>NC_045615.1:75665151-75968181 GCF_009829155.1 Mustela erminea
GTATTTATGAGATATATTGGTGTTGAATTAAAGTACTTTGTTGTTTCTTCAGTTGAGGCCCATATGGTCAGTGTTACACGTGGTCAAAGGAGCAGACAGAATGACATTTAATGTAGATAATCATCCAGTTCTTTATTTTTCATGGTAGGTGACACCATTTAATAAAATCAGGCAGCATTCAAAGCCCTTAGTCTGTGTATTAGGGATACAATAGGAAGCATGACAGACACAGTCTCATCCATGAGAACAGTTATAGTCTCATGGAAGAGGCAGAGCTCACAAATAAGTACAGCAACAATTATAAGAACGTGAGAACTTAAAACAGAAGGCTCTAATCTAATGGGGGTCATGGAGGGAAAGCCTCTTAGGGTGAGACTTAGGTGGACATCTGCAAGATAGGTCAAGTTAATCTGATAAATGGAGAATGCAGAAAGCATTATAAGTACAAAGAAGGCCATGTGCAAAGATCCTGGGGGCAAGAATGAAGTTACTCTGTCTGAGGAAAAGAAAGAAGCTAGTGTGGTTGTTGCAAATAGACTGAAGAGAACGAGGTTGGGCAGGGGGTAAGTCTGCAGAAGTAGGCAAGCACCAAATCACAGAGGGCTTTGTCAGCCTTGGTAAAGTTTTTAATTTTATCATAAGAGTAATGGGAAATCATAAAAGGGTTTTGAGTTGGAAGAGACATGATTAGAATTGTCTTATTCCAAGTCTACTTTGGCTCTTTGTTGTTGAATGGTTACAAAGTGGCCAGAATGGATAAGGGGAGCCTCTTGCAGTAACCAAAATTAAGAGACATTTGTGACTTTGGACTAGCGGGTATCTCTCAAAGTGTTGTACAAGGACCCCCAGGGCACCCAAAAATCCTTTCACAGGGCCTGAAAGGTTAAAATTTATTTTCATAATAACACTAAGATATTATTTGCCCTTTAAACTGTTTTGACATTTGCACTGACATGCAAAGCAATAATAGGTAAACTGAAAATTTAGCTTCCATGAAAGCTTATAGTTACTGGATTTTTCACTTCAACATATTCTTGATGAAAAAACCCCAAGTTTCTTTTCTTTTTTTTTTTTTTAAGATTTTATTTGACAGAGGGAGACCACAAGTAAGCAGAGAGGCAGGCTGAGAGAGAGGAGGAAGCAGGATCCCCGCAGAGCAGAGAGCCCGATGTGGGGCTCGATCCCAGGACCCTGGGACCATGACCCGAGCCGAAGGCAGGCAGAGGCTTTAACCCACTGAGCCACCCAGGCGCCCCCCAAGTTTTATTTTAAAATTTCCTTAGTGAAGTAGAAGTATTTACTAATTTTATTAAATCTCAATGCTGACTATATACCTTTTTAGTACTGTGTGACAAAATTGTAAACCATGTTGCTGAAGTAGCTCAAGGTGTTTGCCAGCTTCCCATAGCAGAAGTTGTTTTCTCTTTGTAGTAGCAGAGATAAGATGCTCAACGTAGCAGAGGGCTAAAGAGAGACAACATTTGAGAGTGGACACTCGAAAATCAAGAGAAGACAAGAGATAAAGACAATGGGAGCATAGGTAAGTATGTCCATGTGCATTTAGGAGTTATTCTGCAAAGCTATTCAGTCTCCCAGTTCTGCCTGTTTCATAGTCATAAATAGGCTCTCAGTCTTAACTTGTCCAGTGGGTACTAACAATTATGTAATTATGGCTACAGTGGGTTGATAATGAATCAGGAGAAGAGGTTATATGTATCTTTTCCCAATGCTGCATTCAGGGAGGTCAGAATACAGCTTGAAATCAAACATGACAATCATACTTATATCACATTAATTCATGAATGCTACAAATCAGACCTCTTTTTTTTTTTTTTTTTAAACCTGAAAAGCCAGTTGTTAAACATTTACTACACATTACTGATCCTAGGAGGTCTCTGAATTCTTTCTCTCTCTCTCTCTCACATTCCCAAGGCAAATCATTTGCTATCTCTGTTAACCCCCATTTATTTAATAATCTTTGTTTTTTAAAAAAATTTTGAGTTAATAGTTGGCATTATTAAAATGTAAATGTCTGGCATACAATATGTGCCCACTAAATGTTTACTGAATGTTAATTGAATAAAATATGGGTCAAAAAAGGGCTAAGAGTATATATTTTAATTGCTACTGATATATTTTATTGTCTGTCCTCCCATAGCACATATTGTGAATATAGCGATTACATCATATTAGAGTTATTTGTTTACATATAAATGCCAAAAATGCAGCCATTGGGACAAGCAGTTGAGTTTCTTAGTTCCCTTACTTCCAAGAAAATATATTTAGAGGAAGAACTAAAATCTTACTTAATTTCTTTTCTTGATGATACCATATTACTTTAAATATTCCTGGGGTTCACATCCATTTAGGGAAAAAACACCGACTTGAGCATTTTGGGAGATCCTCTGTTCAGCCATGTTTTATGATCCTCTGCAAAGCCATCCTTATCTAGTCAATAACTGAAACAAAAAAATGAGCTCACTAATAATCAATTCTCAGTCATTCAAGGATTAATGCTATAGTTTGTGGAGTCATTTGTTATCTCCATCTTTGCTTTTCTTTTCTTCCTCCACTGAATCTTTGCATTATTCATGACAACCTATACTAGTGCATGATTGAGGAAATAAAGGGCTCTGAAATGCAAATCTTTCTTTTACTGTTTGCTAGCAGTTCTCCAAAAAGTGTTGTTGCAAGAGGAGCAGGTCAAACAATTAACTTAGGTGAGATTTCTTTATATTTATAGGTTTCAAATATCCATTTAACATAAAAGTAGATCTACTTAACTTTATACACTAAGGAGGGCCTAGAAGCACTGCTTCAAGTTGTTGAAAATCTATAAAAATCTTGTATTTTGTCCATTCCTACAAAGAATGAAAAAAAATTTAAAAATCAGATAATAAGTGCTGCTCCTGCAAAAAAGCCTTCAAGTTTCACAATTTAAAAATGTATCTCCACAGCAGGTAGTTTGTCATGATGAGTGCATTTGAGCACGTTCCTTGGAAGATAAACAGTGGAAGATAAACAAAATGTTGGGCTTCGGTTATAGCAGGGCCTTCCAAAAGAAATAGAGTGACTAGTTAATCCTTAGAGTACTGGAATTTGCTGGACTGTTAGCCAAATAAATATTTAGGAGATTGCCTATGCGTTTCAGTGTACATGTCTCAAATCATGTGACTCTCTGGTCTGAGGAAAGAGCAGAAGGAAGACGAATGTAGGACCACTGATCTCAAAACAGAAGGTAAGGATTGTAGAGAATATGTGCATAGGGGTGTTTGTGTGTGTGTGTGAGTGAGCAGGTGGGGGTGAGGCAAAGAGGACAGCTAACTGTGGACACCACTTCCTTGGTGGCACTTGGGGTTAAGAAGCCGGAATCTCTAAGAGATTTTTCCTGATTTTCTTCAAAGCTGTCATGATGGAAAGAAACCTCTGGCCTGGGTGAGGTTTCAGGCAGTCTTACCCCAAATAACTTTTTTTTTTTTTTTAAATTAACAAAGATACCAATGTCTCTAGTTTGAAGATTGAAAAAGTTTTATTACAACTCATTTGGTCTTTTTGCCTTGCTGCTGAGAGAGAGAGAGAGAGAGAGAGAGTGTGTGTGTGTGTGTGTGTGTGTGTGTGTGTGTGTGTTTCAGCAGTCTCTCAGGATATTGGATAAGACCCAGACACATATAAATGTCCATTACATTTATCATGCAACATCTCAGAGTGCAAAGACATATTGTTCTGGGCACAGAAGAGAAATCCAGTTCCCTAATCCTTCTCACAAACTGTATCTTGGTAATCGGGCTTTAAATGAATCCACATCAACCACATCCCTCAATTTCTTGTGTCTGCAGCAGCCACACTGCTGGTTACACTGAAAACTAGGGAAAGCCCCAGTGTTCACATTGGTTGGCAGTGCATAGCACAGTAGGAGCTCAAGAAGCAAACCAAGACACTGAAGGTGCAATTATCAAGAGACGTAAATGCTGTGCAGTTTCCAGAAAAACTGTTTCCTGTTCTGGTGAGGTCACCCTCTGGAGTGATGTCTCATTTCTCTTCTTATGCCTTTCATATGTTAGTCAAAATGATGAAATTCTTTTTTTCTTATTTATCAGGATGAAAAATTTAAGCTTGATCCTCTTCGAAATGACATAAAAGTAATTTTATTTGGAATCTGGTAGATATTTAATAATCATTCTAATCACTTACAGATGTTAATTACAGAACAGGATTCCCAAATATTTAGTATGAATAATATTTTAAATCAATAAGCAGAAGTCAGCAACTGTGTGACTACTCCCACTAAAGCATTCTGGATAAGCAAGTAATCTCCATCTAGAGTTACATTTTAATAACTGTTATCACAACCAGGTCTTTGTTAATTAGTTAATACTAACTAATACTGTAATGAGTTAATACTAACTAATACTATAATTAGTTAATACAAATAAAAGTTGATGTGTTTTCTCTCTTTCCTGGAGTGCCCCTTTAAGTTAGATCCACCTCTGTGCCTCATACCAGCTGACCCATGAGGTCATGCAACCTACGTTCCATACCCAATAATCCCATGACTTGCCACATGTTCCCATGCAAGTCCAGTTGCACCTCTTTGTGGCCCCTTGGATCACACTCTCACGGGCAGTCTTGTTCCAGACTGTGGTTCTATTAGTAATACTTGGTTTTCCCAGCTATGATTCCTTGTGTTTCTTAAGGACAATGGTTTGTACCCTCCATTTTCTTTCTGGATTTTGGCTCCTTCCTCTCGAATTCCTAACCTAGCTTTAACATGTCAGGATCTAGTCCCTATGCTTTGTGGTATCTGGCCTGTGCCCCAAGTGAGCCCATTTAGTATAAAGCTGTTATATATTTAAGAGTGAATTAAGTAAGACTGATTGTAGTCGTTGTATAGGCATTCTTACATGTTAATGAGCCACTTTTCTGACATATTTGCTCTGAACCTATATTATTTCTTCTGGTCAAGTCCTCTACTTACTTATAAGCAAAATGCTATAATAAATAAAAAATTAAAAAAAAAATTCTGCAATTGGGAAAAAAAAAATAAAAAAAAAATAAAAAGGGCCAAATTTAAGGTGACTGTGAACACGTCAATATGACTGAAAGTATTGTATTTATTGAGTCATTCATTAAAAAATAGTTTTCAAAAAAAAATGCTGATAAAAGTTACTTGAAATATGAAATCAGTTTTTTTCCTGCATTTTGACTATCCAAAGAATTTACTGATATTTGTAACTATTTGTGATTAAATGATAAATGGTAATGTATGTAAAGGCATTTTAAATAGTATTATTTAAATAGGTGCTTATGGGGATATTATCATATGCACACCCAGTAATTTCAAGATAAACCAATGTTTTAGCTTATTACTAAATGTGTACTTGAGTCAGATTTCTGTGGGAAGTAGCTTTTCCACCATATGAAATTTTGTATATTAATATCTCATTTGGAAAATTAGTTTATAAATGCTGGACAAAAAAGAGTATCAAAATGAATTCTAAGAATAAATGTCACTTTCAAATATGCTTACCGTTTTCAGTTTTACCAGTGTGCTTAAAATACCTGATTAAATACTGAAGACATGGATGAGGATTTTGTATTTTTAGAATCTCTTTCTCCATACCTCATATGAAAACAGTTTCTTTTCAAATAATAACGTATTTTAGCAAGAACACAAGGTAGCCAACTAATGCAGTCACATGACAATTATCTTGAAGAATAACATGTAATTTACTTAGCAAAAGAACCTGAATTCTTCTACATTTTAAAATATAGGAAAATTATATAAATGTGGGTTTATATGGGATTCATATTATTCCATGGGGAGAAATTTGAATGCTCTTCTAAATATGGGTCAACTGATCTTACTAAACATTTTAAAAATTATATAACTTCCTGCCTTGCTTAGGATGTAAGGATCATGTCACTGTCCAGAAATTAAATTTATAACCCATGCAGGCCTGTGTTCAATACATTTAGTCTTTGTTCTACCTAGTATACCCTTAAATGAAAACATTGCTCACTGGAAAAAAGTTGTTCATAACCATGTATTTTCTAAATCTAAGTGGACAAATATGTTGAAATCAAAGTCACATCACAAAAACTAACCCCAAATAATTTGCTGGAGGGAAGTTCATGTATATTCAGAACTCATTGAACTCTAGTTCTGGCTAAAGACTTTGTAAATAAATCTTGTGCAGAATAGTAGACTGGGGGTTAGAGGCTATTTAGTATAAATAAGCAAAAACAGAGCTTGTATTTGACGTACCCTATTACAGAAGACTTTCCCTCAAGGTTTTCAAGTATTGGAATTCATAATAGAAAGCCAAATAGTCCTTCAAGTTTAATGGGTCTCATCAGTTATATGACATTTAAAACATGTATATTTGGGCCATGAGCTATGGACTATTTGAAAAATCTTTATGATTTGAAAAATCTTTCTGGAGATATGCCTGAAATTTCAATTCCCAAATTTGGGATCTCATTGAACTTTATTACAGGAAAAGATAACTCCAGACTCTGTGCCAAGCAGAATATAAGGTTTTTCATTTATAACTTTCAGTTTTTTGTAACAATCAACAAGGTAGGCATTCCACCCAGAATTTGTAGATGAAGACTCTGTGACTCATGCTCAAAGAACTAGCTTTGTGGAGAGTTCTCAAACTCATTCATTCATTTGTTTATTTATCTTAAGCAAATAAACTAATGCTTCATTCATTGAGAAAGATATATTTATCTACTACAGATTATAAAGGAAATGGCAGAATTCCCATGTCTGCAAGAACTCCAGGGATGATTGAATATGTGATGGGTCATTGATCCAAGAAGCTCATTTCAAGAATGGGATGATGGGGCAGGAGTTTAGAATCTAGAAAAGAGTATCAGAGAAAGACTAGAACACAGAATTATGCCTCTGGAAAAGGTACTGTCTACATACTTATAGATACAGATTTCACATTTTCATTTTGAATCTCAAAGCACTGAGGGACACCATATTCCTTAAGCTGGCTCCTAAGTAGTTACTCCACACTTAGGAGTTAGCCTGTTCTCCAGCTATCATACACATACAGGTCCAGAACACCTGAAAGAGTTCTAGGAATCAGAGAAAATACCAAAAACATCTCATTCTCCAGGGTTTTGACCCTCAAATTCCTGTGGAGGAGAACCTGAGAAGCTCCTAAAATTCAATTCAGTTTAATTCAGTTAAAAAGTATTAATTTTCTCACAAGACCATCTGTTATGCCTCTCTTGATTGTTTTTTTCTCCCTTCTTCTGGGTTAACTTGAAAAACATAATCACTTCCACCTTGGGGAATTCTCCTCCTGTCCTCACCCCTGTTTGAGGCAAAGATGAGATGAATGGTGCTTATATTAAATTTCTTATTTCAGTTTGCTTAAAGCCTTGACTTATTTGAAGCACTTATTCTCTTCTTTTAATTCCCTAGCCTGAGCAATCTGTTGACAACCTATGACCCAGCAGAAAACAAGATGACAAAGCTGGGTTTAGCAACATACAGTATGGAGACAAGAGTGATTTTTATCACCTTCAACATAGCCTAATATGGGTCATATCCATGTCCATCAGGTTCAGTATTTTATTACCAATAGAATATCTGAAGGGTATGGAATCAAGTTTAAAATTTAGGTTCATCCAACTTCTTTTGGTAACATAAAATCATAATAATTTAGAGCTAGAGTGGACTTTTGTTTCTTCATTTAGTTCAATGCTCCCAGTTACCTTAGAAAAAAATAAGGAAAACTTCTGACACATGCCAAACAATATATTATATAAAGCTTTTTATATACATATTCTCTATACACATATTTTATATTCTCTCAAATTCTTATACTAACTATTGGTGTAGAAATCATTATCCTTAGTTTATAGTTGAAAGCCCTGACATTCAGATTTAGGAAGATTTTTAAGATTTCTAAGAGTGGGAGAAGCAGATATTTAAAAAAAACAAAACAAAACAACAACAACAACAAACCTCTGTACCATAGGAAAAAATTGTCCAGGGAACAAAACTAGATGTGAAGAAGTTAGTTCCAGCTATTCCCCTTAGTTTCAGCAAGCTATGATGTTGGTCAAGACTAGAGACTGATGTGATACAAAGAAGGGGAGAAGAGAATCAATAGAAGTTTAGAGTATAGAACCAATAGGATGTAGTGCTAAATTTGCTGTGGGAGGTGGGAGGAAGAAGACAGACCCCAATTTGACAACCAATTATTGGCTTAAAGAACTGGCTGAATTGTGAGGCCACTTGCAAAATACAAAATCCTGACAAGAGGATTTGGAAAATGGGGGTGAAGGAGAGAGCAGAGCAAGGGTGCAGGGAGCAAGGGGATCATGAAATGTTGACATGGTACAGGCAACTTCTTCAAGCAGTTTTTAGGATTGGAGATATGAGGATATATTTTCTACCAAATACCCTCTTACCCTTTCTCTTCCCTTTACCCATGTGGCAATCCAAATGGTACTTGGGCTTTGGTTTTGAAAATACAGCTGTTAATGGCATTTTCTGGGCAACTACAGAGGTTGGTATTTAGTAGCTCCCTTGATCAAAGACCCTGTGATCGTCTTGGATGTAGCTAGATTTTATGTAAGTTGGGAGAAAAGGGTACTGTCATAGAAGAATTACTAATATAATAGGGATCTCATCTCAGCCTAAACTGGAATTTGGAATTTTGACATAGATTTGATGAAATGTGCAGCCTAAAGCTCACAGGGGCTATTTGGGTAGAGTAGCTTACATAGTAGGAAAGTGTCTCCAAAAAGTAAGGCACCTGGAGACAGATATGGAAAGGGATATGAGTGGGCAAGGTGCTGTCTCTGTAATTAATGGATAACACACAGTGAGCAGACAGGGGCTGCAGGAAAGAATCTTAGGGTTCTGTTTTCACTGGCACAGAATCACCTATCATGTGGCTTAGAAACCTAGGTGATGAATGAGGAACAGGTTAAGGAAGAGCATCATTTTCTCTTGACACTGTACATATTTTGCTCCATTCTCTTCTTATTTTGCATGGCTTCTGAGAAGTCAGATGTCATTCTTCTCTTTGTTCTTCTGCAAGTAAGGTGTTTTTATCCCCTCTGGCTTCTTTCAGAGTTTTTTTTTTTTATCTTTAATTTTCTGTAATTTCGAGATGATATCGGTGACATATAGGTAGGTTCCTTCCTCCCTCCCCCCTTCTTCCTTTCTTTCTCTCTTCTTTCTTTTCTTCTCCCCCTCTCCCTCTTCCTCTCCCTTTCCTCTTTTTTTCTCCTTTCCTTCCTTCCTTCCTTTCTTTCCCTCCCTCCCTTCTTCCTCCCTTTCTTTCTTACTCTCTCTCTCTCTCTCTCTCTCTTCCTGGCATTTATCATCCTTGGTGTTCTAAGCTTCCTGAACATGTGGTTTGGCATCTGATATTAATTTGGGGGAAATCTTTAGTAATTACTGTTACAATATTTCTGTTTCTCCCTTCCTTCTTCTTCTGGTATTTCCATCACACATATATTACACCTTTTGTAGTTGTCCCACAGTCCTTGGGTATTCTGTTTTTCAGTCTCTGTTCTTTTTGCTTTTTGAAGATTCAATTGTCATATCTTCAAGCTCAGAGATTCTTTCCTAAGCTTTGTCCAGTTGACTAATATGCCCACGAAAGGCATCCTTCATTTTTGTTGTAGTATTTTTTATCTGAAGCACATTTGGTTCTTTCTTAGGATTTCTATCTCTATCCTTACATTGCCCATCAGTTCTTGCATGGTTTCTATGTTATCCATTAGAGCTCTTAGCATATTAATAGTTGTTTTAATTTCCCTGTCTGATAATTCCAATATTCCTACCATTTTTGGTGGTAATGCTTGCTCTATCTCTTCAAATTGTTTTGTCTTCTGGAATGTCTTGCAAGTTTTCCATGATAGTTGGACATGATAAACCCAATAAAAGCAACTTCTATAAACAGGCTTTAATAGTGTGGTGCTGAGGTATGGAGGGAAAGAGAAGCATTTTATAGTCCTCAGACTGGGTCTCAGTCTTTGTGAGCCTGTGCTCCTCGGCGATGGAGGAGTACCATTTCATCATGTCTGGGCATAACACAGCTTGAATCTGAGATGGCAAAGTCTGCTCAAGCTTGAGGGTTTGGCCTCTTGGAGAACCAGGTTAGGGGTCAGCACTCTGATCAAGGAGCCAGTGTTAACTACCACTCTTAAGTGGTTCTGCTCAAGAGACTTCAACAAGGGATGAGAAACAGAAAAATCTGGGAGGAGTTCTTTCCAACCCCATGCTGTGCATTTAGGGACTACAGAAATAGGTGGATGAGACCGTGCAATTACACACAGAGGACCATGAGTTTTCAGCCATTGTTGTTACTGTGGTTTTGTAAGCACAGAGTGGCCAAGCCTGGGGGAAATGTGGATTACAGGCTTGTAATTCTATAGTTTTTAAGATGTTCTTAAGATGTTCTGAAGAGGAAGTATGCTTCCCAATCAGAACCACTGACTGAACTTATAAAAAAGATTCAGGCCCATGTCCCATTTTCAGGGTTTCTGATTTAAAAAGCCTAGGGTGACATCTTGGTAACTGTGTAATTAAAAAGCTCCCTAAGTAATTCTTGTGCTTATGCCTGGTTAAGAACCACAGAGAAAAAAAAAATTTTTTTTTGGACGCATTTCCATTTTTGAATTCATTGTTTCATATCCTCATCTTTTTCTCCTCAGCTTTCCCCATTCCCATTAAAACAGCTTTCTTTCCCTGACGTTGGCTTTCTTTATTCTTCACTGAAGGCTTTTCTGAAGGAGCATTACTGAAAGATCCAGCCAGCCTTAGACTCTTAGATTCTTCATACTTGGACTCAGATGAAGGAAAAATTAAGAATGTAAACATCCTATTTTCTTCCTTAGAAGAAAATGGCTCACAATTTTTATTTTGTTTGATCAGCTCAATGTTAAACAATTGTGTGAATATTTTTCTTGAAATATCCTCTCTCTTCCACTACTATTTCCACAGCTCACTCTACTGTTATTTTTGCTTAAAAGTTATCAGTGGAATTTAGACATCAAAGCACTTTCAGCTTCATTTCCCCATTCTGGCTCCACAGGCTACAACCACTGCCCTCCAGAGTTGTAAGCCACAGAAATGATCCCACATCACACATTCTTTCATTCATTTCTGTGTAAGCTAGAAGAGATTGCCTTTCTTTTGTAGATTGTATAGCATTGGAAATAAATTAGGTTAGTGACCTAATTCCTGGTTAATGAGTCCTTTATTCCCTACTGTTAACGTTAATTTTTAATCCAATGGAATTCTTGTCTCCTGAAATAAAGCTAAAATACAATAACTGTGTAGTAATTATTTTTTTCAGTGAAAAAATTCCAAATGCCCATTCTCTTAATTGAGCAAATGGTGGTCATAGTTAACCACAGGCATTAAACATATTTTTCCATTTACTCTCCAGGAATTAAAGAAGAGAAAACTGATCATGCTCCACTTTGTAAGAGCCACAATTAAGCAGTCTTTCTGTATTACTTCTCAGAGGAAGGAGCCTGAGATTCTAAAGAGAAGAATGATGCATTAAGTGTTGGGAAAAAAAGGAGAGTCTTCATTCTTGGGAATGTAATAACTTGGTGGTCAGCTGAGTGCCCTGAGACCAACTGACCCAATCAGCGGCTGGGAAAAGTAACTCAACTGCTCTGCTGGAAGGACATACATTCTAATCAGATACTTCACTGTCCAGGGAGCTTCTGTTACCATGAGAAAAGGAAGTGCTTTTCCTTTCAACTGAGAAACTGTAGAATGTCTCACTCATCCTGTTTTTTTTTTTTTTTTAAATTACTGTCTCTTTTTTTTTTTTAGCTTCGTGATAAAATTTCAATTTAAAAATTGATTATATAAATTAGAAGTGCTTCAAATCCATCTCTTGTATACATAGAGGACATTTATCTCTCTAAAAAAAATTTTTTTTTTTTTGACAGAGAGAGATCACAAGTAGGGAGAGAGGCAGGCAGAGAGAGAGAGAGGAGGAAGCAGGCTCCCTGCTGAGCAGAGAGCCCGATGCAGGACTCGATCCCAGGACTCTGAGATTATGACCCGAGCCAAAGGCAGCGGCTTAACCCACTGAGCCACCCAGGCACCCTCTCTCTAAAAATTTTTAAAGAAAATTCTAATGTTCACTGCACAGACAATGAAATGGAAACTGAACCTCTTTATTACATTTTGTTCTTTATTCCTTGGCTTATTCGGTTGATTTGGATTTCCTATGGATAAGGTGAAAAGAAACTCTTTTCCCCAAAACTTTTGTGTTTTCTTGGGTGACCAGATAATTGATTTGCCCTACCAAGTCTCAGTATTTTACTTATACATCAGGAAAAAATGTGAGTACCTACCTATTATCATTTCAGAATGGACTTTCAGATAAAACACTAAGAATTTACTCAAACATATTCCTCTGAACTATTTCATCATAAAAACTAACCCCATATGTGATGAAATTAATACTGCTGTTTCAATGAACTCCTTTGACAACAACTGCAAGATGCAATTTGAGGAGTTTTCCAGGCCAATGTTAAGGTTAGCCATACACTTTCTATTCTAAAATATCTGGTATCTTTGTATTATCCAGAAAATGTAGTGGAGTCAATGGATATGCCCTTGGAAAAAAAAAAAAAAAGAAAAAAAAAAAAGAAAGAAAAGAAATGCCTTCTATTTGCCAATGCTTACTAATTTAAAATCCAAAATTCACTTACATTTTTCAGTGGAGGTATCATGTAGTTTAATACATAAAGTGCCATATGAATAGTGGCAACACCAAAGAGAGGCTCGGGGATCAAGAAGTAACTATGTGTAAAATATCATAGATTGGATATAGATAGAAAGAAAAGTTAGGCATGGCCCCAGCTTTCAAAGGAGGTTTTAACCTAGTGAGTATGACAGACTGAAGGGAGTACACAAATCAGATTTAGGGAGGGAACAAGACAGAGGTTGTGGGGAGAGTGCTGAAGGTGAGCTGCAAAGGGAAGATTGTAACCCCTGTGGTTCTGAAAACAGAAATGCTGTTGTTGGGATGTCTTCTAATCCCTATCCTTGAAGAGGGACCTATGTTCTACCATCTAGGTTAGAGGGAGGATTTGTGAAGAAATTCCACCTGATTCTGAATCTGATAGTACTCATTAATCTACCCACAGTATCTAGAAGTTTTATGACATCTATACTTCAGTGGTTCTTAAACTTTGGAACAGCGTCTGTCCCTTAGAAAATGTGAATAAAATTTGGTTCCTCCTCACAAACTGGGGTGAGGGGGAAGAAGAAGATAAACAATTTCAGGGGCTTCTTTCTAAAGTCTTTAGGCAGTCACCTAACCTCTGTGTGTCTCAGTTCCTCAATCTGTAAAACGGGAATGACAACACCTACTCCAAAAAGTAGTTGCAAGAATTAAACAAAATAATTATATGAGGTATCTAGCAAATAATTATATGAGGTATCTAGCACAGATCCCAGAGAAAATATTCAAAGAATAATAGCCATTCTTTTGTTCCTTTTTCTTAATTTGTTTTTCCTTTTTCCTGTGAAACCGTATCTTTCCTGATGAGACATCGACAAAGCTTGGGAATTGAACAAGGACTGTTCACCAAGGAAGGTGAAGGACATAAAGAGCATGGATAGTCGAGTTTCATGCCCAGACATAAAATATGATATAGTACGGAAACCTGGGAACATGATAGGAAGTTATCTGTGGGAATATCTAGGAGAATTCTATTAAAAAAACAACAACAACCCATGAAGATGTTGCTCTGTACATATTTTATGGGATTAACATAATATTAATAGTATTAATTTCAATAACAATGGCAAAGGTACATGTATGGAGAATTTAATTACTATGGGCCTGACATTATGTTTAGCTTAGCTCACATAGACCACCTCATTTAATCTTCACACAATATGGAATCATACAGTCCATAATACCTCATCTGAAATTTTAAAACAAAAAAAGTCCCTGAAAATTAAAATTTTGAAATAATTGATTCAGCAACAAAATCTGACCTGAACTGACATGTGGCTATTCTTAGTCTTTATTTAACTCACTTAAAATGAATATTCATACATTTTGCTATAGAAACCTTAATGTTCGGTCATGGACATGGATATGTGTTTTCTTAGACCCCACTCAGGTAATGCTCCATATTGCCATTATAAAAAAGTCTCCAAATTTCAAAATTTACCTGGCCTCCAGGATTTTAGATAAGGTAGGACAGACTTTGAAAAAAGCTAACATTTATTGAGAACTTGCTGTGTGCCCAGTTTGGGTCCAGGTTCTACTGATCTTAATTCATTTATCCTCATAATAATCCTGAAAGGCATATACATTTATCATCCTTCTGGCTTTATACTTGATGCACCTGAGTACAGTGAGGTCAAGGAACTCAAAGGTACCAGCTAGTATCTCAGAAACACAGAATTTGGATTCAGGCAGTGTGGATGCAGGAATATTTTGCTTCACTGCTACACATATTGCCTCATTTATATTACTGCAACTGTTATGCTTACTATGTAAATGAATATTTAAAAAATGAAAGATTAGTAATTTTATTCAAGATAGAGTGTCTGGGTGATCTTGGGCTGGTGTCGAACCTCTCTGTGCCTCAGCTTTCCCTTCTGTAAAATAGGGGTAATGATAATATATAGGACATGAACTTGTTAGAAGGGTTAAGTAAGTTTAAAGCATTTACAGCAGTACATACATAGACCAGTGATTGTACACCTCACACAATCATGATGTTTTAGCTCTTATTACTATTACCGCTAGGCCATGGGGATGTTACTAAGGATGAGCAAGATATAAGGAAAGTTAATTCTCATGCAAAGACTTACTACAGAAAATACTTTTTTCAGACATTAAATCAGTGTTTTTTTTTTACTTTTTGTTTCCTAGTCCTAGATGATTACTGGCTGCCTTAACTGTTGGATCAAAGGTATTGCTTCAGAGTGAAAGTAGGTACAGAACAAAGAGTTCTTTTATTCCTCTCTGAGTCCTCAAGCTCGCTTCTTTTAATCCATTGCAAAAGTTTAGTCAGGAAGCTATGTTGTTAAAGAACAAGAGTGTTTTTAAATTCCAAAAATTTGGGATGCCTGGGTGGCTCAGTTGGTTAAGCAGCTGCCTTCGGCTCAGGTCATGATCCCAGCGTCCTGGGATCGAGTCCCACATCGGGCTCCTTGCTCCGCAGGGAGCCTGCTTCTCCCTCTGACTCTGCCTGCCACTCTGCCTGTGCTCGCTCTTGCTCTCTCTCTCTGACAAATAAATAAATAAAATCTTTAAAAAAAAAAATTCCAAAAATTTATCTTTACAATTGAAAGTCTGGGCTTGATTCATGCAATTCCTACAGTATTGTATATATAAGAAGACAGCATAAGGAGAATTGAGACTGGGGTGCCTGGGTGGCTCAGTGGGTTAAGCCACTGCCTTCGGCTTAGGTCGTGATCTCAGGGTCCTGGGATCGAGCCCAGAGTCAGGCTCTCTGCTCAGCAGGAAGCCTGCTTCCCTCTCTCTGCCTGCTTCTCTGACTACTTATGATCTCTCTCTCTGTCAAATAAATAGATGAAATCTTTAAAAAAAAAAAAAAAGAACTGAGACTATATTACAAAGGAAGTTTCCTTATGACAGGAAAGAAAGTTTCCTTCACTAAGAAGAATTGGATTTGGGAACTAGAGAAAAAGGAGAGTATAGATATTAGTGACCTTCCCACCTACTTGGGTACTAATGCCCCAGAGAGAGGGAAGATGGAATGCTGTAAACTCCTTAGCAAAGCCTTAGATTCAACTTTGTATTTATGCTATGTAGTCACTGGGCAGAGAAGCAATATCTGAGGAAATGTTTGAAGGCTGCCTCAAAGAATTCTGCATACTGGGGCATAATGAGGAAAATCAGCTGATGGTTCTTGGGTCTCCAGTGAGGATCACAGATTTGAGACAATCAACAGGACGGAAATGAGTCACTGTGGGGACATTAGGATGAGGGAACATGACAAGATCCAGAGGCATTAACAGTTGTGACATCATGGAACAAGACCAGACCAGTCATACCTCAGAAGGCACTGTTGTGGGCTATCCAGTGATGAGAGAAGGAAAGGAAAATTCCAGAACCATGTGGTCCACATTCAGCATGTGGACCTCCCTATATTCACCATGCTGGCAAAGACCCAGAAGCCAGTTGTAAAGGAAAGAAAGTTAGAGAAGATTCTGTAGAGGGGAGAAATAATTGTCTGATATTTAATTGACTGATTCCTTCTCCCAAATATTCTAAAAATCAAAAGAAGTTGAGTTATTTTTATTTGGCCAATTTTATTTTTTCCTGCTAGTAGGACTAGACTCCAGAGGATTTGTGAGATTAAATGACAAAGGCAGCTAACTTTTTTTTTTAACAGCTGAATTTACATTGAATTCTACTATATGTCTAAGACACTAAATTACAGGATTTTCTAAAACCAAACTCTGTTCTAAGTTTTATCAGAATTTGGCCATGAGAGAGAACAAAAACTTGTAATTAATCAACCTCCATCCATAAACAACTAGAAAACTGGACAAAGTTCAGGAAATAACTGTTTTAAGAAATTTGATGATAGGCCGTACAGGGCAATAATCTTGGAGGAAAGAGAAACACATGAGGTGAGCTCCACTTTTATAGAATTTGTGTAATTTCTACTTAAGTACAAGAAGAGGAATAAAAACAAAACTTGGGTGTATCAATGAATTGAGGAGACAGAAATCATCATTTGGGAAAGCCATGGCAATTAGAATTTGTGGGGCAGACTGCCTATAAGAAGAAGAAGCTATGCAGAAGTGCTCCAGGTATTTTCATAGGAGTCCCGTCAAATCTTTGGCTGAATATCAATCTACAAATAAATTACTGGACATGAACAATTTCAGAGGACAGAACAATTACCAGCAAGCTATATGCTGAACAATTCCTGGAGCTCGTAAAGGTCTGAGAATCATTCAAGTTCTTATAAGCCCAAGTGAAGAGACCTTCATGAATATATGATACATCTAGTAGACAGCCCAGAAAAAACTCACCTTAAAAGTGGGGCTAAATCAGCATTAGAGATATACTAAATTCACCCAAAAAATATAACAAAATTCAGCATTCAAGAACATAAAACCATGATGTTCTGCATCCAACTAAAATCACTGCATATATAAAGAAGCAGAAAAATGTGAGCCATAACTTGCAGCAACGTCAGTCAATAAAACAGACCCAAAATTAAAAAGATAATCAAATTAATCAACAGACAAGAACTTTAGCACAAGTCCAATATACATATTGGATAGCGATACAAGTATCCAGAATGAAGCACAGAGAAAAACAAAGGTTGAAAAAAATTACTCTTTAGTGACCTCTGAGACAATAACAAATGATTTAACACTTGTGCAATTGGAATTCCAGAAAAGAAAGGAAGGGGAAAAAAAAATATTTGATGAAATAATGGCCAAACTTTTTTCAAATTTTATTTAAAAAGTTATAAACTTTCAAAACCAAGACAAAATGAAACCCAAGTCAAATAAACATGAATCAAATCTGTCCAAGTTTTATTGTAATCAAACTGCCGAAAAGGCTTTAAAGAAGTAATCTTAAAAGCATCAAGAAAACAAAACAAACAAACAAAAGCATCAAGAAAACAAAGCAAACAAAACCATCAAGAAAACAGACACATCGCATGCAGAGAAACAAACATAACAGCAGACTTTTTGTCAGAAAATATGCAAATCAGAGACAACAGGCTTATCTCTCTAAAATGCTGAAAAAAATGTTCAAACATATATTCAACAAAATATCTTTCATAAATGAGGCAAAGGAGAAATTGACAAGCTTATTATATAATTTATAGGGAAATTCAAGTAATCTAGAATTTGCAAGTGATTTTTTTTTTTTACAAATAATAAAGTTGGAGAGTTTACACTATTTGATCTCAAGATTATAAAGTTACAGGACTAAGGCAGTATAGGAATGACAGATACACAAATAAATGGAACCGGAATGACAATGCAGAAATAGACCAACAATTATATAATCAATTGATTTTTAACAAAGGTGTCAAAAATTCAGTGGGGGAAAAGATTGCCTTTTTTTTCAATAAACTGTGCTGGAATAATTGGATATATGTACACACACAAAAATGGATCTCAGCCTTCTTATTACCCCATCCACAAGAAATCATTCAAAATCACTCCTATACCTAAACATAAGAGCTAAAACTATAAATCTTTTTAAAGAAAATATGGGAGAAAATCTTTATAACCTCTGCTGGGTCGGCGGCCCTGGGAATGCAGGAGGAACGATAAAATGGCCACCAGGCCGCTATCTTCCCCTACCAGGACTTTCCCGCCAGAAGGACATCTGTCAGGACAGGTCACCCTGAGTAAACAGGAACTTATGCGAGAAACAGAAACCAGCCACTTTGGGACTTTCCAACCCCCAAGGTCTAACCTTACCAAATATGGTTATGAGCCCCCGCCCTGCGCCGGCGTAATAAAAGCTCACTCAACCCCTTCCGGCTGCCTGCTTCCCTCACTCTCCTCTCCTGAGTCGCGGAACCTCAGTCGAGGACACCTTTAATAAACCTTGCCTTCCACCTATCTCGCCTGGTATCCTGTGTGTCTCGCCTGTAAAACCTTACAACCTCAAATTAGGCAAGGATTTCTTAGACAAGACACAATAATAAGCCATACATGAAAATTTTGTTAATTGGACTTCACCAAAACCAGAACTTTTACTTGTCCAAAGACATGATTAAAAATGAAAAGGCAAGCCACAAAATGGGAAAAATATTTGCAAAACATACATTTGAGTAAAGGTGGATCCACACACATAGCCACAAAATACACAAGGAACTTGTTTAACACAATAATGAGAAAAGCGACACTTCAATTAAGAAATTAAAAAAAGAATAAAGATTTGAGTACTTCATAAAAGAAGACACTTTGTGGCTAACAAGCTCATGGAAAGATACTCAACATCATCAATCATTAGGAAAATGCAAACTAAAATCACCACAAAATACCACTATCCATCCATCGGAACGGCTTACCTTGCAAGGGCTGACAAATTCAGTTGTCGACAAGGATGCAGAGAAAATGGGAACTCTCGTGTGTGTCCCGTAAGAAAGTAAACACTGCAAACACTTTGTGTAACAGTTTGGCAGTTTCTTAAAAAGTTAAACATACATTTTACCATAGAATCCACATAACATGGTGGTTTTTTAAACAAAACATATACACAATGGAATACTATGCAGCCATCAAAAGAAATGAAATCTTGCCATTTGCGACAACATGGATGGAACTAGAGCGTATCATGCTTAGCGAAATAAGTCAAGCAGAGAAAGACAACTATCATATGATCTCCCTGATATGAGGAAGTGGTGATGCAACATGGGGGCTTAAGTGGGTAGGAGAAGAATGAATGAAACAAGATGGGATTGGGAGGGAGACAAACCATAAGTGACTCTTAATCTCACAAAACAAACTGAGGGTTGCTGGGGGGAGGGGGTTTGGGAGAAGGGGGTGGGATTATGGACATTGGGGAGGGTATGTGCTTTGGTGAGTGCTGTGAAGTGTGTAAACCTGGTGATTCACAGACCTGTACCCCTGGGGATAAAAATATATGTTTATAAAAAATAAAAAATAAAAAAAAACATGTCATATGTCGTAAATTGTATGAATATCTGGGCACAGAGAATGAGCTAAGGAAATGGAAAATTCAGGTATGTGAATTAGCATAATATTATTTGAAGGATAATTGGGACCGGAAGGCAGAGGAAAGCGTCCCGAAGTCTCTCTTTCCCAGCTCCAAAAATGGTTTCATCTCTCAAATGAGGCGGCTTTTCCTACATTGCTGCCTCGACCTCCGTGCAGTTCTGGCACGTGGCAAGCCGGGCTATGCGGAGCTACCATCCTCTTCCTCTCTCCCCACCTGCTAGGCTGCGTGGCATGGGCTGCGGGCTGAGGCCCCTTCTCCTAGCGCAGGGCGGGTGGGGCTATCAAGTTCTCCAGCCCCTTCCTCCTGTTCTCCTGAGGAGAGATCCCATTTCCCAGGGCCCTTGTCCCTCGCTGCATGTCAGTGGTCGCTGGGTTGAAGGTCATGACGGGAAAGCCGGGCCCGGAAACTCGCGGGCGCTGAGAGAGCCTTCTCGCCATTGCGAGAGGGGCTTGGGTTTGGAAGAGCACAGTCCATCTCACGCGTGGGACAGTGGCCTCCACCCAGCAAGCAGATCTGTAGACTGCTCTCTACCGCTCGCCGAAGGGGAGCGGGTTTCGGGCTGGGCGGCACGAGGCCTAACCCGCGTTCCGCTCAGGTGTACTGAACAGGCGCGGTTCTGACAGGCTTGGACCGGATCCGACTGGCACAGGCCAGTTCTGAGGAGCAGCCTGGAGCTGCGCGCCAGCAGAGAGGCTCACGGGAGCCGCCGCTGGCGGTCCGCGGGGCTGCAGGCACCCACACCCACCGGCCGAGGAGCAGGGGCTCCGTGAGAGAGACGCCAGTGTTTCCAGCCGGTGTCAGAAGTTCAGGGGTTGTGGCGGGGGAACCCTGTGAATGGCAGCCTGCTTGAAAATACCCGCACTGCTGCGGGCGCCTGACCCAGACCACTGTTCTTGGCCTCCCTTTGCGGCACAACCCAGGACGGCTCCCTCCAGACACCACCTGGGCTGCTGGACTCACACAAACCACTGTGCCTGCCACACTCACCGGCTCAGTGCTTCCGGTGGCCGCGGTACGGCTGGCATCCTAGTCTTGCCATCTCCACATCCCCCGGGTGGGGCGAGAGTGGGGGTGGAATCAAATGTCTTTGGAACCACACAATGAGAGGGTTTTAACAAAAATTGGTGATGGGGGTTGGAGGGGCGTCTGGATGGCTCAGTCGGTTGGGCGTCTGCCTTGGGCTAGGGTTGGGATCCTGGGGTCCTGGCATCAAGCCCCCAGTCCGGTTCCCTGCCTGGTGGGGAGCTGCTTCTCCCTCACCCTCTGCCTGCTGTCCCTGCTGCTTGTGCTCTCTGTGTCAAATAGATAAATAAAATATTTTAAAAAAATAATAAAAATTGGTGATGGAATGTTTTGGAGAGGATGGATAAGGGTGCAATGATGGGAATTTGTTTTTTGCAGAACATTTTTAAAAGTTCAGGCTATAAAAATGAATTGAGATAATGCATTCCTACTTAGATGGAATAAATTTACCTTAGTAAATCTATCACATTAAAAAATGTTAATGGTGCTTAGGAGAATAAGAGGGAAAACAATTTCTGGCAAAAGATCAGTTGGTCATTACTACTGAACTTCACAGAACAACTCTGCCTTCTACTTTATCCTTCATTTCAGTGCCCTCAAATATAATCACAAGTTCAGGGGGTGAGCTGCAGCTGTAAGAGTGTCCCTAATGCACACTCATTCTTTAAAGAGTTTGATCTTTTTCAGGATTTTCACTTTTGTCATTTAAAGTTACGCATGAGGTGGAAAGGGGCAGTGGGATAGGTGCGAAGGTCACATTGGTGTGGGTAAAACTCTTGCTTGGTCCATAAATAAATAAACTATTCATAAATAAATTATTATTTCCTGTTTTGCATTCCATTTTTAGCTTCTAGAAATCTTATCAACAAGTAAGTAGGGCTATGTTCTTCCTATTGCTTTAGTGATAGATAGCTTCGTGGTTGTCCTTTTATTTCATTCACTGAGCTTAAAGTACCAGAACTAGATAGAATGGAAATAATTTCAGAAAGGAACGCAAAGTAATAGAGCATGTCTTGATTTATGTTTCACAAATGTAGATATTTGTTAATATTATTTTTCCTTAATGTATTGATATTTGGAATCATAAAAATAACAGTTTTATATTTTCTGTTCTAGAAGTCCACATGAGTGGTTTATAATGTTGGTGAAATATTCTCTACAGTACCACAAAATGTCATCTTAAAACCAACTGATGTTGATCAGTGAATTTGCTTCTTCAGTGACCTCCATGGACAGAAGAGGCTGAAGCACGTGAACAGGAGTGCTCAAGACTGTTGGGATCTCTAAGGTGCTTTTATGAACACGTGAGGCTGCTCATCTGTAGCTCTTAAGATGGTAGTTCACTTTGGTGATGGGAAGATTTCAACTTTTCTTCCTTTTAAGAAGATTTAAATAAAGGTACGTGGAACATTGATTAATAGTGTACACAACAAGTCTTAGAATGAGATCTTAGAAAATTCCATACCCTGAATTTTGGTTTTGAGTAAAACTCACATAGACTAGAAGTCACGTTTATTTGAATGGTATCTTGTTATCAAACAATTTGGATTTGCTGTGAAGGTCTTCATGGGATCCTGGATTGCACAGGACTGGAAGGGCCTTTAAGAAATGAGCTAGATATTATGCTGGGATTATACTGGAATTAAAAGAAAAAGAAGTTAGCTGTGTAAGATAAGGGTCTGATTTTCATTGAGATTTTACCTTCTGTTCCAAAAAGCTGACATGGCAAAAGTAACTGAGTAAAGCATGCATATGAGGGAATGCCTTTGCCCTACCTTTCCCTTGTTTTTAGAAAAACCAAAATGATCTTTTGGACTCCAAGATCTTAACACTTGATATAAATGAAAATATACATAAACCAACATCATTTATCTGTCTGCAACAGCTAAGTACTATTAAATGCCTTCTAGGGGGAAAGAATAAAGATCAGAAGCTTAGCTGTGTCTTTAACTGCTTTCTCAATATCTAGTCTTTCCCTTCCAGGAAAAATCCAGAGCAATGTACTAAATCAAAGCAAGTAATTTGATTGCTTTAGCTAATGGTAACTTGAAAGTTTAGAGAGTTGTCAAACTCTTTATGTGGTTATTGTTTGTATAAATGACGTGTTTTATGAACCATAATGATATGTGATAAAATCTCATAAACACCTATAGAAGTACTCAAATCACCTTAGATTAAATAGTGGACTTTTAATGAAACTTCTCCACATTTGCTTGTAGACTTCCTGGTTGATTTCTTAGAACACCGGAAGCTTCTGAGCAACAGTTTTTCCAGGACTCTGACATAGTAGTTATGTCATTTAAGAATCCAATCAGTAATTTTAACCTTATTCTGGATATGCTTACATTATAAACAGGTACAACCCCCCCCACACACACACGTGCACCAGCATACATAGGTCCATACATAAAAGACACTTTCTCTTATAAATTTTTCTGAATTGCTTTTGGTCTTTTTTTCTTCATTCAAAGAGTTCCCCTTAATATTTCTTGCAGGGCTGGTTTAGTGGTAGTGAACTCCTTTAGCTTTTTTTTTTTTTTTTTCCTGCAAAACTCTTTATCTCTCCTATTCTGAATGACAGCCTTGCTGGACAGAGTATTCTTGGCTGCGTATCTTCCCATTCATCACAATCATGGTAATCTCATTCTTCTTGGTTGTTCATATCTTAGTAATAGGTATGATGCATTTCTAGTCAATGGGCTATGAAGTGGAATCTTCTGGGGTCTTAGAGAAAAACTGTGTCACAATTAAAAAGAGACTCAAAAAGACAGTATTTTTTACTGGATAGTACCTTGTCTGATTACAAGATAGTTGACCTAATGACAAGCTTATATCCTAATGCATTATAAAGAAATGGAAAGATCCTTAATTATGTTGTTGAGGCATTGAATTAAGCAGCCCTGAAGCTGCCTCAGTGCAGAATTTCTCAGATGAAATGATCAATTTCATAAGACTTCAGCTAGTTAGGTCAGGATTTTCTGGGTTTTCTTGTAGCCAAAATCTTCCTAATTAATACACTAGGGGAAATACTTCATTAGTGAATGATTTACAATTAAAGGATTTATCAGATTATGTAGAAAGGTTTTTATCTCAGCCTGTCCTGCAAAACAATTATCTTAGAAAGGAGAGGGAAAATTGGATGATTAGAAAGATAAAACAGGGGCGCCTGGGTGGCTCAGTGGGCTAAAAGCCTCTTCCTTTAGCTCAGGTCGTGATCCCAGGGTCCTGGGATCAAGCCCCACATGGAGCCCCACATCAAGTTCTCTGCTCCACGGGGATCCTGTTTCTTCCTCTCTCTCTCTGCCTGCCTCTCTGCCTACTTGCGATCTCTGTCTGTCAAATAAATAAATAAAATCTTAAAAAAAAAAAAAGATAAAACAGAGTCAGTAAGCTTAAACAACAACAAACAAGATGTGGCAATAGCCTAGACCAGGAGTCGGAATCTATTTTAACACATTCTTTTGGATTAAAAAATGTAAAAAATACATATTGTCAATGTATATGTATATATAAATGTTTCCTCTAAGGTTGTTCAGATAGTTCATATAGTTTATACTTCTGATGAATCTTTTCATGTTTCTTCAGTTGCTAAATCTAAGTTATTAACATGGTGTTTACTCAACAAACCTCTTACCTACCCATTTATTGAGCTTAGCTGCAATAAACTTTGAACATAAATTAAAGGTTTTTATGAACTAAGCTTCTTTTATGAAACTGATTTTTGTATCATCTCAGTATAAGCAGTGTAAGTGAGTATGGTTTAAATAAAAGGGATGTAGGAATCCCCTCCTCTAGCCATCTCTCTTCCACAGCAGCATGGCCCAGGGCTCTGAGGCTGGGGTAAAGCTCTTTTCCCCAAAGAGGGAACCCTCTGTGGCTGTTTCTTCTCAATTGCTTGTGACCTACTAACCTCTGGAAGAAGGAAGGGCAAGATGTGGGGACTTCTATGTAACTTTCCAAGTTACTTGAAGGGCCAAGAAGGAGTACATTGCATATCAAATAGACAGGAATCCTGACTATATATTTAAAAATGCTCAGTATGGTTGGCTTAAATTTAGGGGCAAAGAGTTCTTCATTGTGATTAGTTTTCTATTCTTTTGGAGGCAGGTATCTTAACTGTCTACCTGTCCGTCTACATGCCTATAGCTTCCTAGGTCAGCCTCTCTGTGCTATGCTCTATTCTGCCAATGAAAAGGATATAGTACACCATGACATCATTTGACAGGAACTTTACATTACAAGTTAGAATTATATAGAAAGGACAGAAATGTTTTCTAGGATAAGTCAGGTAAGTAACAGATAACTTCTCTCAAGGTACATAGTGAGAAAATATAAGTAGGTGTTCAGAGTCTTGGGGAGAGTTTGTCGGGGAGGCAAAGTGTTGGCTAAGCACCCTAATCTGCAGGCCAGATCCCACTGGCTACTTGTTTTTGTATTGTCCACAAGCTAAGGGAAAGTTTCAACATTTTAAAATGGTTGAAAAAAAATTAAAAGAATATTTTGTAATAAATGAAAATGGTATGAAATTGAAATTTCAGGCTTTATTGGCATAGAACCATGCCCATTTATTTACATATTTTCTTTGGCTCCTTTTGAGTTAGGAAGGCAGAGTCAAACAGGTATAACAGTCTGGAAACAAAGGTTTAAATATTTACCGTTTGATGCTTTACAGAAAGTTTGCTAACCCCTGGCCTAGACCACTGCTTCTCAACCCTTAATATGCAGGTGAATCATTTGGGGATTTTGTGAAAATGTATAGTTTTTATTCAGTAGGTCAATGGAGCCTGAGTCTGCATTTCTAATGAGCTGAGGACCACATAGTAAATGGCAAAGCTCTAACGCAGGCCTAACAAACTTATTTTTTAAAGAGCCAAATAGCAAATAGTTCAGAATCTGCAGCCTATCCAGTCTTTTTTACAATTATGTACATTTTCTGGGTGAAGCAGACATAGGCAACATGTAAAAGAACAGGAATGGCTGTGTTTCAATAAACATTTATTTGCAGAAGGAGGCATTGGGCTGGATTTGGCACATAGATTTACTTTACTATTCACTGGCTTCAGGTGTTAGTGTTGGGCATCCTGAAAGTAATAGGTACAGTCCTACCCTCAACTTTCTTACAAGTTTATAACACATTCCAGTAATAATGATGATAAAGATAGCAGTTACCTTTTATTGGGTAATTATTGTATGCCAGGCTCTATGTGAAGCACTATGAGTCTTCTCTGGTTTAATTATCATAACAAATCCCAGGAAGAAGATACCATCATTATCCTTGCTTACAAATGAGAATACCGAGTTTCAGAGAAAACAGAATTTACCGAAAGCTGCCAACAGCACACCAGTGGTGGGCCTAGGATAAGACATAACCCATGCTTATTGAATGACTGTTGGATTATTAGTGGACCGGATTCAGTGGTACACTCATGGGAGTTCCACAAGCTGGAGAACCAGACTAGCTGTACTGGCTTCCTTCATTGTGAGGCCTGTGCTCGAAGACCTGAGCATAAGAGCTGAGACCTCTGTTTAGAGGCAACATTAAGTGTCAGAAACAGAATGTTTGATTCAGAGAGGGCAGAGCTTTCTTTTTCATGATAGATTTAACACCTTCACTGCATGTTTTTGAAGTTAAGGCACAGAGATCTCAGAAAGCACATTTTTTCATAGTCTTGGATTTTCCGTGCTCCAAAAATGAAATTGCTTTACTTTATAACAACATGTTATTTTAGGCATCAAATAGTATGGCATTCTGCCTTCCTTGTATACTTTGGAATTTTCAATTATACAATAAATGTCCTTTCTAACCACAGTGACTGAAATTACTTTTCTCTTTACAAATTCTAAATTTTTGTCCCCTTCTTTGGTAGCTACAGTTACTAAAGTAAAGAGTAGACCTTGATTCTGGCCTGGAATATAAGATTACTTTCCTCTGTCTTTACACCGTTATTTCCATGTGAACGAATGTTTCTAGGTAAGATGCTTATCAGCATAAGTATATTATAATAAATTAAAAGATCACTAATAGCAAATATGTTGTAAATAAAAATGCTTTGGAAAAAAGTTTTCTAGAGTCTAAGACACAATAGCTTTAGATTATAGATATCATATAGAGATCAATAGTTTTTTATGAATCCTCTGTTGAATAACTTTTATACATTGCTTTGATGAATAATAATAGTTTCCATTTTATGAACAGTCAATGCAGGTACAGGGCAAGGAGGAATATGGCAACATTTTCTAAGTCTTCAGAATCAATCATCTTAAGTTTTTAGATGGGGAAGGAAGCTGAAATATGACACTCAGTTATGAAATTGCATACTTATAGA
Source organism: Mustela erminea (assembly GCF_009829155.1). Lineage (NCBI taxonomy): Eukaryota > Metazoa > Chordata > Mammalia > Carnivora > Mustelidae > Mustela > Mustela erminea. The sequence goes on from NC_045615.1 coordinate 75,692,228, forward strand.
TTCTTAAACCCAGACTTAGGATGTTCTAATATAGCCGTCTATAAATACTCCTGTTTTTCTATGTAAGTCCAAATTGGTGAAGTGAAATCCTTAAAGTCATTTGCTTCTTCAACACAGTTTTTTTTTTTTCTTTCTCCTTAATCTGGGAATATGTATTGGTTTCCTTGGGCTGTTACAAGAAGTACCACAAATTGATGGCTTAAAACAACAGAAATTTATTGTCTCACAGTTCTAGAGGCCAGAAGTCTGAACTCAATGTATTGACAGGACCACACTCCTTCTGAAGGTATTGGGGAAGAATCCTTCTTTGCCTCTTCATAGGTTCTGATGAAGGCCAGCAATTCTTTGCACTCCTTGGCTTGTAGATGTATCACTCTGTCTCTGCCTCTAGCTTCATACCATGATTTCTCTGTGACTCTGTCTTCACGTTGCTGTCTTCTTATAAGGACATCATTCATATTGGATTAGGGCTCCACTCTACTCTACTTTGATCTTGTCTTAACTAGTGACATCTGCCACAGCTCTATTTTTTATTAGGTCACATTTGAGGTACTGGGTATCAGAACTTTACTATAACTTTCTTGGGAGGGCATAGTTCACCCATAACAGAATATAGGGATGCAAAGACATTATTGTTTTCCATGCAGATCTTACAGTATAGGGAGAAGTCTTATATGTAGATTTATGAAGACACAGGTTGTAATAGTGCAATATTCACAGAATGCTGTAAATGTACTGTACTGGGGAAAGTTACTTTTTTCCCCCAGTAAAATGGTAAATGAAGACTTTCAAAGGCAGTTGCCATTTGAACTAGGCTTTGAGGGACAAATGGGAGTTCATTGAGAAAAGGATGCCAGGTGGGAGGAGCACATCAGCCAGAGAACTTTGGATAAAGGCATGGATGTAAGAATGAGTTAAGTGTTTGCTGTGCTTAACAGCAATTATTGCTAGCTACTTTTTACTGAGTATCAGTATGTGTCATTTAACATTAACAACACCTTTGATCCCCATTCTGCGGATGGGAAAACTGAAATTTCAGAAAACGAAGTACTTTGTTTCAAGCTAACACATCTTGAAGGTAGTACTCTTGGGGTTAGAACCCCGACAGTCTGGTTACATAGTCTGTATTTTAGCCATTGTGATAAAAATTACAGTTTAGGGTATTTGGGAGTACATATGGATAGTTAGCCATTAGGCTGAAGAGATTGGTTTATCAGTTGATTGATTGACTTATTAGGGTTTGAACTATAAGGAATATAGACAATTGAACAATTTCCAGAGCTTTAAGGACAGGGGTCAAATGGCTACATTCCTGTGGAGTAGAGGGTGGATTGGAGGCCCAGAGGTAGAGAGGAGGCTGCTGTCATGAGCCATGTTAGAATTAATGAAGGCTGGAACTAAATAGAGACAGTGAGGTGGGAGGGGTGATAGAGTCAGAGATACTTGGGAGTCAGGGTCAGTCAGGTATTGAACCTGAGTCAGTGCCTCTGTTGGTTAGCCATTTCTGATCCTTTGACTCAAATGCTGAAAGTAGAGCTGTCTCAACTCAAGTGGTAAAAGCAATACTTTTTTTTTAAAGCAATAATTTCAATCCATAACCCTAACCTTAGAAAGAGTCTAGTAAGTATGCGTGCCAATGCGATGGTTATATTAACACACATATAAATGGTTATATTATAGAAGATATAAAAGTATCTAAAATTCCAAAGACTGTGTTAATGTATTTTATTTTATCATTTATTTTAAAAACATTTTATGTATTTATCTGACAGAGAGATAACACAGCAAGAGAGGAAACACAAGCAGGGAGAGTGGGAGAAGAAGCAGGCTTCCTGCTGAGCAGGGAGCCTGATGCAGGGCTAGATTCCAGGACCCTGGGACCATGTCCTGAGCCGAAGGCAGATGCTTAATGACTGGGCCTCCCAGGCACCCCGTATATTTTAAAACAAACTACATACAAGTGCCAGGAAATATTTTGCCATATGCTCTGATGCAATCTCATTGATCTCTATTAAGTTGTAACTACTTTCGATTACATTCATCCAAGTATTATTGGACATATAGCCACACTTCTACAGCTCAGCTTATTCAACTAAAGCTTGGTTAATATTTAAAAAAAATCTATTATTTCTTAAAAATAGCTTAATTGATTAGTGGGTTAATGTAACAACATTTGGCCTGAATTTGAAAGCAAGGCATTAATTAAGGGCCCCAGGTTGTCTTTGTGTTGGAACAGAGGGAACTAAGACTGTGTCTCCTTGTGACTTACAGCCGTCATATGAAAAGCTGCCCGAACAATCATGAAGATACAGCAGTATATTTATGGAATTTCCTAAAAAGATATCAATTACTAGAGAAAAGTTTATTAAAACAAGCTGCATTTCTCTTAAGTGAATTTTCTTTTATTTTGAGGAATTATTTTATGCAGGTATCTGGTGCCACCACAGACCGTTCCTTGTAACTTGCTTATCTTTAGTGACTTTTGGCTTGTCTGTGTGTACTTGGCAGCTTTACCCAAACATTGGCCAGGGCCTTGTGTTACAACTGCCATTAGTCAGGCAAAAGCAAATATAAACAACGTGAATCTTTTTTTCACTTTCAGCCTGTAAGTTAAAAGTATAATATCACAAATTTGGGGAAAATGGGACATTTTCCCCCAAATAAGTTGACATATTTATACATGCTATATCTTGCTAGATGAAAATCTAGTAAGAAATGAAAAGAATGCTAAAAATTCTTTTTTTAAACAATTCTTTTGAATTGGTTGTATCTTGCACAGTGAAAGCAGACATGACCTGAAAACGGCATACATTCTTTCCCTAGTGTTCTTGCAAGCATCTGAACTCACAGAAAAACAAACCCTAAATTGTGGGGAAAAGTTATGTCTTTTTGTGACTGATTTTCAACTTGAAATTTTGCATCATTGTTAGATTAAAAAAATTTCCTGGAATGTTAATTTAGAATGTTGAGCACTAAATTAGAATTCAGTGTTGTAAGATTGGAAACACGCATGGCAATTAAAGGGTTTAAAATTCTTTACTTCATCACTTATGAGAGACCATTCTTTTATAAATTTAAAAGTGTTTTGTAAAATAGGAGCCCAAAGGATAAAGAGAGGAAGAAGGAAAATCGAAAAACAGGAAGGCTTGTCCTTCTTTGTTCAGTTCAAAGGCACATCCAAGAAGAGTATTAAGTATAAATAGTGAGGCAAAATGCTGACATTGCAAACTTAATAACATTGACTAAGCAGCTCAGACACATTAATATTGTGATTTTCAGATTACTGGTAAAATTGTAATCCAATAGGAGGGAAAAAACCCACAGCTTTATTCTAGTATCCAAACTGTTGCTGCCAACAAGAAGAAAAGCTGTGTGTCATTTAATACTCTGCTGGGCTTACAATAAATTAGGTCTGTGGGGACCCCTAGAGCTAGTGTGCCAACACCTGAAGGTGAGATAAACTGTGAAGGGCTTTTTCCTTTGCTTAAAACTCCTGGAACTTAACAGGGAACCAACCTGGAATCTGATGGCTCTGTGGGATTTGCAATGCCTTTTTCATAGTGAAGAGTCCAAACACATCTAGAGAATGATCATATAGATATGTGGTTCATATAGATATATTGTCTACCCAGAATTCCCTATCAGTTTAAAAATGGGTCTGTAGGTAAGGGGGATAGACCTAGAGACAGAACTGGAGTGCTTTCCAAGACCACCAGTTCTCAGATCCCTGGAAAAGGGGCAGAAATGGCTGGTTCTGTTTGACCTATTCAGAGAGTCATTGATTTGGAGTCAGTCTGGATTAGATCACCTTGTACTTGGACACTCTGAAATTCTAGTATTATAATGCATGGCCTCAAATTATTCAAAGTCAATGGCACACGGTCAGGGAACCCTTGCATTCCTGTCCCTCCTGGTCACCTCCTGTTCACTGCAGAGAGAATTTAGCAGAGAATTGGCAGGTACCTGACAATTCTCAATGCCCTCATGGACAATAAAAAAATGGTGGACACATCCAGATTCACGCCAACCAGTTCATATTCTAACCTAATAGGTTTCTTAAATGATTACACATTGATCAAGTTCATGAATATCACTGGTGCAAGGAAAGCAGCAATGTTTCTGGTACCTGGTACATTCTAAGAAAAAGCCACTTGTCATTGAACTTTTCAGAGTTATAGTCATTGAAGTAGGATTTTAGTAAAGAAAATTAATAGTGTTATAATTTTTACATTATGCAATTTTACAAAGACACTTGATTTATTTTAAGACAATTTAGAGAAAAATTATAAGTCACAGCAATGATGTGAATCAGAGAAGAGGTAACAGTTCGCTGATCAGGAGAGCTTGCCCTGCATGACCTAGAAGACTTGGTTCTTAGCTATTATGTGGAGTGTAGACCAAGTGCTCTGGAGGGCTTGATTCTGAATCTGCTGCCATGAATTTGGTAGTAAGCTTAGCATATTTGTTTAAAACAGTTATTTAAAATGAGACATTAGAACTGCTAGTTAAAGTTTCTGAAAAACCGTGGAAGAAGATAGTTTAATGAACAAAATAAATGGCAGGGATTTGGAATGATCTTCTTGAATCTATAACAAGTGGCAGAGAAAAAGGAATTACCAATTTTCCAGCTGTTTGGAATGAAACGGCACTTTCTGGGATTCACATTTCATATCAGAGTTGTTTAACCAACATTTAAAATGGTGAAGTGATTAAATATGAAACCGTGAAACTAAAGCTCAAGAAAACTGTTTGGTCAGAAATGTTTCTGGAATGAGCCTTTGGCTTTAGTAGTTATTTCTGTTCTTTGGTTAGGGATGAAATGTGCTATGATCAGCCTGCTAACTTATCCACAGAGGAAGGTTTGCTTTGGTGGTTTTAAGGTGTCTTCTTTCAGAATTGCGATGTGGCAGCACATCCCTGAACCGCTCATTTCCTGAGGGATACTAAGCAAGAGCCAAACCCAGGAAAAAAGAAAAGTTAAGTATCTCTCCCCTTACTGTGAACCCTTCCCATGTTGGAACACAGATGACTCCTACTTAACAATCTGACCGAAACTGAACACTGTAACAAAAGCACTAAATATTTATTATGTAGAGACCCAGGGCCCATTTTTCACCAGGAAAATAAGAGCTGTCTTTAGCAGCATTGTGCTTTGCTCAGATGTGAAACTGAAGCCAAAATTAATGAAACAACCTTATTTTTGCTATGACAATTCAGTTGGAGAAAATTTCAATAGATTGATGTACAAACTGTATTAATGTGTTTTGACTGCCTTTTAGGAACTGTCAAGAGTTTAGGTCTTAATTACTAAAGCATGGTGTCTCTTTAGGGCTAGATCTGGTCCTTCTATGCTGGAAGTCCTCCCTGGCCACCGCTGTCACCAAATAATGTTGGGCCTGGGAAGCTGTCTCCTCCTCTGGGATTTTTGTATTTTACATTTGTGTTTACTCTGATTTCTATTGATTTGACCACTGTCTTCTGACTCTTTTTGGTCTTACTTCAACAGAGTAATGTTCAATGACTAATTACGTAAGTATATATTTTTTCATATTTGAAGTTACTCGTAAAGATAAATGCATTCTTAGGATGTCAAATTGCTCTATCAGTAGAGCTAAATCCTAGGAACAGGTGGGACAGCAGGAAGAGACGAATAAATGGAGAAACTCACTAACTTACTGGATTTGAATAAAGTGAGCATATATCTTTGAAGGACATCATTTCCACCTTTAAAATAAGAAACAGAGTAAGCATAATCTAATGTGATTCGATTGGCCCATATTCTCTAAATTTAGTAGTAGTATCAATTCTTGAAATTTTGAAATTATTGATTGAAAAGATAAACATAAAATGTTTCAGAAGGCTTTTTGGTCAAAGTTGTATTATAAAATAGTTTTTATTTTCCTTGGCATTTTATGAAAAAGTCAAGAATAGCTCTGACTAGTGGTGTACTAACTGGTAAATGTTTATTACCCAGCTCTGGAAATTGGGTTAGGGAAGTCCTGATTCATAACATTTGACAGTTAACATGGTTTAAATACTCCTACATGGCCAGTTTCAGACTACCATGGGGATGTCTGTTGGCTTGAAAACCTCCTGAAAGTTTAATAATGAGCTCTTGCAGGGCAAAATGAGCCAGCTCCAGCATATTGGGCAAGACCAAATTTGTACAAGCCATAAAATGATCTTCAAAACTTAAGAGTTTGTCAAATCAGTTTATCTAACATGGACATGGAACCTTAAATACTCTGACTTATGATCCTCCAAGTACCTGTAGAAAAACGGACAACATAATAGGTAGAAGAACGGAAACATTCTACTATATTTGCTATAGTTGAATATTATACCAAATATATTGGAAGAGTATATTAGATGGAGTGAATAGTTCCTTAAGACTTCGGGATAAATAGGGGCAGCTGGGTGGCTCAGTGGGTTAAACCTCCACTTTCAGCTCAGGTCGTGATCCCAGGATCCTGGAATCTAGCCCCGCATCAGGCTCTCTGCTCAGGAGGGAGCCTGCTTCCCCCTCTCTCTCTGTCTGCCTCTCTGCCTACTTGTGCTCTCTGTCTGTCAAATAAATAAAATGTTTTAAAAAAAAAAAAAAGACTTGGGGATAAATAAATGTGCCTCAAAAATAAAGATTTTAGTAATACTTAGAGCATGTCGTTGGAAATGTAATATCAATAGATGGACATGAATAAATGATTTGCTACCAGTCACTGAAACTTTCCCTTGAATTACTTTTTAATTTATATTCTTTCATTGTGTCTTTGGTATCCTTTTTCCTTCAAATTAGTTTCTGTGCACCAGGGCCAATTTATTTCACCAAAATGAATATTCTTATGAAACCTCTTTGTCAACTAGACTGTTTACAATATATAACTAAAACGATTTTTTTCCTCCTTCAACACTGCTCTTTATTTAAATGAAAAGGACATTAGATGGATATTGCTAATCCTGTGCTAGTTTTGGGAACTTTTTGAAAAATAACCTCTGAATAATCCCACTCTACCTGAAAATGTTAATAATTTAGGGAAAAGAGGCTTAATTGTTTAATCTGCCAGAATTAAAATTTACAAGAAAAAACTTCTTAACTTTATTCATTCCTTTCAGCAGCTCAGGCCTGGGACTCAGAAGGTCAATGTTAACTAAATTCTTTGCTGCTTGAGGTTTTTTTTTTTTTTTTTTTAAATTGGCAGCTGGTAAGGAGTGCAGGCCAAGAAATAGATTTACCAAAGAACATAATCTTTACTGAGTTTTTTTTTTTTTTTAGGGCTTAAATTTTTTAACTTGCCTAGTCCTTGGAGAGGCATGATGGTGATGCTCTAGAACAATGAAGAGGAAAGGTGGTTCTAAAAAGAATGATTAGATCAGAGAAAACTTGGAAAATGACACTTCTCTTTGCTGGGCTTTAAGAGGTACTCAGGTGGGCGCCTGGGTGGCTCAGTGGGTTAAGCCGCTGCCTTCGGCTCAGGTCATGATCTCAGGGTCCTGGGATCGAGTCCCGCATCGGGCTCTCTGCTCAGCAGGGAGCCTGCTTCCCTCTCTCTCTCTCTGCCTGCCTCTCCGACTACTTGTGATTTCTCTCTGTCAAATAAATAAATAAAATATTTAAAAAAAAAAAAAAAAAAAAGAGGTACTCAGGTAAAGCAAGTAGAGTGCATTGATTTTTTAGAATTTATTTTGTAAAGCACTGGGAACTCTCCCTTTCCCAAAGACTTTAGCCCTTTGCAGAAGGGCTGCCTTTAAACACACTGTGTGTGATCATTTTTCTTTCCACCTCCAAGGAAATGATTAATCCATGTTCTTCCTAATCCTTCTGCATTGGCTGTTTGTCAGTTGGAAACATTGATAGATGAGTAGGTGTTAAAATAGCACATTTGTTTTAAAAAGAAAAACAAACAGATACACATCTTAGAGAGGTCACCAGTCACACAATGTACTGTTTGGAAATTTCCGTTCACTTACATTTTTGTTTCTATATATATTGAGATTAAACTCTGATTCTTTAGGGAGCTGTTTTTCAAATTACCCTATTAAACAAAATAAAGCACCTCTCTATCTGTAGCTTCTTTGGTGAAAAAAAGAAGAGAAACAAAGCTTTTGCCTCTTGGTGGATGTTAGAAAGAGATCATGATGTATGGCCAACATAAATTTGTTAAAAAGAAGAAGGTAGGGTAAATTGGTACAGTAAACTAGTGAGTACTCCCGTGACCCAGAAACCTCCTGGACACAAATTTCCTGAAGACTTTCCTGTCTTTGAACAAGTTGTCAAGTGTTAAATCAGCTTATCTTTTTTCCTTGAATTGAGTATCATGGTTACTTAAAACTATAATCTCTCTGCAATCTGAACCCTTCCCACCAAAAAAAGTAAACAAACTACCCATCCAAGGAGATTACTAATCTGGTGGGTGACAGGTTATGTGATTATGTTTGTGATTTTGCTCCCTTTAATTTTCTTCCCAGATTTTCTTCTGTAGCATTTCTTTTTATTCTGTAAAGCCTTTTGAATTTCTGGTTCTCTCTGGAGTATCATCAGTTGGTAAAATATTATGTCAGTTCATAACAGTTGGATCCTTTCTACTCATATGTGCATAATGCAATAGGATTCCTGAAAATGGAAACACTTCCATCCTCCTCCCTTTAAGGTATATAATACCAAAACAACTTGTGTCTTCCTCTTCCCAACCCCTTGCTCACCATGAGCCAGAGGAAAAAGTGTAAAAAGGACACTCATTTCTAGGAAACTGTTAGTACCTGATCTGAGCCTTTGCAGACTTCAGAGGAGAAAAACAATTCTACAATTGAGAATATTCTGCTAAAGAATGTCTGTTTTCCATGCTTACAATAATGGAAATTAAATAATAGGGAGAAAATTTCCTTCTAAGAAGAATGGTGGGGGTTGTCTGGGTGGCTCAGTTGGTTGGAGACTGCCTTCGGCTCAGGTCATGATCCCGGAGTCCCGGGATCGAGTCCCGCATTGGGCTCCCAGCTCCATGGGGAGTCTGCTTCTCCCTCTGACCTTCTCCTCGCTCATGCTCTCTCTCACTGTCTCTCTCTCAAATAAATAAATAAAATCTTAAAAACAAAACAAAACAAAACAAAACAAAAACCTCCTTTGCAAACCCCAGGATTTAAAAAAAAAAAAGAAGAATGGTGGGATCGGGGGGCACCTGGGTGGCTCAGTCGGTTAAGCATCTGCCTTCGACTCAGGTCATGATCCCAAGGTCCTGGGATCGAGCCCCACCTCCAGCTCCTCACTCAGTGGGGCATCTCTTTCTGCCCCTCCCCATGCTGTTGCATGCTCTCTCCCTCTCTCTCTTTCTCAAATAAATAAATAAAATCTAAAAAGAAGAAGAAGAAGACAGCAGTAAAAGTGCAACCCTTGCTTTCAGCCAATATGTATCTAAATTTATTGCTAAAGTCCAAAATGTATAGCAGTCGTCTGGTCCCAAAAGCTGGTCAGGGCCTGCACCCTTGGTTCAGGAATAAAGAAGAGACATTTGCAGATCCATATGAGGACTGGCCAAAAAAAAAAAAAAAAAAAAAAAAAAATAGTGGGATCATAGAAAACAGAAAAAAAGGCAAATAAATATTGTCTTTGTTCTCTGGATTTGCTTGAATATTGTACAGCTCTGCATCTAGACTCATCTCTGTTGCCATCAGGGCTCTACAATTACTTCAGATTCTCCTAAAGCCAAATCTCTAGGCAGACCAATAGTTAAACTCTATCGAAAAACCACAGAGGGTAACCTACAAAACTAAACCCAACCCAAATTACCCAAACCAAAAACTATTTAATCAAGTGAAATTTTCTCGATTTCTTCTCTTCTGAGTAAGTATGTCATTACTTAAACAGCATGGTCCTTTGCATCGTTAGTGTGTACTTGATTGCATCTCTTCATCGACCTTAATCTTCAAATGTGGTGTTTCCTTTAATTTAAAAGGTTTTCAATATTCCCATCCCCTTATTTTCTAACAGACTTGCTGCTGGGAGAGATTAACTGTTGCCCTAGAAACACTCAAAACATCAATTTCCCTGGAGCAGTATCTCACTAATCTCAGCACTCAAATCACAATGTTTAGTTAGAGCTTGTTCAGTGAGTACTTGAAGGTTGATTAAATGACTGTTAAACTTCCCAGAGCAACCAGAGTAAAAGCTCCAAAGCAGCAGGTCACCCATGTTGGAAGGCAACTCCTTCAATTCAGAGGAGATCAGTTGTGTCAAGACTGCCTAGAAGACACACAATTACCATTTACTAATGGTGACTACAGAATTACATTGGTGGTAATCCCTATGCTTAACGTGGATATAGTTTATCTAAAATTTCCTAATATTTCTTAACTGTGGTGTTTGGTCAAAGCGTAAAGAAGGATCCACGTGTATATGCATGTGCATGTGTCTGTGTGTGCTCCTTCTGTAGATTATTTCTTTGATTTGCTTACCCTTTCACTTGTTGAGGTACCTGTCTTCTGTTCTCCTGGTAGAGGTTTGGCAGTTTAGTTTATGTATCTTGAGAGAAACAGAGAGGACTGATTTGAGGATTTCAGATGTATTTCAAGGGTTTGATTTCATCAGGATGACCAGAATAAAACTGGGTGTTTGTAATATAGTTTAGAGATTAGATCATCTTCTGACAGAAAAACAGTTGTAAGAAAGATACAGTTTCAAAATATGCCTACACATTAACATATCTACCCATAATAGTTCCTGGGAGAGGGAAGACCAAAACAAAAATAAAACAGTAGATGGAACACTGTCAATAACAGCAACAAAAACTTGATTCGTAAATCAGGAATCAAGTCAGAGAGAGACTTTGCAGGATGCCGGTAACATTCACATGAGTCACCAAGGGAAATGCCATTTTCACCAGTTTTGAAATGATTTCCCATTAGACCATTGACAAGTGCTTCCAATCTAGCTTCCAGTCTAGCTTAGTGGAACATAGTCCTCGTCTGGGAAGGTTAGAGGGACTGTGTACGATGTCGCTGTTAGCATTCCTACTTCCTATGTGACACTGATAAAGGGTTAGTCTGTTTCTTTGCATTTACACAGCTCTCTGAAGCAAGAATATCCAGATGAATTCTAGAAGAACAATTACACTGAATCCTATTTTAAGATTTGTATAATATTTTGAAATAGAAGTTCATTGGAAATTTTAGCTGTTATGAATGAAAATCACCCAGAAAATGAAATCTGAGCTGTTATGAATGAACGAAAATTGAATGTCTGAAAGTAATTCATAAGGAGGCTTTGCTTTCTATACTTGAGGTTTCCATGTAAAATACATTATATTTATAACATGCTGTGCCTTACTTTTTCACATTTTTTTGCTAGCCACGCACCTTTTGAAATAGTTGTGATTTTAAAAATGATAATCCTGGGTCACCTGGGTGGCTCAGTTGGTTAAGTGACTGCCTTTGGCACAGGTCATGATCCCAGAGTCCTGGGATTGAGCCCCACATCAGGCTCCCTGCTTATCAGAGAGCCTACTTTTCCCTCTTCCTCTGCCTGCTCTTCCTACTTTTGGTCTCTCTCTCTCTCTCTAATGAAAAAAAAATATAATCCTGAGAGATCTGTTTCTATGCCTAGGAAAATATTTGAATACTCTTGCTGTGTCATTTCATTTTGTATTGGCTCCAGCTGCTAATTGCAGTCAATTTTCCTCCATCCAGTGGCCACTGAGATGCCTTTCTAAGGTGTCTTAAATCCATGTTTTTACTTAAAATGTATGCTTTCAAAGGCGATCACGCACTTTAAAAATAAGACACCAAAAATAAATGAAGATACCAAGTCGCTTATTCCACTGAATATTGCAGCTAGAGGGAGTGTGTGGGGTCCTGCAGTCTGATCTCCTCATCCTCTCTTTTTTAAAGATAAGGATTTGAAGCCTATTGAGATGGAGCAGTTTGCCAAGGCCACTCAGCCAGTTAAGGAGGAGTTAAGGAGCCTTGGAGCACACATCTCTTGGCTTGCAACTGAGACCTTCCCCACTGTATTTCAGGGAGACCATATTTAGGAAAGATTAAAATGCTGAAATTTTCTCTCCACATCTTTTTTTTTAGTAAATCAGGCTTGGACATGAATTATACTCACCATGTCTGGTGTTTATCTGCAAAGGCCTAGAGCCTGAACATTTTGACGTTTGCCTTTCAGTAGCTACTTTGAAAATAATGAAAGAGCCAGTTCGACCTCCTGTCCTGAATGTACTGCTCCTCTCCAGTATATTCTGTTTACAGCTGCTTTGAGCCTCTCTCTTGAACACCATCCTCTTTACCTTATTGCAGAGTTATTGGGAATTTGGGAAATCAACTGAAATATTTCATAGTTTACAACAATATGTTCACCATTAAAAATCACAAAGATAAAGATACTCATTTATAGTCTGTCTTCTCTCTGGTTATTATAAATAATTTAAATAATATTAAGATAGTGTTTCAAAGGAAGATTTCAATTTTCAACATATGTGACATTTATCAATTTAATGCATAAGAAGAAATGCTTGACTCAAGAGGAATTTTGCTTTTTCAACCAGTAGGAAGCATATTATCTTAAGTATTTGTATCTGCTTTGGTTCCCTTGAGGAGCAGAATAATAGTAATCATATTTTTCTTGAGTGCTTACAAGCTGCCAGTCTCAGGAATAAACACTTTATGTGCATTATCTTATTTAATTCTCATGGCTGCCCTGTAAGATGGTTGTTACTGACTGCATTTTACAGATGAAGTAATTGAGGCTATGGGATTAAGATCACAGAGTTGATAAATGACAGAACTGTGGAAAAATCCAAGCAGTCTCAGTTCAGTTCCCCAGCTCTGTGCCAGAAGGTAAAACTCTCTGAGGAGGGGACAGCTTCCTAGGCCCAACATTATTTGGTTGCCTCAGTGGTCCTGGATGCAGTAATGGCCAGGTTGAGACCTGAAGGAAAGTCTTGGGATAGTGGTTTCAACCTGGGCTGTAGACACATAGTGCTGATCCTGGCATCCCTGCTTTGCTCATTATGAGGCTTTATTGCCCCTGTCTGTATAATAAGGAATATGTTTTTACATATGTCTACAGGTCTGCTCTGAGCATGGGATAAAGTAATCCATGTAAAGAATTTTGCACAATGCTGGGCATGTAATGTGCACTCAGAAAAGTTTAGCTCTGCATGCACTTGACTGGTAACAAAGACAAAAATGAACTCATAACCCATCGTTCATATCTCCAAACCATAAAAATAGTAAATACCCAGTATACAATTGGTAGGTCATAGGATAGCTCTATTTTTGATTTTATTTTTTTAAAGATTTTTATTTATTTGTCAGAGAGAGAGAGCACACACACAAGCAGGCAGAGTGGCAAGCAGAGACAGAGAGAGAAGCAGGCTCCCAGCTGAGCAAGGAGCCCGATGTGGGACTCAATCCCAGGACCCCAGGATCATGACCTGAGTCAAAGGCAGCGGCTTAACCCACTGGGCCACTCAGGCGTCCCTATTTTTGACTTTTTGAGGAACCTCCATACTGTTTTCCAGAGTGGCTGCACCAGCTTGCATTCCCACCAACAGTGTTGGTTCCCCTTTCTCTGCATCCTTGCCAACACCTGTTGTTTCCTGACTTGTTAATTTTAGCCATTCTGACTAGTGTGAAGCAGTATCTCACTGTGCCTTGGATTTGTATTTCCCTGATGCCGAGTTATATTGAGCACTTTTTCATGTGTCTGTTGGCCATTTGAATGCCTTTGCAAAAAATGTCAATTCATGTCTTCTGCACATTTCTTGATTAGATTATATGTTCTTCGGGTGTTGAGTTTGATAAGTTCTTTGTAGATTTTGGATACTAGCCCTTTATCTGATATGTCATTTGCAAATATATTCCCCCATTCTGTCTGTTGTCTTTTGGTTTTGTTGACTATTTCCTTTGCTGTGCAAAAGCTTTTGATTTTGATGAAGTCCCAATAGTTCATTTTTGCCCTTGCTTCCCTTGCCTTTGGTGATGTTTCTAGGAAGATGTTGCCACAACTGAGGTCAAAGAAGTTGCTGCCTGTGTTCCTCAAGGATTTTGATGGAGTCCTGTCTCACATTGAGGTCCTTCATCCATTTGAGTCTATTTTTGTGTGTGGTGTAAGGAAATGGTCCCATTTCATTCTTCTGCATTTGGCTGTCCAATTTTCCCAACACCATTTCTTAAAGATAAAGAAGAAGAATTTGTGGTCTGTGTGTCTCTTTCTCTCTCTTTTCCCCACACTCACACTCCCATATTCTCTAATTGGACTATCTCTTTATCCCTCCTCTCCCCATTCCTCTCCTCCTTGCTTAACCAACCCATGTAGTCTTCAGGTCTAAACTTGAGGTCTTTCTTAAAAAGTCCTCTCTGACCATAGGCTGGGTTAGGTCTTTTCCTGTGTGTACTAATAACATCCTCAGCTTACTTCTGTCCAATCTGTTTTCTTTATCTATTGCCATGAGATAAATTACCACAAATGGAGCAGCTTGAAGCAACAAATTTCTTTTCCCCCAGTTTTTGTGGGTCAGGTATCTCTGATATTCTGCTCAGCAACTAAGGCTAAGATCAAGATGTTAGCCAGCTGTGTCTTTTTCTGGAAGCTTGTCTAGGGAATATTAGGCTTCCAAGTTCCCTTAGATTGTTGGCAGAATTTATATCCTTGTAGCGATAGAATTAAGCTTCTTGTTTTTTAATAGCTGTGGGCTGCGACCCACTCTCAACTCAGGTCCTTACCATGTGGCCCTGTCTACAGCATGGCAGTTTGGTACTTCAAGATCAGCAGGAGGTCTGCTAAGATAGGAGCTTATTTGTAACATTACATAATCACGGGAGTGATATCCCATCGTATTCACAAATTCTGCCTTTAGGTAAGGGGAAGTCATCATACTGGGTGTGTCCACCAGAAGTAGGGGATCTAGGGAGCCCTCTCAGAATTCTGCCTACCAAAATATCCCTTATCACATTGCATTATAATTGCCAAATCGCTGAGATCCCAGAAAGACTTTTCTTGGTGACTCTAGCTTCTGCTTTCCATAGCACTTGGCAGATATTGGATCTCCGTGGATACTTGTCAGGGGCTTAATAAATGTTGACAGTTCAGTTTGGATAGTAGAGAACATGGAAGCCTAGGGAGAAAAGATCTTAATAACCAATATATTTAGTAGAATTATAGGTGAAAAGATGTTGCCAAATGGCAAAGAAGGACAGAGAAATTTTGAACTAAATCTAGAATCTATAGACTCTATTAATGAGGTATTTGGGAGCAAGAATTTCCTGTCCCCCATAGGTCCTTCCAGGTGGAATAAATCAAATTGATATGAGAAAGATTCATAGGAGAATATCAAATTTAATTTCCTGTGCATGGAGAAACCACACAGACTTGGAAATTCCAAAGAGTCCAGCAAAAGGAGGTATATATTTCATTCTGAACTAAGGAAAAAGGGGTATGCAGTTCACAGGAAGATGTAAAAGAATAAATATTTGGTTAACTAATATTTGCTGGTCCACTCAGAAAAACAACGGGCTATAGAGGACTTCGATCAAACAGGCACTGCTACCTTCTTTCCTGTCTACTATATTTAGTTTATAGTATAATGTAGTTAGATCTGATGATAGCCCTCCTCCTGGAGCAGGTTCTCTATCTAAACTATTTCTAGGCACCTGTGGGAGAGATAAAGAACTTTTCCTGAATCTACTGAGTTTTTATTGCTTTTTAACTCATAGTAATTTTCATGCCAAAGTTGCCCATCTTTGGGGTGGTCTGCCTTTGGCACCCCCAGAGGATGGTGCCATCATTGTGGTGATGGGGAAACTGCATGCTTTATTTTTGGAGGTAATGATTAAGTGATACTCAGTCAACAATGTTTGGTCCATTATACTGAAAGTGGTATTGAATAAGTAAGAATGAACAGCTCTCACTAATTGTGCTGAAGTGTGGAAGGCTATCTTGATAATCATTGCTTAAAAAATACTTATTTGAGCTTTTCCTCTGATTGAGGCACAGGGATAAATACTGTTGAAGAGAGTATAGTGGCTGAACCAAGAAAATATAGGAAATTTAAAGCAGGGAATTGGTTTACTTACATGATAGCAAAGCTGAGAAGCCAAAGAAGGGACAGCGAGGTTAAAAAAGAGATTTGTGACCCCAGGAAGCCACTACTGTTTGGGTTTCCAAAGGGAGGAGGTGATCATGTAGGATCAGAGAGGAGGATTAGCTGTCTCCAGAGATGCAGACTGACTCAGAGAAGGAGGAGGAATGCTCTGACTTCTTCCTTCCTCCCACCCTTCAACCTAGTGTTTCCTATTAGTTGAACCCAACTGGAGGGAGCAGGGAAAATGCAGGCATCAGGCATCAGAATGTTTCCCCCAGTGTCTCCTGAAGGTGGATGGTGGTGAGCATGAGAAATGGAATTGAGGGCCAACAAGCTCAGGACCAGCACAGGGACATAAAGACAAAAGACAAGAATTTGCCCTCAAGGGGCTTGGTAAAGAGCCATGCATATAGATAACTATAATAAAGGAGAGATCCATACTTTCTGAAAAGCATTTAATTTAAAAACAACAAGAACCAAACAAAACACAAGTTCTGGTATTCAAAATGGAATTTGAACAAGGAATTAAATCAGATATTAATTGGACTTGTGTTTTACCATGTAATTACCAAAAACAAAAAGTAAAGTTTAGAAGAGAAGTTGGAATATATGTATAGCTAAGGGGAGAATATTTAAAGAAAATCAAAAACCCCAAAAGCTGTAAGATAGACATTATTAATTATGCAGATTTTTTTTAAAATGGTAAAATACCATAAAACCATAAATAAAGTCAGAATTCATATGATAAATTGGGAAACAAAACACAAAAGGAGTCAATACCTAAATGTGTCTACAAAGTAAGAAAAAGACAAATAAATAGAAAAGTGAGCAAAAATATTGGCCATTCACATAACAAAATCAGATAATACAATTCAAATTTTGTAAAGCAAGACATTAAATAGAAGTCCTCCATGGATAATTGATGAAAATGGAGAGAAATGTGAAAGGTGGCATAAATGGTTGGCTTCTTACCTTAGTTGCTGGAAGGGAGGACCTTGGAGTGTGGGATGGAGAATGAGGGAAAAGGGAAATAGAAGAGAAAGGAGTACATAAGAAAAGTTTGAACAACCCATTCAGCATATACATGGCTCCATTCATGTAAAATTACTGAAGCATGTGGCTGTGTATGTATGTGTATATACTACTGCCACCACACCCTCCCAAGGTCAAGCACCATCAGCTCTCACCTGGATTCCTACAAGAATTTTCTTTCTCATTACCCTCTTCCATGCCTGCCTTCTCACAGCGCTGTGCACAACAGCTGGAGTGGGTATTATAGAGGGCACGGATTGCATGGAGCACGGGGTGTGGTGCAAAAATAATGAATACTGTTATGCTGGAAATAAAAATAAAAAAAAAAAAAGAAAAGCTGGCAGATCATGATCCTCCTCTGATCAGCACTGTGCTGATCAGTACTCTCCTGGGGCTTTTCACCCCACTCTGAGCAGGATCTAATCTCATGTTGTTCTCTCCCCTTCCCTCAGGACACTCCAGCCAAGCTGGTCCTCACTGTTTCTCAGATGTCCTGCATGCCATGTCACCCCACAGCCTTAGTACATGCAGTCCCCTTTGCAGTCTCCATCTCCCTGCACTCACTTCCACACTTCTGTTTAAATGTCACTTCTTTACAAATGACTTTCCTGATGACCCTACCCGAAGTAACATCTTTACTCTCTGACACTAATACCCTTCTTTGTTTTTCTTTGGAGCATCTATTGCTGCCTGACATATGACGAGAGTATAAACACCTTGAGAATTAGGCTTTGTGTCACATGGCACACAGGAGGCACTCAAAAATTATTTGGTGAATGAATGAATAAATGAATAGAGATGTTTGGGCAAGGATAGTCACCAAAATGTTAACAATTATAGGTTTCAGGATCTTTTTGTTTCTTTTTTGTAATATTCTCTATTGCTGAAGTAGCAGAATTCTTAAACATTATTTTTCCCCATTGACATATCAGGGGATTTGGCTTGAGTTTATAGGAGTCTGCGATAGGTTTAGATGAAGAAATCTAAGGAAAAACGAACTTATTGCCCTTCCTCTTAGGAATGCAGGATTATTAAAAATCTCTGTAGCTTTCATTTTTCCACAGAACTTTGGGTTGTTAGTTTAGGTGTTGCCTTGCTTATTTTCTAGACATGGGCAGAAATTCATATATCCAGGATCCTAGCTTCTATGCCTATATATTTGCCCTGCATCTTATTGTTTACTGCAGCGGAGGTAAATGTATCTTGTCCATGTTAAAAACCAAATCACTGGTGTTTGCTGTAGCACTTAAGAAAAAAGTACGCTGACGTTTCCATTTACTCTGAGGTACATAAGAAAAGAGCAAGGTGGATTAATGGATGAATAGAAGGATGGATAGATACGGAATGAAACAAGATGGTAAGATACTAATGTTAGAATCTAGGTGGTGGGTATATAGGTCTTCACTGTGAAATTCTTTCAACTTATAAATATTTGAAAAATTCCATAATAGAATTTCTGAAAAATTAAATAGCTAAATATAATGGAATTTAAATAGTATAATATTTGAGGCTACTTATTTCTTTTTGATGAGAGGGCAAAAAGGAATTGAGATATTCTGATGAAAGCATTTTATAATATTCTTGGAGATAATAAATATTTTAGCTCATGTATTGTCTTACTTAGATTTGTGGTTGTGTAAACCACATTTGTTTGATTGGAAAAAGTCCATTTTGATCACTTGGTAGTATGGTTTCATCAGTCCCCTTTTGTATTTTAAGCATGCATAGAAGAAGCAGTGAGAGTCTGGTCTTTTCCATTAATTAGGGCTTTCAGAAGCTTACTGAAAAACACCCTCTAAACATGATAAGCCATTGAGAGCTGTTGAACTGAACTACAATTAGCACAGTTAATAATAGCTTTTCCAGGAAAAGAATTTAATGACTGTGCGGAACCAAAAAATCTAAATAAAGCATCATTATGTATATCACTCCAGTGTGTTCTTTGTTTTGCATGTGATAAATAGGCAGAAAAGTTTGTGTCACTGCTAAATACTATTACCTTCTAAAACGCTAAAACCCCATTCATTCATTTCAATGTGCCACGCTGCTTATTACACAGAGGACTTAGAGAGGCAAGGACAGAATTTCAACTCATGAAATTCAACTCAGAATTTCAACTCCCCCTCCCCCCTTTCATCTTCCTCTCCCTCTTCTCTGATCCTCTTTCTCTGTCTCCTTGTTTTTTACCCTCTTTCCTTTCA
This sequence comes from Mustela erminea, assembly GCF_009829155.1. Taxonomy (NCBI): domain Eukaryota; kingdom Metazoa; phylum Chordata; class Mammalia; order Carnivora; family Mustelidae; genus Mustela; species Mustela erminea. The sequence goes on from NC_045615.1 coordinate 75,711,534, forward strand.
TTTTCTTCTCTCCTCCTCCTCCTCCTCCTCCTCCTCCTCCTCCTCCTCCTCCTCCTCCTCCTCCTCCTCCTTCTTTTCTCCTTCCTCTATGTTCCCTTTCTCCTGCCTTAGGCTGTCACAGAAAGGTGCTGGGTCATTCCTACATACACATTTCTCCTACTAAAAAGATTATGCTGAGGTATAATATGAGAGATATATGATTCTCTATTAAAATATATATTAGCTATATATTTTTAATTGTTGGTTACACTTTTCAGTTTCTCTAGGTCTTTCTTTTTCTGTTAGGTCTCTGATTTGAAAAGAGATGTATTTAAATTTCATGCTATAAGTATATTTTTTAGTCAAGTTCTCCTTCCATTGTAATAGTTTTTGCTTTATATGGTTAGCACTTGGGTGCATTCAGAGTGCATGCTTTTGTACCTTATATAATGACACAACTTCCTTTTTTATCTAATTTAGTGCTTTTCCCTGTATATCCAATTTAAGACAATACCTTAAGTTCTGTATTGTCCGATATTAACTTTGGTATTCCTCTTTTTAATTTTGCTTGCATTTCCCTGTTATTTCTTGCCTATTTCTTTATTACAGTTTTCTAATTATTTTAAACAATTTTCTCTAATTTGTTTCTTCTTTTTTAATCCAATATGACTGACTCTTTTATGAAAGTGTATGGTCCATTGACATAGAGGCTATTAATTGATTGATTCTATTATTTTCCTTAATTTTGCTCTTATTTTACATTATTTTTGTAATTTATTCTTATTTCTCTGGTTTGTTCAAGTTACTATTCATCCTGTTCCCTTTTATCTGACTTTATGTACCCCTCTTCTGCTGCTTTAAGTCAGACACACATCTCTCTGCTACTGTCTAAAAACAAGATATATATATATATATATATATATATATATTTTTTTTTAAACCCAAACTTAAAAGAACTATACTGAATCACAGAAAATTATGTCCAAGAGGCACAGCAGGATGAAGAAATTAAAAACCTCACGAGATTCTTGTTTTTTCTGTTTCTCCCTGCTTTCTTCCATTTTTTTCTGTTTCATTGAGGTATAACTGACAAAATTGGGATATATTTAAAATGTACAATGTGATGATTTGAGATATATATATACATTGTGAAAAGAGATGTTTGTATTTTTTTCCCCCATGGTGGCATCCTTCCTAATTATCATTACACTCACACCAGTAAGATGAACCCTTTCACAGACTTTCACTTGCTTCTTTTCTCTTGTTTCTTCCCACCAGATGAGAGGTTTGGAATGTTTTTATTATCCAGTCTCTCCACCCTAATCCCACCCTGCCACTATCCCCAACTTCTAGGTTTTGCCGAGATAATGAAATACTTTTAGTCTAAATTGATTTGACTTTCAGTTCAAGAATTCTTATTTAGTACTTTTAAAAACACATTCCCAGACAGTCTGCCAGTATCTATTTAGACGTAAATGTATATTTAGATTGTGTGTGTGTGTACTCCACTAAAATGCTCTTCAAGTTTTTTGATCCAACTTGTTGTAAATCTCCCCAGCAGCTCTATTTCGTTGGGTACCTATATTCTTTGGTCTTTCACTTTCAGGTTGTTATTCTAACAGGTTGTTATTTTTCTGGATGTAGACCTGGGTACAAATCTTGAAGGTTCCATAAGTGATGGGAAGCAAAGCATCACCTGCCTAACTCCCTGGGGAATTGTGTAGAAGGTAGACAGCCAGACTATCTAGACAGCAGAGAGAGCCTTCCTGCCTCTCTTTCTATTCACACTGTCCTGCACTCAGAAAAAGGGAAGTTTCAGCATACCAGATATAGTCCTTGAGCTTTGTGAGAGTCAGACTAAGAACTTCCACAAGTGGGAGTCATCCTTAGATACTTGGGGTACACAGAACTTTGAAGCTATCCCCAGCATTCATCAAATGCTTAATCTTGAGAGTTTCTGAATTTGGCTTTCAAACTCATGCCTCGCCCATGTTGGAAAAAGCCCCACATTTTCTCCTCTGCCAGGATCTTTTCAGAACTCAACATCTTACTTATACTCAGTGGTTTACCACCACCAACTGCTGCTTGGCTCAAGGTGGACGGATATATTTAAGCCAGAAATGGATAGGAAATAAGATATTCAAATTTGATCACTATTGTCTCAGAATTCTCTTAAAACAGATTCTAGTTTTTAAAAATTGATTGATTTTCAATGTTGTTAGGATGTATTTAAAACTGGGAAATAGAAATACCAAAGGTCAGGATTTGGTCATGTACAGTTTGTGATAGGAGTTATTTTTATTGACTGTCCAAAATTCTTCCAGTAACCACTGCCCTTCTCCTCAGTCAGTTCATGCAGTTTCAGGCTTGATAAACTGAACTATCAGTTAAGAATACATCTTTTGCAGATAACAGAAAAATATAATAAGGCTTGTATAAAAAAATTGTATTTGCTAGTATCTTGAGCCAAACAGACTTTGGGGAAAATAAGTAGAGATCTATTGAACTTTGGATGACTGGATAATTACGTCATCAGTGACTAGTTTTTGCTTAGCTCCTATCTCTTCTGTGGCAGAACTGTTCCTTCTCAGAATTGTAAGATGTCTGCCAGCAATTCCCAGGGATAGCATATTACTGGTCACATCCAGTGGCAAAAAGTCTTTCCATTAGCTATCTGAGAATGTCGCTCTCGCCAGCAAGAATGATCAGGAGACCTCAGCAAAGCAAGCTTTATTTCTGCATAGCTGTTGGGATCTCCCTCTCCCCCGCCCGTGCATGTCTATATATACCAAGGTTGCACAACCAATCACTCGCAGCCACATAGATACAAAATCCTAAGTTCCGCCTACTGGCTCGCATCCAGCCGCCATCTTAATGGCGTGTTTACTTTCGGGCACCGAAAAAGTCCTGCGGCGCCCGGGGCCCCCCCGCGGGCCCAGCCGGAGCAGCTCCGCACCGTCGCCACCCGGCGGGGGCGACGGCTTGAGGCAGCGGCGGCCGAGGCAATGAGCGGGCACTGCGGAGCCCAAAAGCATCACTGAGCATGCGCTACAAGCCGCTCGGGCACTGACATCTCCCCCTTTTCTTTTATATTAGGCATGCAAGGCAGGAGATCGTGCCTGTCTTAGGTTGTCAGCTGCCATGAACAGGCTTACCCGTCATCGGATAATTCCCCCTGGTTGGAGAACTCCTGGCTTAGGTTGCTATGTGCATGCAGCCAGTCTTACCCGTCATTGACTACCGATCTAGCGCTGCCAGCCAGATTTGGGGAAATGTACCAGCTTCCAGTGCCATGCAAGCTTGTACTAGCGCCAACTGTTGCCTACATTGTTGTTTACGTAATGATGCAAAATGGCGGAACATAAGGATTTACAACAGATACCCAATCCCGTAATGGAGCTATGTCAATCTTATCTGCTTAACTCTTTCGACAGATTAGCAGCAATAGAAAGGTCATTATAGGCCATGGAGGTTATGCAAAGTCCAGAAAGTGATTGGATGCATCCGGTCGTCAATAGTTTCTGGAGAATGTTCACTTGTTACAGATGTGGTGAGAGCTACAGCCGCTGCCGTTGCTGCAGCTACGGAGGCTGCTACAGCCGCAATAATGGCTGCAGTGATCCCAAAGTCTCTTTTATGTCTTGAGAGCAATACAGGCGAATTGTTAGGATTTACAGAAACGGGCATGGGAATGAAAGTAGGTATACAGGAGGGAGGATGGCGGACTCATTCGTCAGTGGCATGGGGAACGGCCAGGCTTTCACTATTGCCCATTGGTGCATCTGTTGAAGGGAAGCTGGTGTCGCCAGGATCGCTATCAGGCCAAGCATCAGGACGGGGCGGGCCATGTTGATCGATTCTTCTAATCAGTCGCTCCGGGACCCAGATAGGCACTTGGGCATCCTGTGGAAAAAGACAAACAGAACCTCGGTGCCATCTTAGGACCGGGTCAGGGCCTCTCCATTGGCCCGTGAGTATATCCTTCCACTTTGCCTGGGCTAGAGTGCGTTCGGTAACCGCCGCATGTCTGTCCGCTGCAGATGTACCATTATGGTCCAAGGACAAAAAATTTAAAATGTAAAGGGTGAGAGATGTAAGATCACGGGGTGACTTGTAGTCATCCCCTATTCCCCCTTTTCTTATTTTTTGTAAGCATCGTTTGAAGGTGCCATTGACGCGTTCAATTATTCTTTGACCTTGTGGATTGTAAGGTATACCTATAGTATGGACTATACCAAATTGACTTAGGAATTGATGGATAGATTTTGATGTATATACAGGTCCATTATCTGTCTTTATTTGTTTTGGGATACCCCAATCTGCGAAGCATCGTAGGCAGTGTGTGATGACTTGTTTGGAATTCTCCCCCGTGAGGGGAGTAGCCATTATGATACCCGAATAAGTGTCCACTGATATATGTACGTACTTTTGTTGCCCGAATTCAGGTACATTTGTGACATCCATTTGCCATAGGTGATTAGCTTGAAGGCCTTTGGGATTTACCCCTAAGGAAGGCTGAGGGAGTAATGTGGCACAATTCCCACAGGTCCTTACTATATCTCTTGCCTGTTCTTTGGTGATATGGAATCTATATCTTAAGGTATTAGAATTCACATGCCATTTGCTATGGAACAGCTTCGCCTGTTCTAAGGTAGGGCAAATAAGTTGGAAACGACTATTGTGGTCTGCTAGAGCATTGCCCTCGGATAATGGTCCTGGTAGGCTCATATGGGCTCTGATGTGATCTATAAAAAATGGTGCAGTGCGCAGTTGCACAACCTCTTGTAGTTGCCTTAAGATCCATGGAATAGGTGAATCACTTAAGGAGAGGATGGCTGTTTCAATATTTTTTGTTGCATTTACCACGTATTGACTATCAGAAATAATATTTAGGGGAGTGTTTGAAAATCTTTGGAGCACTAGGAGCACTACTAGTAGCTCTACTTGTTGAGCCGACCTGGCAGGAACTATGACTGGGTTCACGATTCCATTTATGATATAAGCTCCTGTGCCCTCTTTACTTCCATCTGTAAAGACAGTAGAGGCTTCTTTTAGTGGTGTTGATCTACTAATTTTTGGTAGTATGAATTCAATACCCTTTGTGAATTCTATAAGTGGGTGTGAAGGATAATGATTATCAAATTCTATTGAGTAAGAGGTGGTCAGTATCACCCAATCATCTAGGGTAGCACATAGTAGGCGAATCTGTTCCTTAGTATACGGCATGATGCAATTGTCAGGTATGATTCCAAGAGTAGAAATACAAACAGTGATCAATTTGTTAGCTAGCATGGCTACTGCAACTGGATATGTTGTGATTATCCGAGGAAGAGTGTTTGGGAGGTACAGCCATTGTAAGGGCCCACCTTGCCATAGCACTCCAGTAGGTGAAGAAGGGGATGGAATCACTATGGCTTGGACTATCTGGTTAGGAGCACATCTATCTGCTGAAGTCAAGGCAAGCCTGTCCTCCACAATTTTCAAAGCCTGTTTCGCCTCCAGAGTAAGGCTCCTAGGAGAGTCTAGACGGGCATCACCCTTCAGAATATCAAACAATGGTTGTAATTCTCCTGTAGTTATTTTCAGGTAGGGTCGGATCCAATTTATGTCCCTTAATAACTTTTGGAAATCATTGAGTGTTTGTAATTTGTCAGTTCTAATGGAGGCTTTTGAAGGTTTTACCATGGTATTGGATAGTTTCATGCCTAAATAGTCTTTGATGTTGGAAGCCTGTATCTTTTCGGGGGCTATAATTAACCCCCATGAATTTAGCTCCTTTTGTAACATTACTAAGGCTTCCGAAACTGTAGTAGAGTCAGATCCACACAACAATATGTCATCCATGTAATGGTAACACATTAAATCAGGGTAAGTCTCTCTAATAGGCTGTATGGCTTTAGAAACATATAATTGACACATAGTGGGGCTATTAGCCATGCCCTGAGGGAGGACAGTTCACTCATATCTTTGGTTAGGCTCTGCATGATTAATAGAAGGTAGGGTAAAGGCAAATTTAATTGTATCCTCAGGATGCAGAGGGATAGAGAAAAAGCAATCTTTTATGTCAACCACTATTGATGGCCAGTTTCTCGGTAAGGCGGTTATCATGGGTAATCCCAGCTGTATTGGTCCGATGTTCTGCATTTGCCTATTAATTTCTCTAAGATCATGTCAAAGTCTCCATTTACCAGATTTCTTTTTAATAACAAAGATAGGTGTATTCCAAGGTGAGGTAGAAGGTTTCATATGGCCCGCCTCTAACTGTTCCTGTACCAGGGCTTTAGCAGCTGATAGTTTTTCGCTAGTAAGGGGCCACTGAGGCACCCAGCAGGGCGTATCTGTCTTCCACGTTATTTTCATTGCCTCAGTGGCCCTTACCGAAAACCCAGGCCTTGCCCCTTATATTCTGAGGTGAAAGGGATGGTGTCTATTTTACCTTGCTCCTGTTTCCCTAACCCTTTTCCTGGTATGTATCCCATTTTTTGCATCATAGCTATTGATCGGGGGCTGTATATAGTTTCAGTTGTCAGGCGGACGCTCATCTGTTCCAAAACGTCTCGTCCCCAGAGGGAAATAGGAATATTGCAGACATAGGGCTGAAAAGTTCCCCTATGGCCTTCGTCATCCTCCCACTCAAGGGTAGCTGCGCTTCGATCAGGACTTTGAGCGATTCCTAAACCCCTGAGTGTTTGTTTTGCTTGTGTTAGGGGCCATCTCGGAGGCCACTCTTGTTGGCTGATGATGCTCTTATCAGCGCCTGTATCCAGTAACCCTAAAAATTTCCTTCCTTGCACTTTGAGGGTAATTATGGGCCTATCAGTCATATCCAGGGTCAGGCATGTTAGGTCAACTCCTATAGACCCCAAACCTCTCGTACCTTTTTCTTTTCCTTTACTGGGAAAGGCTTCATGATGGCTAGGGAGTATGAGAAGTTGAGCTATCTGATCTCCTGGGCTAATTGCAGTAACTCCCCTTGGTGAAGACACCAGTATCTTGATCTCTCCATCATAATCTGAATCTATTACCCCAGGGTGAACTATCAGACCTTTGAGATAAGTGGAGCTTTGGCCAAGTAATAAACCTACAGTACCATGAGGGGGGCCCCCTCTTAGATCGGAGGCCAATGCTTGAATGCCCATCTCCAGAGTTAGGACCATTCGGGCGGCTGCTCTGATATCGAGCCTTGCTGATCCAGAGGTTGCGCGCCTTTCTCCGAGGGAGGATACCATGTCCTGGGCATTTGCATTAGTGCCCCATAAATTTGTGTTGGGCCCCGGGGCGCGGGGCCCTGCTTCCCGTTTTTTGAGTAATTGGATTGAATCCAGTTATTCGGCGGCAGGGGATTTCCTTGAATATCTCTCTGGGACCTACATTCATCAGCCCAATGATTCCCTTTACGGCAACGAGGGCACAACCCAGGTGCGGGCTTGACTGGTCTAGGAGGTCCTTTACCCTTTGGACAATCCCTCTTAAGATGACCGTCCCTTCCACAAAGGAAACAAGCCTTGGAAGAACTCCTGGTTCCTCCATTGAAACTTCTTATCCCTTGGGCTACTGCTGCTGCCACAACTTGGCCCTGAACAACTGTATCAGTGATGTCTCGACACACTTTGATATATGTAATCAGGTCCTTAGACTTCCAAGGGCGGATAGCCTCTTTACACCATTTATTTGCTTGTTCATAGGCTAATTGTTTAACAAGGGGCATTGCTTGGTCCACATCCCCAAATATGCACCTTGCTACTTGGAGCAGATGATCTACAAAGTCAGCATAGGGTTCATTAGGCCCCTGCAACACCTTGGAAAGTTGTCCCTGCAAATCGCCAGAACCCTGTATGGTCTTCCAAGCCCTAGTGGCTGCAGCTGCTATCTGTACATACACCCCTGGGGGGTACCCAATCTGATTGTTTTGTCCCACAAATTGACCTCCTCCCATGAGCATGTCAATATTCCAGTGGGGATTCCCTGACGTGGCGTTACGCCGGGCAGTTTCTGAGCTACACTCTTGCCAAGCAGTTTTCCATATCAAGTATTGTCCACCAGACAGAGTTGCTTTTGCCATGTTAGTCCAATCATCTGGGGTAAGGTTCATGCTACCGACTGCTTCCAAAAGTGAAAGTGTATAAGCAGCCTGTGGCCCATAAGTAGTGACTGCTTCCTTAAACTGTTTAATAAGTTTGAAGTCTATTGCTTGATGAAACCTCTGTTGATTTTGATCTTCTAACACTGGGTATGCAAGAGGGGAGGGTTTAGTAAAGTCTGTAATGTCCCTCCATCCTGCATTTCTACATTCTGGACAACCGCATGCCCCTCGGGAGCATGAAGTGTTATATGGTGGCGGCCATTCTGCAGGTGGCGCTATAGGCCTACATTCAGGGGTAGGAATTCTTGACCTTCTGACAGAGGGCACTAGGGAGTCATATTTTTTCCCGGCTTCTTTGTATGTCTTTCCCTTTAAAGGTTTGTTAGGGACTTCCTCTTTTAATTTTAAGTGTGTCATGGCTTCCCCAAGCTCATCTTCAGAAGAGCTCTCCTCTGAATTTTCTCCCCCTCTGCTAGATCCTGCCTTAGATCTTCTCTGACCTGCTCCTCGATAACATTTTTAACCGTTTTATGGTTAGAGTCTAGCGGAGTGCCGTTAGCCTTAAGCACCTCCGTCAGTAATCCTCCCATCTTAGTAAACTTTGATCCCATTATTTCTTGTCCTATGCCTAGGAACCCTTTTACTTCTCGTCCTATACTTAGGAACTTTCTCACTTCTCGTCCTATACTTAGGAACTTTCTTATCTGAAATTTAGTGCACACTTACTGGATCGTTGCGTTCACTGAGAACTCCTCGGTGTAGGTTTCAGGTTTCCCGGGTTTCGGCACCACTTGTCGCTCTCGCCAGCAAGAACGACCAGGAGACCTCAGCGAAGCAAGCTTTATTTCTGCGTAGCTGTTGGGATCTCCCTCTCCCCCGCCCATGCATGTCTATATATACCTAGGTTGCACAACCAATCACTCGCAGCCACATAGATACAAAATCCTAAGTTCCGCCTACTGGCTTGCATCCAGCCGCCATCTTAATGGCGTGTTTACTTTCGGGCACCGAAAAAGTCGTGCGGCGCCCGGGGCCCCCCCGCGGGCCCAGCCGGAGCAGCTCTGCACCGTCGCCACCCGGCGGGGGCGACGGCTTGAGGCAGTGGCGGCGGAGGCACCGAGCGGGCACGGCGGAGCCCAAAAGCATCACCGCGCATGCGCTACAAGCCGCTCGGGCACCGACATGAGAAGAGGATGTAAACTTCTTTTCCAGAAGCCCCCAGAAAACATCAGGCACATTTCATGTTCTTTATTTGGATCATATGCAGTAATGGACAAAAATCTGCCCTCCTCAATGGCTTGCACATAAATGATCAAGGTCACACACATGGGCTAACATAGGAACACAAACTGTGTCCACCAACTCTCTCTTGTCAATGTCATCAGACATTTCTGTTTTGTGTTTTTTTTTTCCTGCTAAATCTAGTGATCAATTCTCAGTCTTCATTTTACTTAACATACTAGTATCATTTTACTTAATTGATCATTCCCTGAAACAATTTCCATTGCTTCCATGACCCTGCACTCCTACTTTTCCTCTTACCTCACTGGCTGCTCCAATTTAGTATCCTTCACTGTTTCTTTCTCAACATCCTAATATCTTACAGCCCTGAAACTTCTTGCAGCCCTAGACTTCTCTTTCCTACATACACTCACTGCCTTCATGGTCTCATCCAATTTCATAGTTCTAAATATGAGCTATACAAATTGTGTGTAATCAACATAATCATCTTTGTTAGCAAAATATACTAAATTAGCATTATCATTCTTATCACTAAGTACCAGAGAAATGTTATCTCGTTTACTCCTGAAGAACTTGGTTATATATGAGTTATTTTGGTTATGTATGAGTTATTTTTTCCATTTCACAGGTGAGATAACTGAGATCTAAGACAACATAAGTAACTCTGGATGGTCACAGAGCAAGTGGTAGAGCCAGGCCTTGAATATGGATAGGTGGATTCCAGTACCATTTTTTAAAAAGATTTATTTATTTATTTTAGAGAGAAAAAGACAGAGAGACCATGCATGTGAGTGGGGGAAGGTGCAGAGGGGAGAGAGAGAAAGAGAGAATCTCAAGCACATTCCCCATTGTACACGGAGCCCAATGCCACTGAACACGGAGTCCAACGTGGGGCTCCATATCACCCTGTGAGATCATGACCTGAGCTGCAAACATAAATTGGATGCTTAACCTACTGAGCCATTCAGGTGCCCCCAGAACCATTCTTAACCACCATGCATTACTGCCTCCACAGTGTCAGTAGCTTCATGATATGCACAACTCTGAAAGACATTCTTTTTCATGCCAATATCTGACATTATGGTGCCCTGCTCTCAGAAGCTTGTTTTCTCTTTTGCCAAGGATTTCCTAAAATCTTAAAATTTCTACTGTTTTAAATGACTTCAAAATTTTTAGTAGTGAATTTTCCTGCTACCAGGAACATTTTAGAGGCCAAACTGCTAGTGAATCTATTTTCTTAAAAGGAAGACTATGAACTGACATTAAAAAGAAGCTTAAAATACTCCTTGACACTTTTCTTTCCCTGGCTAGTGCTTTTTTTATTTCTTTCTCCACCATTTTCCTGGAATAATATCTTTGTAAAATAAAATATTAAAAAACTGAATAAAATAAAATAAAATAATAAATACACAACAAAAGAGAATAAAATAAAATACCTTTGTTTTATTGCCTTCCATTTGAAATCTGAATTCCACCTTCCCAATTCCACTGAAATTACCCTTATATTATTTTTACCTCAATTGCCAAATCCAGTGAATGTTTTTCAGTCACTGTTTCACTCAGTTTTTCTGTGGTATTTAACAGTGTTGATTATCTTTTCCTTTAAACTATTTTCTCCCTTGAGTTCCATGACATTATCTGGATTTCTTTGTGTTTCTGTGATATCATCTTTAGAACACCCCTTCCTTGAAGTATGATGAGCTTTGCTTTTCTCCAGCCCTTTTTGCTTTTCTCCAGTCCTCTAGTCCTTTTCTCATTATTCTCTCCCTGGATAATATCATCTGTCTCTGAGTATAATTTAAAAACAGATAGCCCTAAATATGTACTTTCAGCTGGAGGTTTTATAAGTCTCTTAGTCAACATACCCAGAGCTGAGCAATGTGGTTGCCCTTTCTCCACTCTGAAACTATTCTATTTTTCTTTTTGCTGTCTGCGTTAATGATATGCTATCACTGCTATCCAAAGTCCAGGTCATTCTAAGTTATCCTCTGTTCTCTCACCTTCACTACCCAGGTAGTCACTCAAGTGATCTGTCAAGTCTTCTCTACAACATCACCGGTGATCTTGTGTTAGTTCAAGCACTGTTCACCTCCAGCTTGAACTATTTAAATAAGTTCCTTTTGATCTTCCTGATTTCAGACTTGCCCATGCAATTTTTTCTTTTTCCATGTTGTTACTGGAGCAACCTTTCCAAATTTCAAACCTGACTAAGTCTTTCTCCAGATGAGTTCTGTCGGTGACTCCCTGAAGCTTAAAAGAGGAGCTTCTAGCTCAACAAAATCCTTCTTAATCGGGTCCCAGCCTACTTCTCCAGCCTCATTTCCTTCTTCTTACTTCCTACCTTCTTTTCTTTTTCTCTTACTCCTATTTTTATCCTCCTTCCCCTCCTCTTCTTTTTTTTCTTTTTCTCTCCATACCCTCCTCTTCTTCCTTTTCTTTCAGCATTAAATCGTTTGTAGTTTCTGAAGATGACAAGGTTGTTTTATAGGTCTAGGCCAGTTGAAGCACTTTCCCCACCCACTGAACTCCTAGAAGGTCAGTTCGCATACTATCCCTTCTGGTTTCTCCAAATTGAATTAATTACTGCTTTCCTTGTATTACTTTTGTAATGTGCCCATATTTTATTATGCATAAACACTCTAGTGACAACTTTTTGGATTCTGTGGCTCCTGTTAGATTGTAAGTTTCTTAAAGGAAGTAATTCTGTCTTTATTATCTTTTTATCTCCTATTACAATGTTCAGCATATAACAGAGAGTCAGCATTTGTTGAGCAGGTTTAACTGAAACCGTAAGTTAGACAATTTCCCTCGAGATGTTAATAGTTTTTCTAGAAATGATATCATACACTTTAATATCACCTTACTGTGTACTATGTATTTCTCTGTGACTTTCTATTAAACCTAAGTGATTTTCACCATAAATTAATCATATAAAGAATCACATCTATTATTATATGTCATTGAGATACCATTAATTATTATTAACAAAATACGTATGTTGTTTTGTTCTAAAAATCCTTAAATTTTTCCAAGTGGAAAAATCATTTCTATTTTCTCATAGAAATGACAGCAAAGGCAGTGCCATCTGGGAGAGCATTAATAGCTGAATCCAAATAATTTTGATTACATCATTCTCAAAGAATCTAAGTCTCATATTCTTGAGTCATCTATTTTTGCAGTTTCAAATTTATGGCACGTATTGAGATAGATTATTTAATAATGACAAAAGAATTATTCTGATTGTTATGAGAAAGAGAAAGAACTAAATAACTTTAGCTTTTAAAAACAAATCTAAGAGCTGTGGAAAAGTGAACGTTGCAAATTCATCTAATCCTTCTTATGGTAAGGGCTTACCAAAAATTAATTGATACAGACCTTGTATCCCAAGAGTTTTGTTCTTCTGTTTTGTCCTCTCTGTCAAACCTTTGAAACTTGAACAAAATAGAATACGGTCAGGGAAATTTAGCTTTCCATAAATGAAGAAGATTTATATCATATGCTAATTTTTCCTCCCCTTTAGAGCTTGGTTTATGTTGGGAAATATTTATAAAATTAACGCCTATGTAACTATTTTTGTCTTACTTCTAATCAGAAGTATTTTTTTTATTGAGGTACTAGTACCCTCACAGTGTCATGCAAGCACTACCTCTGTCTAGTTTCAGAACATTTTTATCATGCCAATAATAAACTCTGTATCCATTAAGCAGTTGCTTTTCTTCTCCCCTGCCCCAAATTCTGGTGACCACAATCATGCTTTCTGTTTTTATGGATTTACTTGGTTTAGCTATTTTATATAAATGGAGGCATACAATATGTGGCCTCTGTGTCTGGCTTTTTTCACTTAGAATAATATTTTTGAGGTTCATCTATGTTGTAACATGTATCAGTATTTCATTTCTTATGACTGAATTTCATTGTGTGCATATACCACAACCTATGTACCCATGTGTCCACATTTGGGTCATGTTCATCTTTTGGACATTGTGAATAGTACTGCTATGAACATTCATGTACAAATAATTGAGTACCTACTTTCAATGGATTGATATATTTTTTAATAAGTATATAATAGCTAGTCTCCTAAATTTCAAAAGCTGTTTGCAAATTTGACTGAATGTGTACAATTTATTACCTCAGGATGTATCTAAAAAAACTAAATTCCAAAACTTTGAGCACTTTTTTCTCTTGAAACTGACTACTCCTGTTCCTGGTGGGTGGAAAGGGAGGAACATCAGGACTGATAGTCATGGGGAATTAAAATCAACTTTTCATATTTGTTGAATTTCTAGAATAGAAAAATCAATTTCTATTCAGTTTGGAGGGTAGAAATAAATTTCACTTTTAAAAATCTTATGGATAGTGGGACAGATACTCAAATAACATACTACAAAAACTCCTTGGGATGGTGCTATCACTAGAGTTTGCCCAGGATGCTGTGGAGTGGGAAGAAGGAACATCTAATCCAACATGGACAGTTCCATCAGACTTCCCAGTAGTGAAATATGAACTCTTTCCAAACATTATGAAAGTGAAGTAAAAATTTCCTGAACAAATTCTTCCATCCCACTCCTTAGAGGTAGATGTTGTACCTTTCCTTCTTGAATATTTTTGTGTAAGAAAATATATATTTGGATTGAATGTACAGAGACAAATATATCTTGAGACAGAGTCAAATCATACATATTGCTTTGTGAAATGCTTTTTGCAATTAACTATTGTGATGTCTATCTTTAGACATACAAATTAGCTGAGACTAAAGATGTATGAGTTAGCTAGTGAAGAAGAGTGGGATGGGTATTTTATATAATGAATTGTAGCATGGGTAAAGTCATAGAGGTGGGAAAGAGGATGGCATATCCTAAACTTCCAGATAACTTAGTTGTTTTCTGTGTAGGGAACATGCATCCAGCATCAGAACTTGATAGAGTTGAAATATAAAAGATTAATGTGTTTAGATAATCTGTAACTAGATTTGAATTATTTGCTTTATAAGGCCTCTGCACTTTCCTTCTTGTTTCTCTTTTAGGTTCTTAGTGAAGCTTCATTTAAAACAGATTTTAACTTTCCCCAGGAGCAATAATTTCATCTTGTTTGTTTGCCCAAGTATGGCCCTGAATTGTGTGTAATTATCCAAAACTTTAGTTCAACATTGATTGTGGAGTGACTTAACTAAAGCACCATTATAAGGTGCTGGAGACAAACAGATGTGTATGACAACATCTGTATCCTAATGGAATCAGAGTCTAGTGGAAGATACATATATATATAAATAAAGATATCATACAGATGATTTAGAACTATACATCAAGACTCTTAGCCTCCAGACTGATGAGGTCAGTGAAGTCTTCTTGAAGTCTTCTTGCCATAACTGAATACAAATTAACTAAGATAAAAAGTATGGGCAGAACATTTCAGGCAAAGGATCAAGCAAAGACGTGAGGTTTAGAAAACTGCATACAGTTTTCTTTTAGAGTACAATATATGGCACATTGTGTTAGAAGAGACAGAGGTAAGGAAGTAGAGGTCCTAGCGTATGGTGTTAATATCATTCAGAAACCACTGAATGATATTTAAGAGAGACAGACATGGTCGGGGAGGGTAGATTTGAGGAGGGCAGATTACAGCTGGGAAGACTGAAGCCTCATCGGCAGGGGCAGCTGAGGCAGCAGAAGGACCTGCTGGTCACCTTCCCTCCTGAATCTCTTCTCTAGCCCTCTGCCTGCTCCCAGAAAACCAGGGTGGACCCTCCTACACTCAATACTGAGTTTTGACTTGATCCTTTTTCCCAATGATCCCTTCCCCAAACAGGGTAACCCTCTGATTTCCCCTCCAAACCCCATCACCCTCTCTCTTTTTAAGACCACTTGGAATTTTTAAAAAAGCAGCAGCATTATCTGGGAATGGGGGGCAGAAAGGGCTTGTGATTTCCCAGGAGATGGAGTCAGAGTAAAGCTGGGATGGCAGTCCTTGAACCTACCCAACTTTCCAGCCCTGGGAATTCCTAAGAGTGTCTAAGTCCCGAGTCAAAGGGAGCCCTCCCAGCCCATCACCATCCTAAGGGAAGATTAAGGAGCAGGGTTAGGGAAATAAAGAAGCATGTTCTTTGCTGGGGAAAAAAAAATTGTCAAGTACCCCAAAGAGCTTTAGTTTATATGGGTTTTCTTTAATCAATGTTTACTGAATTAGAAATTATAACTGAGAAATTAAAAAGATTTGTTTATTAATTTGAAAATAGAAGTAATAAACCCATTACATATAATCATAAGTAACATATTTTTCAGGATGTATATTTTAAAAATAGTGAAAACATTGACATTGTTTTCCTTAATTGCAAATCTCATGCCTTCCTTTAAAAAGGCAACTGGATTCTCATTGTACTTATGCATTTAAATCTTTTGCAGTATGTTGTTTTGATTGAAATATGTGAAGAAAATCTGGCTGCATACACTTGTGTAGTTGGAAAAGGGAGGATTTGATGGATGCCTGAGTGTCTCAGGCACTGCTAAGTGTTTTTGGACAGCATTTTGAGAATGACTGATACAGCTGTAAGTGCTTAAAAAGCATTGTTCCCATAAAAGGTAGATGAGAATGGAAAGAATAGTGATGACATCTACAAACTTAAAAAATACTCATTACATATGTTCCTATTGTCAAATACTATTTTCAGCTTTCTGTTAGCTAATAATCAAATCCTCTTTCAGTTTCATTGAAAAGAAATGATTCGAATTTACAAAAGAATTTGTTACCTAATCTTAGAGTCATTTATTTTCTCAGTATTTGGGAAATACACCAAAAGGACCTTTTGAAGAGCTAACAAATGACAATTAATCATACATAGTATTACTCTTTCTCTTAGACACACACTATTTTGGTTTTTAACACAGAAAGGATTGGAAAAATTGACGTGTTGTTAATTTCAATAAACTCTGATAGTAGAGTGTATTAGTTGAAAGTGTTTGTATGCAGTGACAATACTGTGTGTGTGTATTCCTCTCCCTTGCCCCACCCCCAGCACTAAGTCACTGGAGTTCTAATTAGTTTATTCAATTCATTGAAAATTTGAGGTCAGTCATCTAAATTATATTTATTAACTTTTTTTGAAAAAAGAATAAGCTCAAATAAATGTATTAATGTTCATGCTCATGACAAGCATGTGGGAATTCTAATTCTTAATTAGGGAAATGAATAGTTTGAGAACCACGAATGAATCTTCGTGTGGGGTCATGTATGGATGAGTTTATAACCTGGAAATAAGCTTTCCTTCTTCAAAATTTCTTTTCAAAGTTCCTTTTGCTTCATTTTTACAGGGCTCTCTTTCAACAGTATGAATTCTTGGGGTGCCTGGGTGGCTCAGTTAGTTAAGCACCTGCTTTTGGCTCAGATCATGATCCTAGGGTCCTGGGATTGAACCCCTGTGGCTGGTGAAAGTGTGTGTGTGTGTGTGTGTGTGTGTGTGTGTGTGTGTGTATGGGGGGGCCCTGGTCAGCGGGGAGTCTGCTTCTCCCTCTCCCTCTGTCTTTGCCCCCACTCACTCACTCTCTCTCTTTCTCCAATTACTCTCTCTGAAACAAATAAATAAAATTTTTTAAAAAGAATCATTAAAAGTATGAATTCTTAGAAAGAAGTTGGCAGATGGGTATAGCTATTATGGAAAACAGTGTGGTGATTCCTCAGAAAATTAAAGATAGAACTACCATTTGATTCAGCAGTTCCACAAGGAAGCAAAATGTAAGAGATAGCTCCACTCTCATGTTCATTTCAGCATTATTCACAATAGCCAAGATATGGAAAGAACTTACGGAAACAACCTAAGATGGATGGATAATGGATAAAGAAAAGAAAATACACGCAGTGAAATATGATTTATCCATTAAAAGAGGGAAATCCTGACATTAGCAGTAATATGGATGAACTTTGAGGACATTATGATAAGTGAAATAAAAGAGAAACAGACGAATACCATATGATCTCACTTATATGTGGAATCTAAAAAAGTTGAACTTACAGAACTTGAGAATAGAACTCTACTTCCACAGGGGTCAGGAGGGCTGGGAGAATGAGGAAATGTTGGTCAACAGGTACCATTTTCAGTTATAAGATGAATAGGTTCCAGGGATCAAATTTACAGCATGGTGATTATAGTTAATAACATTGTATTGTCTACTTGAAATTTGCTATGAGAGAGGATTTTGTATTCTTACCACACAAACACACATAGTTAATTAACTATGTGAGCTGATGGGTGTGTTAACTTGATTGTGGTAATTCTTTCACAATGTATGTGTATATGAAATCATCATATTGTATACCCTAAATAGATACAATTTTTGTTTGTCTGTTACATCTCAGTAAATGTTGGGGGGTAGAAAATAGTTGGTGGGCAAAATAAAAATGATCATCACTGTGACTGTGTCACTCCCAGAATAAATTTGACTTAGATACATTGGCCGAATACCACAGGTTCCCACCAACATTTCATATTAACAGAAATTTCTAAAAGATAGGGACAACTCTATAGGATTGATGGTGTCTCAATTAAATAAGGCTGCAGTGACACTATTCAGTTTTTTCTTTGAAGTTTGACTTCCTGATGGTATTATATCCTATGAAATGCTCCATATTAAGATTTGGCATCTGTGAGAGGTAGGCTTTTCTTTCATGAAGTGAGAAAAGGGTGATTTTGAAAAGAGAGTGAGAAATGAGGACTGGCATTCATGCCTTGATCTTAGGCAGGTTTTTAGGCAGATAAGTTTTGGGAAAGTAGATGTGGAAGTGGAAAGTCTGGTAGCAGAGTCCTTTAAAACTACTTTTACCCATGTGTTTTTGGGAAACTTTTCATGTACACCTAGGAACATAACTACTCTAGTTTGAAGAATGCTATTACACAACACAGACCCCACTGAATTATATATAATGTTATGGAAAATGCAGACGATTAAAACAGACAAAGAAAAGCAAACCCACCATTACAATAGTGTGTAATGAGGGAAGTATGGGCACTATGACAACATCAGTGAGGGTCTCCCAAGCTGGGTGTGTGGGGCGGGGGGGAGGTTGCAAGTAGATGACATTCAAATGGAGACTTGAGAGATAAGGATAATTTAGTCAGGTGGAGAAGGTGGAAAAGAAGAAAAAGGGGAGGAGTGTGCACAAAACACAAAGGCTGGGAAAAGGAGCTCAGTGTGGCTGTTAGCAAAGAGGGAGGGGGTGGGAGCAGGAGGATGGACAACAGCAGGCAAGGAGGAGGATGGAAGATGAGGCAGAGGCCAGCCTTAGAAAGATCTGTAAGTCATATGCAGGACTTGAAATTTTACCTGGGGTAAATGGGAGCCACTGGAGATTAGGGCAGATAAGGAAAATCATCATATTTGTGTATTCTCACTTACTGAGATGACAAATCCTGAAACTAGCTACTACTCAGTACATTCTTATTTGAAGGTTTCAGCTTAAAAAAAAAAAGATTTTATTTATTTGTTAGCGAGAGAGAGAGAGAGAGAGCATGCACAAACAAGGAGAAGGCGTGGAAGGAGAAGCAGGATCCCCACTGAACAGGATGCTCCATGTGGGACTTTATCCAAAGACCCTGGGATCAGCATCTAAGCCAAAGGCAGATGCTTAACCAACTGAGCCAACTAGGCATCCCGGTTTCAGTTCTTTTTACTTTTTGAGAGTTTTCCTTAGCTCTCCTTAGGAGAATTTTTTTTTTAATAGAAAGTATTCCAATCATGATTTCATGATATCACATACTTCATATGGCAAAAAATAGCAGCCACAGAACAGAGGATCACTCTTTTATCTACTGTGTGGGTAGCAAATTTCCCTTTTTCTTGAGGTTACATAAGTCTTCTATTTTCTTTTGAAGCATTGATCTAGGGGAAACTGCATATGCTAGATATTTGATGGAACTTCAGGTCAGTCTTAATATGGATTATCTCTTGATTATTGAGACTGGATGCACAGCATGTGTGTGAGGCCCTGTCCTAGGCACCACAGTAACTTCTAGTCCTCATATCACAGGAACATGAACCTGCCATCTGGACAAAATTGATACTTTCATTAAGGATTCCTTTTTTTAAAAAAAATTTATTTAAATTCTATTTTTTTTTTCAGTATTCTGAAAATCATTGTTTATACACTACACTCAGTGCTCCATGTAATATGTGCCCTCCATAATACCCACCACCGGGCTGAGCCCCCACCCAAACCCTCAGTTTGTTTCTCAGAGTCCACAGTCTCTCATGGTTTGTCTCCCCCTCCAATTTCCCCCATCTTACTTTTCTTCTCCATCTCCCAGTGTCTTCTGTGTTATTCCTTATGCTCCACAAGTAAGTGAAACCATATGATATTTGACTCTCTCTGCTTAACTTATTTCACTCAGCATGATCTCTTGCAGTTCTGTCCATGTTGTTACAAAAGTTGGGTATTCATCCTTTCTGATGGAGGCATAATACTTTATTGTATATATGGACCATATCTTCTTTATCCATTTGTCTGTTGAAGGGCATCTTCGCTCTTTCCAGTTTGGCGACTGTAGCCATTGCTACTGTGAACACTGGGGTACAGGTAGCCCTTCTTTTCACTGCATCTGTATCTTTGGTGTTAAATACCCAGTAGTGCAATTGCAGGGTCATAAGATAGCTCTATTTTTAATTTCTTAAGGAATCTTCACACTGTTTTCCAAAGTGGCTGCACCAACTGGCATTCCCACCAACAGTGTAAGAGGGTTCCCCTTTCTCCACAACCTCTCCAACACTTACTGTTTACTTGTTAATTTTAGCCATTCTAACTGGTGTAAGGTGGTATCTCAATGTGATTTTAATTTGAATCTCCCTGATGGCTAATGATGATGAACATTTTTTCATGTGTCTGTTAGCCATTTGTATGTCTTCTTTGGAGAAGTGTCTGTCCATGTCTTCTGTCCATTTTTTGATATGATTATCTGTTTTGTGTGTGTTGAGTTTGAGGAGTTCTTTATAGATCTTGGATATCAGCCCTTTGTCTAGAGTGTCATTTGCAAATGTCTTCTCCCATTCCGTGGGTTGCCTCTTTGTTTTGTCAACTATTTCTTGTGCTATGCAGAAGCTTTTCATCTTGCTGAAGTCCAAAAAGTTCATTTTCACTTTTGTTTCCTTTGCCTTTGGAGACATATCTCGAAAGAAGTTGCTGTGGCCGATGTTGAAGAGGTTACTGCCTATGTACTCCTCTAAGATTTTGATAGATGCCTGCCTCATGTTGAGGTCTTTTATCCATTTTGAGTTTATCTTTGTGTGTGGTATAAGAGAATGGTCGAGTTTCATTCTTCTATACACAGCTGTCCAATTTTCCCAGCACTGTTTAGTGAAGAGACTGTTTTTTTCCATTGTGTATTTTCTCCTACTTTGTTGAAGATCATTTGGCCATAGAGTTGAGGGTCCATATCTGGGCTCTCTACTCTGTTCCACTGGTCTATATGTTTGTTTATATGCCAGTACAATGATGTCTTGGTGATCACAGTTTTGAAACTGGAACTCAACCACAAGAAAAAGTTTGGAAGGAATTCAAACACTTGTAAATTAAAGACCACCCTGCTTAAGAATGTTTGGATTTACCAAGAAATTGAAGAATTTAAACAATTCATGGGAACCAATGAGAATGAAGACACTTCGGTATAAAAACCTATGGGATACAGCAAAGGTGGTCCTAAGGGGCAAATACATAGCCATCCAAGCTTCCCTCAAAGAACCTGAAAAACCCAGAATATACCAGCTATCTTTACACCTTAAAGAACTGGAGAATCAACAGCAAATTAAGCAAGCCCCATACACAAGAAGGGAAATAATTAAGATTAGAGCAGAGATCAATGAGATAGAAACTAGGGATACAATAGAACACATCAATGAAACTAGAAGCTGTTTTTTTGAAAGAATCAGTAAGATTGATAAACCACTGGCCAAACTAATCTAAAAGAAAAAAGAAAGGACCCAAATTAATAAAATTATGAATGAAAAGGAAGAGATCATGGCTAACACCAAGGAAATAGAAATAATCAGAGACTATTATCAACAGTTTTATGCCAATAAGTTAAGCAACCTAGACGAAATGGATGTATTCCTGCAAACCTATAAACTTCCAAAACTGAATCAGGAAGAAATTGACAACCTGAGTAGACCAATACCTAGTAACGAGATTGAAACAGTGATCAAAAACCTCCCAAAAAACAAGAGCCCTGGATCTGACGGATTCCCTGGAGAATTCTAACAAGCATTCAAAGAAGAAATAATACCTATTCTCCTGAAGTTGTTTCAAAAGATAGAAACAGAAGGATTCTTTAACATTTCTATTAGCCTTCTTTAAAATGACTTCCAATAACTGTTTAGAGCAAACCCTAAAACTGTTAATGCTTTAGTCAAACTTAACTGGTTCATGATGTGCATATTGTGAAGGATTTTTAACAATGGCCACTGAATTAGCTGAAACACTTGAAGTTGAAAGATTACTTTATGCCACTCTTTCCTAATCCATTTATATGAACTCATTCAAATGAATAGTTATGGGGTGCCTGGGTGACTCAGTTAAGTGCCTGACTCTTGGTTTCAGCTCAGGTCACAATCCTGGGGTCCTGGAATTGAGCCCAGCGTCAGGGTCGGTGCTCTGTGGGGAATCTGCTTGAGACTCTCTTTTCCTCTCTCTGCCCTTCCCCACCTCTCTCTTTTTCTCTAAAATAAATAAAAATACATCTTTTAAAAAAATGAATACTTACCGTTAGGCTATAAAAAAACAAAAAAGGGTCTGAGTCTATTTGGTGCAATGAAAAGAAAGAAAAATAAAAAGAGTACCAGTTCCCCCATTTTGCACCCTTAGTCACAGGGCAGGATATTTGCATGAGTTAAGTATAATCTATTGGGATAAATGTGGTTAGTAACGATGCAGTGTTAGTGATCCCAAAAGCATCCTTGTCAAGGATCTCTATTCCAGCAAAAGCCAAAGGGTGAGATGGGTTTGTTGTTTTCTCTGAGTAAGAAAAACATGCACTGCATAGGTCTTTGACCAGGCCTTGATCCTCCTTCAGTGAGACCTCTTTTGCTTCTGTAATCCAGAGTGGAGGACTGCTCCTTCTCCATGGCTACTTTATTAAAAAAGGGAGTTCCATTTCTCTCAAGTCCTACTCTTTACAAGTTAGGTTGCTGGTACTGTTGGTTCAATTGGGAAACAAAGCTTGGAAACGGTTTGAACCAAAACATCTAGGTGGTCAGGTCAGCAACCTCCAGCATGGACTTGGTGCTACTTTAATCTGAGTTTATGAATACACCTGGTATTTATACTCCTTTGCTTATCTTCTAGAGTGAAATAACTGTAAAATAAACCTTAAGAAATTCTCTACACATTTATTGTTTTTTCTTTTTGTTGTTTTCTTTGGCTATTAATTAAAAGCACTTGAAATAGCATCATTGACAATGCAGATTAAAACACAATAATCTCCAGATCAAAGGGAAAATGTATCAGAATATTTTCTTTGAATTGATACCAAAGAAGAAGGTACTTCCATACCTCCTTTTTATTTTATTTTTTTTTAAGATTTATTTATTTATTTTAGAGAGACAGAAAGATAAAGAGAACACAAACAGTGTGGGGATGGGGAGAGGGAGAGGCAGAGGGAGAGAAGCAACTGCCTCCTGAGCATGGAACCAAGGCACGGCCTGATCAAGCAACCCTGAGATTATATGACCTGAGTTGAGATCATGACCTGAGCTAAAACCAACCAAGACTTGGACACACTTAACCAACTGAGTCACCCAGGAGTCCCTCCATGCTTCTTAAGGTGTTGCAAGTGTATGCGAAGATATTCTAGTTGATGAAATAAAAATAGCTTTACTACCGAAGTTATCCTTATAAGAATTTAGGGACTGATATGTAGGCAATAAATGGCATTTCACCATACTGCATATTCATCCATGTGAAATATGAATTAATAGCAAAATATAAGAAAAATGAAAAGATATATTTTATAGAATAACAAATAGCTTGAAAGTGTATCTAACCGGATAGACCCATGCCTGTCTATGCTGATTTTGTGTACAGTATTTGTGTCATAGGTCACTTCTGACATCATCTGGTGAAATCACCTCTGTTGGCCTTCTTTATGACCTCTCTAGGTTTGTAATTCTTGATGTCTGCTTTCCTATAGTGGCACTGGATTCTTTAAATGGGACAGAACAATTAGTCTTCTGAGCCCTCCTGGGAACATGGCCCTAAGTTTTAGTCTTATGTTTCCATAACTGGAAATAAATTTTGCAAGAAGGTAGTCTTGCTCTCTGTAGTTGAATATATGGTCTCTCCATCCTGCAGCCTCATCTCTTATTAGTAGATTATCTCCAAAAGACCCCAGGATTAGTTAGGGGCTTTTTTATTGCATCTTGTTTTTTTCTTGGAAATAGCAAATCTGTTTCATTGCACAAATATTTACTAAACTAGATTCAGTACACTTTGTGGAGTGCCTCAGAGGTCCTGAGATGGATAAAACAAGATTACCAACATCAAGGATTCTATAAATTTGTAAATGATTGTTTTTTAGGTAGATGATTTTAATACAGAGTAAAGTTAGTGCTCTAAGGTTTGTATAAATTGCTAAAAAATAAGGCAGAGATCACATCTAGGATAGAAGATGAAGAAAGCTAAATGGAGTAAGAACACAACATTTGAGGTTTGTCTACATGAAGAAAGCAGGTAAGAGCAGTATGTACTGACCTCTTTTGCTGGATTATCTCATTTAAAGCTCAAACTATAGTTGTGAGGTAAGAATCATATATGAAACAGGATTTGAAAAATTAAGTAATTTGCCCATAGTCACACAACTGATGAGCAGGGATTTTAATGCAGTGAATCCAAAGCTTGAAGCTCTTCTTTCTACCATGTTGAACATGAGGGAAAGTAGTAAGAAATAGGATTGGGAATGTGTACCAGGTCTGTATATTAGAAGGATCTTAAATACCAGGTTGAAACTATTAATATGATGGGCAGTGATGAGCCTTTAAAAGTTTTAGAGCTACAGAGTCAAGACCTGCAGCTAAGGAAGAATAATCTGTCACTGTGCTCAGGACAGACAATAAAACAGAAGACCCTCTCCTTCTTCTATTATGAAACTTTATTTAAAACTAATAAGGACATACATAAGATGGAGGAAATGAGCATCAGAAGAGAGAGACAAGAAAAATTTTGACTTGATGAGTGCCAGAACTTAAGGGATGAAGAAAGAAAAGTTGAAAATGACTCAGCAGTTGTGAACATTAAAGTATGAAAAAAATGGAGTTACTATTACCTGCAAACCAGAGAAGGATCTCCTTTGGGGAAGAAAGCTGTTAAATTGGTTTAGGATAAGATGAATTTATGGTTTAGATAAATAATCTAGGGAATAATGGTCAATAAACAGCTGGAATGTGAGAATGTGAGTCTGAAATTCCAAAAGAAGGCTGGGATGAGGAGGTAGATTTAGTGTCATCTGAATAGAAATGATGATTGAGGTGGGAAGTGAATATTATCCTTGAGGAAAGAGCCATATTTGAGGCAAAGTTGGAAAATAAAGATGGTTAGGAGGCAATTGATATATTAAGTTCTCTTAAACATAATAGAAACAGTATATCTGAATTATTAATCCTCATGTAGAATCTGCAAAGGCAAAACTTTTCTTCCATGCTTATGGATATCAGCCATTTGCTAAAAATACACACTCCAAAGTGCACATTTCAACTGATAACTCTGCTTCATGATTTAGTCGTCTTCTGAGCCTCACCTTTTGCTCTCTGCTTTAATAACGATTTGTAATGTCAAGCATAAAAATGAATCCTCTTGAGAGTAGAGCATATTTAATATATATTTAATACTGAAGTTCATCAGAGATGATTAGATGTATGTTTTGACTCCTATGTACTATGTACTTCAGAAGGCCTTAAAGTTATTTCAGCTTCTTTTTAGATTAAAAGCTTGAACATACATATATATTTTACTTACTGACAGCAATGAGCAAAGTATATGGTAGAAATGATATAAAAGGGAACATTAGAGAACCATGGTTAAAATTTCATAATAATAAAAATATAGTTTAACTTTTTCCTCTGTTTTCCTTTTTTTTTCTCTTAAACATGCTATTCTTTTAAATATCAGGACACAGTGATGTGTGTTTTAAGAAACACAACTTGATGGAAATATATTAAACATAAATTCAGAAGTATTAATTTATATTTAGAGAAAAATATTTGCTTTATAAATTTATTTAGCATTTAAGCATTTATTGTCAGATCCTTAATTATTTTATGGGAACAGATGGGGTTTTGAGGCTTAAAACAACACTAACAAAACAGCTTCAGTGAAAGTTGTTCTGGTCTGCCAGTGTATGGCCTCATGTTTTTGAAACCATGAAAACTATACCATGGCTTGTGCCTCTCCCCTGGTTTGTTTTCCAGCTACTTCTCCCACCCTTGGATTATTTGGTTTGTCAGCTAGAGTCCTTTCAGCATCTTCTCCTCCTTCCATAATGAACATCTTTCTGAATAGCCTTTACATTTGGCTTTTATTGTTTTCATTGAGGTTCTTTTTTTATTTAGGACTTCCACAGAATTCTCTTGTGATCAACTTCCTCTATGGCTGGATCTTAGCTGCTCAAATTCTGGCTTCCATGTTGGCCTCCATTTAGAATGACCCCACACAAGGAATTTAACTTCTCTCATTCCAAATGTAGGAGAGGGGAAAAATCTTTTCTTCTACCCATCTTGGGTTCTCTGACTGGGGCCCTGTAAATTAGACTAGCAAAAGACAGATTAACAAAAGAAAAAAACCCAGAAATTTACTGAAATGTGCATTGTGCATACACAGGGGAACACTTAACAGCATGTAACTCAAAAGGATGGTTAGAACTTGGGCTTATATAGCATCTTAATAGGAGGATAAATTTTTAGAGAAGTGGCAAGAAAAAGGAAGAGAACTTTGAGCTTCTAAGGGTGGCAAATTGTAGTAAGGCAAATACATGGAGAAACTAATGGTGAATAAGGTTTAATTTTGGAAGATTTGTTGTATACAGATGCCTCTAGTGCCATCTTTGGGCTGATAAGGATCTAGAGTTGTCTTTAGTGATTAATTTCCTGTCATTCCCAATAGCGAGCTTATATTCTGCTTTTAGGCATATAGTTGGAGGGAAAAGAGATTTCTTGTATTTACTTCTTAATTGTTTTGGCTCAAAATAATCGTATGCCAAAATGGCATACTTTGGGACAACATGTTCTGCTACCCTCGTAAGCTTTCTGCTTGGGCTTAAAAGTTACTGTTAGTTGAACATGAATCATAAAATAAAATTTATCTGGAATTAGATCTAAGTTAATGAAAAGTTCAGCTTTGATCACATTGTTTTTATTTACATTCAACTTTTCAAGATTGTAACTATTCCTTGTCTTTAAAAGAATCATCTGTGGTGTTTGATAGCATAACTCAGGTTTCTTCCCGGAGATTCTGATTCAGTGGGTCTCAAATGGGACCTGGAATCCCAGATCCTTGATATTGAAAATGTGATCTATGTATCAATAACTTTGGCATTATCTGGAGCTTTTTGAAAAGCATACTCTGAGAACTCACCTCAAACTTAAGTTAAATCAGAATTTGAATTTAATGAGGACTTCAGGTATTCACACAAATTTGTGAAGCATTGCTTTAAATTAGTGGTTCTCAAAGAATTTTCCAGATCAGCAGCAGCATGGCCAAGGAACTTATTGGAATTGCAAATTCTTAGGCCTCACTCTATACTTATTGAATCAAAACCTATGGGTTTGGAGCCTAGCAATCTGTATTTTAGAGCCCTTCGAATAATTCTCATGCTTGCTAAAGTTTGAGAACCATTGCTATGTATGATAATTATCATTGGGGAAGATGGAGACACATGATATAATCCCACATGGGCTGTTAAAATCAGGAGTCTAAATTTTGTATGTTAGAGTCACTTAAAACTCATGGTGGGGTAGCTGGGTGGCTTAGTAGGTTAAGCATCCAACTCTGGGTTTTGGCTCAGATCATGATCTCATAGATCATGGGATTGAGCCCTGCCACTAACTAGCTCCTCACTAAGTGGGAAGTCTGCTTGAAGATTCTCTCCCTTTGCCCTTCTCTCTACTCTCATGTGGGCACATGTGCTCATATTTTCTCTTTAAAATAAATAAGTGAATCTTTAAAAAATACTCAAGGAAAACTACATGATACACCAGTCTGATTAAATTCTGATTAGAATAATTGATATGTGGATTTTTAAAATGTTCCAGCTAAGTTGGGTTGAGAGATGATTGCTTTAAGTCATCAGTAAATCTACTAGCCAGATAGTAGATAAATAGAATTCTAGTATCCTTTCACTTCGTACTGTCTTAGTTCTGACGCATTTGCCTGATATGCTCTAGTACTTGTTGGGATATCTGCCTCAATATTCACTCCTTCACATCTTGTTGGGTATACCAAGATTGCAAGGCCATGACTACTCTACCTGGACCATTTCTTGTGGTTTATTTTCAGGGAACATTCTTGAGGAGTGAAATAATATTTTCTCTCTTGCTGTGTGTGAGAAATAGTCTTTTACTTCTGACCCACAAGTCTTATATCTTCTACCAGTATTTTTAAAATAGTTTCAGGCAAATTTACTGGCTTATAAATAGGGTTTGATCAAATGCCAGATCAGTAGTAATCTATACCAACCTATTCTCAGTACTCTGGCCTCTTCTGTTAGATCTTGCTCTTTAGCCCACAGTTGGGCATAGATTCCTAGCCAAGTCATATATTTCATTCTTTCCCAAAGGGATTCTCCCTCTTGTTACTGTTAGCTTCAGTCTACTCAGGATAGGGCTCTTGTAATGGCAGCTTTACTCAAGAGATTTTCTGCCTGTCAGTGTCTGTGTTGAACTACAAACCAGGCCAATCTAAGCCCCAAGAGAGGACCAAAATTTATTTTGTTAATGCATATAAATCTTCCTTGTATTAATAGTAATAATATCATACATATGTATAACATGTTAAAACTATCAGTGTGTTTTCATAAAGATCATCTTATTTGGTCTATTTTTATTTCATTTTTAATAACTAGCTTGACATCTTGCATGTAACAGGCATGCATTATTTATTTCTTTGAACGAATGAATGAATGTGCTCATGAACTTAGAAATAGGTGAAGAGAGGAAAAAGAAAAGTCTGTGTTTGTGGATATAGATAATGTACCTTACCTCTTTGATAAAAGTACCTGAACTGTATTAAACATCCTTTATTACCAGTATCTTTGTGATTATCATCATCAGTTGTGTTAAGTGAATTTATACATTGTGTTGTTTTGTTAGAATGATTTATTTTCTTCTTCTTAAAGAACCTCTGTACTACAAAGACAGATGTATGCTATTAAGTCAGTCAACAGCCTTTATTGATTATCTACCTTAATTCATATATTGCTTGTTCTTTTGTCCTTTTGGATTGTTTTTTTACCTTGTCTCTTTGAATTTTACCAGTAATCCTTCCGGTAATTTGCTGATAACATGCCTTGAGAAGGATGAGGGGAGATTTGTAATTAGAGAGTGGTTGTCTGCTCTTCAACCTTGTCAGTGCTTTCAGACAAATCAATTCCATCTCTCCTGCGACTCAGGAAGACTCTGCTAGGCTTCGTTATTCACATGGTAGGGCCACCCCCTAAATCACATCCAGGGATTGTTTCCTGATGCTTGGGGGCTAAACCAGGGAGGGAAGGGAGATGTTAGGAAATGTGAATCCTCCACAACCCTGTAGGATGGTTGGAAGAGAATGTACAAGATAATGACTATCTGGCCTTAGCCTGGCTATCTCTGATTTATTCCCCACCTCCCAGATCTGCCCTTGGGTGAGTTCAGGTGACTTAGTGGGGCACTACATTTGAGGATTATTAAAAATAAGAAGGGGAGTAGAGCAATTAAACTGAAAATTTGATTAATTAATATAGTCTTAAGTCTCCCTTTATGGTCAGTAGTAGAATTTTTCTTTCTATGAATAACCTAAGTAAATATGTCCAGTCTTTACTTTATTTTTTCATATCAGAGAGAAAAGCAATAGGTATTGAATGGCTTATGAGGAGTCCAGCTGGGAACCCTGTCTTCAACCTTCTATGCAGGATGTTTGTTTCTATTCAGGAAACAAAAATTATTATTATTATTTTAAATGGAAGCCTAGTAACTTCTAAGAACATCTCACAGTTTAAAGAAAAAGTGACAAAATCTTTGGCCATTTTCAGACAATATAATTTCCTGTTTTGTTGTTGTTACCCATGGAACTAGACAAGAGTTCAGATTTCTTTAAAAGTCCTTTAAGTTGCCGTTGGAAACAAGAGTATTTTTGAAAAATGTAAAAAGGTGAATTTGAGGAATATGGATTCCATACTGACAAGGGGCAGGATGAAAAAGGGTTAGGTATTGTCCACTCTGTAGTGATATAAATGGTGTCAGTGGTGAAAGGGGATTTTTCGTTGACTAGGAGAACATCATGGAGTCATAATTTATTACAATAGGAATTGAATTTAGCACAATATCATGTGAAATTGGTGAGAAGGAGTCTTTTTAATGTCAAATATTTAGCAAGATCATCTCATTAAATAAGGTAAGGATTTATCTATTTCATCCTTTCCACTGATGCAGTATGAGGCAAATAAAAAGATGAGGGGTTCTGGAAACAAACAAACACAGAAAAGAAGGACTTCATTGGACCTTGTAGAGAAACACAAGGTGCCTGCAGGTAAAACAAAAAGAGAAATTGAAAGCCATGTACAGCACAGCTAGAAGTCCCATTTCTTGCATATAAGCAGCTGCTGCAAGAATTTATAGCACATACTGGATGGGGAGAAAGAGCATTAAATTCTACACAACTAACAATAGAACTCACATGCTACAGGAATTGTTTATGTATAAACTTTAAATAAAACGGAAACTTAGAACAATTGCAGTGGGATAACCTAAGAGTATTTGGTATTTATTTCACTTACTGATTTAAAAAATTGTAACAAGTCTCATATGAGATGTGGATAGTGTGGAATACAGAGGAAGTTAGTTTATAGTAAAACCCCTGGGTGGTAAAAAAATGAAAGATGTTAATTGACTAATGAAAACTTTTCCTAGTTCCTGCCTGAAGTTTAGAGTATAACTTCTTCTTTAGCTTGAAATAATTGAGTGAAATAGCAGAATCACATAATATTATTTATAAGGTTTTGGCCTATCCATAGTCATACCCAGTTAAAATTTATTATATGTTTTTTTCATTCTATGTTTTGGATCCTGTCATTATCAAGATTTTAACTGAGACTTTTACAAAGAAAGAATTCCTTTAAACATTTTAGATATAGGAATTGAGTAAAACTACCTGACTTTTTTTTTTTTAAGATTTTATTTTTATTTGACAGAGAGAGACATAACTAGAGAGGGAACACAAGCAGGAGGAATGGGAGAGGGGGAAGCAGGTCTCCTGCTGAGCAGGGAGCCTGATGCAGGACTATCCAGGACCCCAGGATCCTGCGCTGAGCTGAAGGGAGACACTTAATGACTGAGCCACCCAGGCGCCCCCAGTTGACAGTTTTAATCAAGATTGAGTATTAAGGAGGGCACGTATTGCTCGGAGCACTGGGTGTTACACATAAACAATGAATCTTGGAACACTACATCAAACACTAATGATGTATTGTATGGTGACTAACATAACACAATAAAAATTGAAAAAAAAAAAAAAAAGATTTGTACTCACAGTGGTCAGAAGTGGTATGTCATCCCCCAGCTCTCCTGAAAGTAGTGTGTGTGTATGGGGGTGGGGTGTGGTGGTGCGTGGAAGGCTATTTCTCTTTGGCTGTGCTGTTTCTTAGTCTAGCTTTTCTCAAAGAAGTTGTATTTGCCTGTGTTTGAAAAGCTGTTCTCAGCATCACTATTTCTTCATATCTCATATAATAACTATTTTAAGTGATCAATTTCCAATTTCATGGTATTATGTTGTAACAGTATCTTTGTGTTTTAAATAATTTGAATACTCCTGTCCTCAGTGCATAATTAAGTATGGCTTCCCATTAGTTTTGATGATTTCTGATATATTTTCATTAGAACTGAGATAAAATGTTTGTGATAGTTCTGTTCAAAGTTTTTTTTTGTAAAAACCTTTATGACTTTTATAAGAAAAAAAAAAGGAATGTTTAGAATGTGATGCTCCATGATAAAATATGTTAACTTAAAAGAAAAAGTTTGCGTCAATAATTTACAGGGCATCAAAGTCATATTTACCAGTGAAGTGCCACTGTTAAGTCTTAATTTCACAAAAAGTAACAAACTAGAATTTTAGAATAGTAGTGCTGAGAACCAATATCTGAGAAAGAAGATCTATAGTATCCATGAACTTTATTAAAATTGGATGTTAGGAGGAAGTTTAGAGATATTTTGGGACCAAAACTTGACAGTTTATGCATAGGAAAATAAATTTTAACATGTAAAAAATGTCTTTAAAAATTTGACTTTTGAAGAGAAGAGAGATACATTTGTTAATACAATGGAAGACGAGTGATAAAGGAGCCAAATTAGAATTGGTTTAAGCTTTTACATGAAAACTTATATTTGAATCAAGTATTTTATTATTTAATTTTAATGGGTAAACTTAAAAAATATGTTTCCACTAAAAAATGTGTTCCATTCCAGTAACATCTTCTAGTTATCAGTGTTTTTCAGCACATCTTTACTGAATAGCTAGTATGCATGGTTAGTGTTAGGGTCTCAGTAGGATTGGATCCAGAGGTAAATGACAGGACCTCTGTCCTCAGAAGAAACAGAAAAGTACATCAACATTTAATTAAAATGAATTAACTAATTAGAGTAGGACTTTCTCAAGTTATTTTGATATCAGAACTCTCCTTTAGATTCACTAAAATTATTGAAGATCCCAAAGAATATTTGTTTGTATAACTAATATCTATCAGTATTTAAACTCTTTTATATGTACACTTGTGAAAAATGAGAATGAGGAGTGCCTGGGTGGCTCAGTGGGTTAAAGCCTCTGCTTTCGGCTCAGGCCATGATCTCGGGGTCCTGAGATGGAGCCCCGCATCGGGCTCTCTACTCAGCGGGGAGCCTGCTTCATCCTCTCTCTCTGCCTGCCTCTCTGCATACTTGTGATCTCTGTCAAATGAATAAATAAAATCTTAAAAAAAAATGAGAATGAAAAAGGCAAATGTCTTAGCATTATTAAGAAAATATTCTTAACTTAACGAAGCCTCTGAAACAGTCTTGAAGACCCCTGGAGACCATACCTCCGTCCATCAATGAACAAGAAATCATGATGTTTGGCGCCATAGTAGGTATGTAATGAAAATGCCATGAGGATACAGAAAGTGATCCGTCCATGTATATCAGTGCTAAAAATTATTAATATCATTTTGTTAATATTAGTCTCCAACTGAGTCTAGATTATAATAAAAAGCAAATAATTAAAATAGCAGGACTAGTTTTTGCCAAATGGTTCAGTTCATGAAATGAAGGTATTCCCCTGCCACCTGGTGGCAATGTATCCTAATTAGGGATTGAGGAAGTTTTTGAATGATGCACAATTACAATATATCTTAAATGCAGATTTAGAATTGAATGTGGAACCTATTCATTGAACACTGTAAAATTATATTTGGGACCTCTGAAACATGCCATCTTACACTAAACAGTTCCCTAATGCAATAAAAGCAACAAGGTTTAAAACCAACCATATTTTAAAGAACCAATAATTATGCAGGATTTTCTCTGTGTTTTAAATATAGTTGTGGTCGTATTCATGGTGGCAAAAAGAATAGCTTTCCTTGTTTTTGTCTAATGCATTTTTCTCAGTGCCTAGAAAAAAATAGAGAAGGAGACAATAAGAGGGATCTACAACCTGACCACCATGAGATTTTGCGGACTCAGTCTAGAGGAGTTGAAAATACACCCTAGAAAAGATCAGGATAATGGGCTCACTGATTCACACTCCATTTAGGAATGTATGTTGCTGCAGCAAGTAAAGCTGTTTGGTACATGCATACCTGGAAAGACAGGTATGGGAGTGATGGAAGGCCAAAAGAACTTTGAGCCTGATAAACATGGTAGGATGATACAGATTTACCTAAGGTTGCCCCCCACTCCTTTTTTTAGCATTATGTTAATTATAATGTATTTTTCAATAGGACAATAAAAATAACTTTTATCCTCTTACTGGTTAGTTTTGAACTTTCGTGAATCAGTAACTCCTGATTTTGATGAGCTTTTAACATTCTTTGGAAAATTTGGAAGAATGCAGTAGCATAGTGCTGTGATCATCAATCTGGAGATAGTGCCTTTCCAAGAAACTAAGCATAAATGATTTTTTTTTTTTTTTAAAGATTTTATTTATTTATTTCACAGACAGAGATCACAAGTAGGCAGAGAGGCAGGCAGAGCGAGAGAGAGAGGGAAGCAGGCTTCCTGCGGAGCAGAGAGCCCGATGCGGGGCTCGATCCCACGACCTTGAGATCATGACCCGAGCCAAAGGCAGCAGCCCAAACCACTGAGCCACCCAGGCGCCCCAGCATAAATGATTTTAAGACAACAAATTTCCTTATAGTTTACTTCCCCATGTAGTTTCTCTCCAGATTTGGTCTGCTTGGAAACAAGCTTATATTTACAAAAGCTCAAATTTCACTTTATAAAGGATATTCAAATTCCTCATTATCTTATAATTCACTAAGGAACATTGCCTGAAGGGTAAACCTTACTGGGTGCATTACAAAGGAGAAGTCTCCACAATGATTAATCACAGTACCATGAACCTATAGGGCTTTGAGTCTTCCCTGAGTTTATACATATTTCTATTAAGGATAAATCCTGGGGTTGAAACTGGTACTTTGACTTAACAATGTGGTGAATTCAGATATGTGGCATAGAAGGTAAGGTAGTAATATCAGTTTTTATTTAAACAATGTTGTTTCTTTCGTCTTCTGACTATTTAAAAAAAAATTGATGGCGTCTGAGGAAGAGTCCATTGAGGAAAAAGTAGAAAGAGCATCAGTAACAAATTTTAAATGCTTAAAAATGGCCTTTTCTACATTATTTAAACAATGGAAATCCTTTTCCACTCTTCTCATTGTTATTGTCTAGTACCTGAAAGCACCCAAGAATAACCAAAGAATACAGAGTAGGAAAACTTTAAATATACATAATCTGATTATTCTGAAAATATCAGAATTTTCAAAATATATTGGAAAAAAACTCTGGGTAAAACTTCAGTGTGAAGGGTGGGGCATCTGGGTGGCTCAGTTGTTAAATGTCTGTCTTGGGCTTGGGTCCTGATCCCAGAGTCCTGGGATCAAGCCCCCACATCAGGCTCAGTGGGAGGCCCACTTCTCCCTCTCCCACTCCCCCTGCTTGTTTTCCCTCTCTCACTGTTTCTCTGTGTGTCAAATAAAGAAAATCTTAAAAACAAAAACAAAAACAAAAAACTTTGGGGCACCTGGGTGGCTCAGTGGGTTAAAGCCTCTGCCTTCAGTTCAGGTCATGATCCCAGAGTCCTGGGATCCAGCCCCGCATTGGGCTCTCTGCTCAGCGGGGAGCCTGCTTCCTCCTTTCTCTCTGCCTACTTGTGATCTCTGTCTGTCAAATGAATAAATAAAATATTAAAAAAAAAAACCTTCAATGTGATTTCTTTCAGATTTAATGCATATTGTTCACTAAAGTAATTAAAATTTGCATTTTAAAGTCATGCTGTGTAAGATTTATTCTAGTTACCATGAATTCTCATTTGATAAAAAAGTTAAACATTTTCTCTGTCTTAAAAACTATCAAAATATAAAAATAGGCCCTAGCTGTCAGACCAATTGCCACCTGAAAGAAGCTGACACCATGACCTTACAGGGAGGGTACAGAGGAAAAAAATTACTCTGCCCACAGTCTCCACTCTCAGATCAGATGGTGGTACCTCTCATTGACTAAACACAAATAAAGCCTCCTAGAACATTGCATAGAGTGAAAAAGGGTGAAATGAGGATCCAAAAAATCTGGGAAATGTCCCAAAATTAAAAAAAAAAAATGCATGATTCTGATAATTGTTTTTCTTAGCTTTGGTCCTTTAGAAAGTGGATCTGAAGGCAAAGATTAAAGACTTTTCGGGGGGGGGGCAAGTTTCCATGGTGTTTCTGTACATCTGTGATAGCTTTGTCCAAGATTATGTTTTGAAAGATGTTTGTGTAGCAAAGAACCTGGAAGATAGGGATAGTGTCAACTCTGGGAACAGAGTGCAGATTTTTTTTCTGACCAAGATAATAAAGATAATATGCCCCTGTGGGAAAAAATTTGGACAGGTTTCCTAGCAGCCCCTTTAAAATATTGGGAGTTTCCAAAGCTTGGAGTTTCTCAGCAGTAACACAAATCTACTGTATACAAAAGTACTCCCCACTCCCCCGTTTCTTGGTGGGCAAGGAGAGCCAACATAAACATAAAGTACACAGTGCCTGCTGTGCTGTGAGTAACAAAGTCCTTCATCTGACTTGTGTCTTCTCTCAGCATCTGAAACTGTGGCAGGCCCACTTGTTAGCTAACCAGCAGGGGTGAAATCTCAAGCCTTTTACAGCTCTTGATAGGACACTTTATTTGGGAGGTACAAGCCCAGGTGGAGGTCAGGGAAAAGAAGACAGGCAAATAAAGATGTGCTGCAATGCTGGTCACAATAGTGAACTACAAAGAGACACTAGTAGTCACAATTCACTCTGCGTTTGGAACTTTCCTGGAAGGTTCGGATGGAGGAACTTCAACTCGGAGTAGTCCATAAGAAAGAGAGAAAGGAGAGGGACATTTTTTCCTTGTCTCCATCCCATCTGCTCTTCCTCTTGATCAAGGTTTACCTCTGTAAGGATCTCCTCCATACTTCTTGGTTGCATCTTGCTTGCTACTCAGGAAACCAGGCCCCATGCCTTGAAATACAATGTTTCATCTAAAGATGAAAGTGGAGGATTAGTTCTGTTTAAGTAAAATACTGAAAAAGACAGCAAAAGGAAGAGATGGACAAGAGAACTGGAGAAAGTACATAAGATTTATATTTCAGCATAATGAATACAAATATATTTGCATGTCAAACAATTCCTAACTTTTTGCTTTCCATAAAATTGGATGGTAACCCAAGTTTTTAGCTGACTACTTAAAAAAAAAAAAAGAAACCCCTTTTTAAGAGATCATTATGTGATTTTTATTTGTCATTAAACTGGAAGACTTAAAAGAAATGGTGCTAATGTTCTAACAAAACCCTTTTCTGTTTTTATCTACTTATTTTTATGAATTAATTTACTTATTATTTCTAACTATAAAAAGAAAAAATAGACATGGATCCATTCATAAACTTGTTTATTTATTTGTAAATACTTGAACTAATTGGGAAAAATATAGCCACATTCAGCTTATTAAGATGTATACTTCTAGTAAAATGTTTAAATTTAATGACTATTTACTAAAATTTGTAATATATATAAGTTCTTTTGATTAGTTGTGAACTAATAAGAGTTGTACTGATAACTCAAAGGCCAGAAGAAACTTAAAAAACTCTGTTGGTCATAAGAAAGAAAACAAACTGCAAATGTTCATATGTATTTTTGGTATAGGAAAGTATGGTAAAATGATCAATAAAAAGCTTCCAGGTACAAAATATTATATTATTAAGGTAAAAACCTGTGGGATGGAATTGCATGGTCAAGTAAAAAAGAGAGCTATATCAGTTTTCATGTTTAACAACAGTTCATTCATATATTTTTTAAGGTGGGTATCACATATAATATGTATATAATAAATATATAAATATTTTTCACTTCTTATTAAAGCATAATTTATGTATGTTAAAATTTATCTTTGTTAGTATATAGTTATATGAGTTTTGACAAAAGTCATATAACCACTCCACCACCAAAAGCATTGTGTAGAATAGTTCCATCATCTTATCAAATTCCCCCATGTTCCTATGTAATCAGTCCCTATCCATATCTCCAGGCCCTGGAAACTGCTGATCTGTTCTACATCAGATAATTGTGCCTTTTTCAAAATGTCATTTAATGCTATAATGTAGTAGGTAGACTTTTGAGTCTTTTGAGTCTAGTTTCTTTCAGTTAGATAATAAATTCGCTAAGTGTTTTTGTGTAAATCCACAGTTCATTTCTTTTTATTGCTGAGTAGTATTCCACTATATGGATAGACTACAGTTGACTTATTCACTCACCAGTTAAAGAACATTCAGGTTGGTTTGACTTTTTAGAGACATGAATAAAGCTTCTATAAACATTAATTTATGAATGTTGTTTTTATTTCACTTGGGTAAGTGCTGAGCAGTGGGGTTGCTAGGCCATATGCTGAGTGCATATTTAACTTTATAAGAAACTGACAAACTGCCTTCCAAAATGGCCGTACCATTTTTCATTCCCACCCCCAATGTATGGAGTTCCGGTTGGTCCACATTCTTGCCAGTAGCACTGAGTATTGTCAGGATTTGTTGTTAATTCTTTGCATTCTGACAGTTTATATAGTGATAGCTCTAGGTGTCTTGTTAAGTTGAACATCTGTTCATGTGCTTATTTGCCTTTTGTATATTTTCTTTGGTGAAATGTTTGTTCATGTCTTCTACCCCTTAAAAAAATTGGTTGTCTGTTTATCATTTCTGGATTCAAGTTTGTGTGTTTTGTCTTTTTTTAAATCAGATAATGATTTGTATTTCCAGTAAGCTCCCAGGTGCTGCTAAGGCAGCTGTGCTGTTGGGAGTAGCTCTGTTCTAGCATACTGTTTCTTAAATTTTAACATCTGTAAAAACCACCTCGAGTGGGACCCAATATGTTTGGGGTAGAACTGAGATTCTGCATTTCTAACCAACTTCTGGAAGAGTCTGATGTTTTTGTGATCACAGTTTGAGCAGGAAGTTCTTAGGAAAATCACAGAAGGATTCCAAGAAAGGATTAAACTTCAGCTGATTTTGAAGGAAGAGTAAATTTTTTCCAGATATATAAGGAGTAAAGAAGAATGGAAGGTGTAGGAGGGGGAAAACAGAAGAGAAATTTTGCAGAGGAAATCATAAAAGCAAATATATAGAGGAATGAGTCATTTAAAGTTGAAGGAAAAAGGCAATTAAAGATGTTGGGGGTAGGTGGTGAGACTGGGGAGGTAAGCCAGAATCATATTAGAAGAGACATCTTTGGATTTTCTTTCCTGTGGGTGAGTGTACACAGAAATGTTTCAATCACGAGAGGAATGTGATCAGATTGTCAGTGTGGAAATATGTCTGTCTCTGACAGCAGAATAAAGCAGGGATTTTAGAAGAGAGTAGAGGCTAGAATATTGGTTGTTACAATGCACAGTGAGAGATAAAGGATGCTTGCATTAAGGCAGTTACAACTGAGTAGAAGAAGAGGATCCAGGTTAAGAGATGCATAGTTGACACAGTCATGGTAAAAACTGGATGTAGGGGAGAGAGGAGGAGGAGACTAGGATGGCAACTGGGTTGAGCCATTTACCAGTATAAGGAATCTGTGTAAGGACTAGGTTTTGTACAGAAGATCATGAGGTTCAATAGATATGCTGAGGCTAAGGAACTTGTAATATATCCCCCTGCATGTGACTGGAAGGCATTTTAAAAATATCAAAGTATAGTTGACATACAATGTTATATTTGTTTCAGGTGCACAAGTAGTGATTTGACAATTCTGTCATTCAGTGCTCACCAAGGTAAGTGTAGTTACCATCTGTCACCATACATTATTACAATATTACTTTTATTTTTTAAATTTGAGCGTAGTTGACACACAATGTTACGTTAGTTTCCAGTGTACAATGTAGGGATTTGACAAGTTTATACATTATGCTGTGTTCACCAGAAGTGTAACTACTGTCCCTATACAATGCTATTATGGTATCACTTAATATACTTTTTATGTTGTACCTTTTATTCCCATGACTTATTAATTCTGTAACTGGAAGCCTGTATCTCCCACTCCCCTTCACTCATTTTGCCCAATTT
This sequence comes from Mustela erminea, assembly GCF_009829155.1. Classification (NCBI taxonomy): domain Eukaryota; kingdom Metazoa; phylum Chordata; class Mammalia; order Carnivora; family Mustelidae; genus Mustela; species Mustela erminea. Next base: position 75,750,850 of record NC_045615.1, read on the forward strand.
CTCATCTTCCTCCCCTCTGGCTACCATCAGTTTGTTCTGTGTGTTTTCATCAGGTAGAAAGAAGCTAGACACAAGCAGAGGAAGGAACATCCTGAGGCAGAGTTCCAAGTCCGTGAAGGGGAATGATAGAGACATGAGCTGAAGGCAAGGACAGTGATAAATAAGCTACACCTTAAAAGCCCCAGGAGCATGACATCCTGACCTTCTGGCTTCCAAGACCTTGGGGCAGACAAATCAAGAGCCACAGGTGCAGAGCATGCTCTCTCTCCCTCTACCTCTGCTTCAGGGTAACCCCCAGACTTATTATAATGCATTTGCATTAATAACCCCCGCCACCCTGGTCCCTCCACCCCTTGCAAAGCCTGCCTTGACTGTTCTGGTACAAACCTTGTAAGGTCAAGAAATCCCACTCCCAACCCCTGGGAGGTTTTTCTCAAATGACTGGAAGCAGCCTCTGTTAGAGACCACCCCACTGTATGTCATAACTCCTCTCAGCTGAGAGAGCTGACAAAATACCCAATCCCAAAACAAGCTAGGGCTTGTTCTACTTCTTGCAACCTGCCTCCTCTCCCACCTTCACAGTATACTTTTGCTTTATATAACAAACTGCTTTGTGCTTGCTACTTTCCTTCTGGCTATCCTTATTCTAATACAGATCCCCATGTTAATCTAGTGGGGAATCCAAGGGTGGAGACCTCCAATCACATAGCTCACACTGTCCTATAGATAACATTTCTTGGTCTGATTCTGCTTTAAGTTTATTTGTTCTTTTTTTTTTTTTTTAGATTCCACTTATGAATGAAATCATAAAGTATTTGTTTTTCTCAGTCTTACTTATTTTACTTGCCATAATACCCTCTAGGTCCATCCATGTTTTCTCAAATGGCTTATCTCATCCTTTTTTATGATTTCAGAGTATTCCGCTGTGCGTGCATGTGTGTGTGTGTGTGTGTGCACACATCTTCTTTATTAATTTGTCTATTGATGGACATTAGGTTGCTTCAATAGACATAGGGGTGATGTATCTTTTGAATTCGTGTTTTTTGGGTTTTTTTGAGTAAATACCCAATAGTGGAATTATTGGGTCATATGGTATTTATATATTTAATTTTTTGAGGAATGTCTGTACTAATTTCTGCAGTGGCTATGCCATTTTACATTCCCACCAACAGTGTATGAAAGTTCTTTTTTTCTCCATATCCTTGCCAAACCTGTTATTTGTCTTTTTTATTTTAGCCATTCTAACAGGTGTAAGGTGATATCTCATTGTGGTTTCGGTTTGCGTTTCCCTGATGACTAGTGTTGTTGAATAGCTTTTCATGTCCATTGGCCATCTGTATGTCTTCTTTGGAAAAATGTCCATTTGGGTCTTTTTCATAGGATTTTTAAAATTTTTTTGTACTGAGTTGTAGAAGTTCTTTATATGTTTTGGATATTAACCCTTATTAGATATGCCATTTGCAAGTATCTTCTCCTGTTTTTTGTTTTATTGATTGTTTCCTTTGCTGTGTAAAAACTTTTTATTTTGATGTAGTCTCAATAGTTTATTTTTGCTTTTGTTTCCTTTGCCTGAGGAGACATAATTATGAATATGCTGCTAAGGCTGATTTCCAAGAGATCACTGCCTGTTTTTTTGAGGACTTTTATGGCTTCAGGTCTCACATTTTGGTCTTTAGAAGTTCACACTATTTTGAGTTTATTTTTGTGATGATGTAAAGAAAGCAGTTAAGTTTCACTTTTTTTTTTTTTTTTTTTTTGGCTTGTTGCTATCCAGCTTTCCCAGCACCATTTATTGAAGAGACTGGCTCTTCCCCACAATTGTATGTTTTTTGCCTCCTTTGTCATAGATAAATTGACCATATAAATGTGGGTTTATTTCTTGGCCCTTCATCCTGCTCTGTTGATCGATGTGTCTATTTTTGTGCCAGTAGCATATTATTTTGATTATTATAGCTTTGTAATATATCTTGAAATTGTGATACCTCCTGTTTTGCTCTTTTTTCTCAAGATTGCTTTGGATATTTAGGGTCTTTTGTGGTCACATACAAATTTTAGGATTATTTGTTTGCCTTTTGTGGAAAGCACTCTTTGTATTTGATTGGGATTGGATTAAATCTGTAAGATTGCTTTGGCTAGTATGGACATTTTAACAATATTAATTCTTCTAATCCATAAGCATCGTATATCTTTCCATTTGTTTCATTTTCAGTTTCTTTCATCAGTTTTTTATAGTTTTCAGAGAATAAGTCTTTTACCTCCTTTGTTAAATATATTCTCAGATAATTTTTTTTTTTGGTGCAATTGTCAGTGGATTGTTTTCTTCATTTCTCTTTCTTTTACTTCATTATTAGTGTATAAAAATGCAACTGATTTCTGTATATTAATTTTGTATCCTGCAACTTTTACTGCATTCATTTATTAATCCTAATAGTTTTTTGGTGGAGTCTTTAGGGTTTTCTGTATATGGTATCATGTCATCTGCAAATAGTGACAGTTTCACTTGTTTCTCACCAACTCTGATGCTTTTTTTGTTTTTCTTGTTAGATTGCTGTAGCCAGGACTTCTAGTACTATAGTGAATGAAAGTGGTGAGGGTGGACATTGCTGTCTTGCTTCTGATCTTAGGGGAAATGCTCTCAGCTTTTCACCATGGAGTATATTAGCTGTGAATTTTTCATATATGACTTATTATGTTGAGGTATATTCCCTCTAAACCCACTTTATTGAGTGTTTTTTTTTTTTATCATGAACAGATGTGTTTTGTCAGATTTTTTTTCACATCTCTTAGGATAATCATATAGCCTTTTGTCTTTCCTCTTGTATGTGATGTATCACCTTGATTGATTTGTGAATTTTGAACCATTCTTGCATCCCTAGAATAAATCCCACTGGATCATGGCAAATGATCCTTTTAAGGTATTGTTGAATTCAGTTTGCCCAAATTTTCTTTGAGGATTTTTGAGTTTGTGTTCATCAGGGATATTGGCTTGTAGTTTTTTTCCTCTTTCCTTCCTTCCTCCCTTCCTTCCTTCTTGTCTTCCTTCATTCCTGTCTTCTAGTTTTGGAATCAGGATAATGTTGGCCTTATAGAATGAATTTCATGGTTTTCCTTTCTCTTCTATTTTTTGGAATAGTTTGAGAAGACTAGATATTAGCTCTTCTTTATATGTTTGATAGAATTCACCCATGAAACCATCTGGTCCTGAACTTTTGTTCGTTTCGAGTTTTTTTCATTACTGATTCAATTTTTTTGCTAGGAATTGATCTGTTCAAATTTTCTATTTCTTTCTGATTCAGTTTTGGAAGATCATAGGTTTCTAAGAGTTTATCCATTTCCTCTGGGTTGTCCAATTGGTTAGCATATAATTTATATAGTATTCTTTTATAATTTTTTGTATTTCTATAATGTCTGTTGTTATTTCTCCTTTTTATTTCTTTTTTTATTCCTGATTTTATAAAGTTTTATCAATTTTGTTCATATTTTCAAAGAACTAGCTCTTTGTTTCATTAATCTTTCCTACTGCTATTTTAGTCTTTTTAAAATTTATTTCAACTCCAATTTTAATTATTTCCTTTCTTTTTCTAACTTTGGGCTTTGTTCTTCTTTTCATGGTTCCTTTAGTTGTAAGATTGGATGTTTGAAGATTTTTCTAGTTTCTTTAGGTAGGCCTGTATTACTTTAAACTTCCCTCTTAGACTACTTTTGCTGTGTCCCAAAGATTTTGGACTGTACTGTTGTCAATTTAGTTTGTCTTCATGTGTTTTTTTAAATTCTCTCTTTGACTTCCTCATTGATCCATTGGTTGTTTAGTAGCATGAATTCTAGCCTTCATGTGTTTGTGTTTTTTCCACTTTTTTTTTTGGTAATTGATTTCTGGTTTGAGACCATTATGGATGGAAAAGATGCTGGATATGATTTCAGTCTTCTTAAACTTATTGAGACTTATTTTGTGGACTAAGATATGATCTATCTTGGAGAATGTTCCATGTGCACTTGAAAAGAAATGTGTATTCTGCTGTTTTTAGATGGAATGCTCTGTATGTATCTGTTGGGTCCATCAGGTCTATTGTGCCATTCAAAGCCATTGTTTCCTTGTTGATTTTCTGACTGGATGATCTATTCATTGATGTAAGTGGGGTATTAAAGTCCCCTACAATTAATTTACCCTTTATCCCTTTATGTATGTCAATTTTGCTTTATGTATTTGGGTGCTCTTATGTTGGGTGCATAGATATTTTCAACTGTTATATTTTCTTTTTGGACTGACCCCCTTATCATTATATAATGCCCCCTTTTGCCTCTAGCTACAGTCTTTGTCTTAAAGTCTATGTTGTCTGACTACCCTTGCCTTTCTTTTTCTTTTATTAGTATGGTACATGTTTCTCCAGCTCTTCTTTTTCTCTGTGTCTAGATCTGAAGTGAATGTTTCCTACCTTTCTTCCCTCCTTCTTTCCTTCCTTCCTCTTTCTTTCTTTCTTTCTTCTTTTGTTCTTTCATTTGTTCTATGCATTTTATTTATTCATTTAACAAAAAAGGAGCATCAGCAGGGGGAGGGGCATGCAGAGGGTGAAGCAACCTCCTTACTGGGCAGGAGCCTGATATTGGACTTGATTCCAGGACCCTGGGATCATGACCTGAGCAGAAGGCAGACACTTAACTGACTGAGCTCCATTCAGGTGCCCTTGAGCTGAATTTTTTCTATTGGCATATAGATGGGTCTTGTTTTTATATGATTTATTATGATAGGTATGTACTTATTGCCATTTTGTTAATTTTGTTCTGGTTGTTCTCTAGTTCTTCTTTTTTCTTTTATTCTTTTGCTCTCTTCCTTTGGTGGGTTTCTTTAGTGTTACACTTGGATATCTTCCTTTTTATTTTTTGTGTATCTAGTTTATGTTTTTGATATGTGGTTACCTTTACATTCGTTATAATAACATCCTATATGTATAGTAGTCTATATTTAAGTTGGTGATTGCTTAAGTTTGAGCACATTCTAAAAATCACTAAATTTTTACTATCCCCTCCATATTATACATGTGTGGTATGATATTTCCCATCTTTTTATTTTGTGTATCCCTTGACTAATTTTTATAGATACTTACTACTTTTGTGTTTTTATATCTGTACTGACTTTGTAAGTAATCAATTCACTATCTTTATGTTTGCTTTTACCTATGAAATGTTTTTCTTTTCCTAATTATCTTACTTCTAGTTATGGCCTTTTCCTTCCACTTAAGGAAGTCCCTTTAACATTTGTGAAGTTGGTTTGGTGGTGAGGAACTCCTTTAGCTTTTGTTTGTCTGGGGAACTCTTTATTTCTCCTTCAATTCTGAATGATAACTTTGCTGAGTATTCTTGGTTGTAGGTTTTTTCCTTTTAGCACTCTGAAAAATCATCTGAAAACCTTACAGGATTTCCCTTGTAGATAGCTGTTTTCTCTTGCTGTTTTTAAAGGTTTTCTCTTTATCATTACTCTTGGGCATTTTAATTATTGTGTCTTGGGATGGACATCCTTAGATTCATCTTGTTAGAGGTTCTTTGTGTTTCTGGACCTGGATATCTGTTTCCTTCCCCAGGTTAGGGAAGTTTTCAGCTATTTCTTCTTCAAGTAAATTTTCTGTCCCCTTCTCTCTCTTCTCTTTCTGGTGTTCTTCTAATGAAGAGGTTATTGTGTTTGATAATGTCACAGAATTCCTTAATTTATTTTCATTTTTTATTATTCTTTTTTCTTTTTGCTGTTTAGCTTCGATACTTTCCAGTACCCTGTTTTCCACATTGCTGAGCCATTTTCTACATCTTCTAATTTGCTGTTGCTTCCCTCTAGTGTGTTTTTTGTTTCAGTTATTGGATTCTTCAGTTATGATTGGTTCTTTTGGTTCCTTTTTTATATTTTCTATCTCTTTGTGGCAGTTCTCCCTGAATTCACCCATTTTTTTTTCATATTGAATTCTTCAGCTATGATTGTTTTTTTTTTTTTTTATATTTTCTCTTTGTTGCAATTCTTATTGAATTCATCCATTTTTTTTCTTAAGTCCAGTGAATATCTTTATAACCATTACTTTTAACTCTTTATCAAGTAGATTGCTTATCTCCATTTCATTTAGTTCTTTTTCTGTGATTTGTCTTATTCTTTCATTTGGGACTTATCCTCTGTGTCTTGACTTTGTCTAACCCTCTGTGTTTGTTTCTGTGTATTAGGTAGATAAGCTACATCTCCTGGTCTTGAAAGTAGTGGCTTTGTTTAGAGGATATCCTGTGGTGCTTTATAGATAAATCTTCCCTTGTCACCAGAACCGAGTACTCTGTGGGTATCTTTGGGCTGTGTGCAGCCTCCTATTGTGGCCGAGCTGTAATTACCTTTAGACCAGCTAGTAACAATAACCCACTTTACCTGCTGTGGGCACAATGGACAGAGTTTGCTCCTCAGGCTTTCAAGAAGTTCAGCTGTGGCCACTGCAGGCTCATTGGTGGGCAGGGTTGGCATTCAGTCTAGCAATCTGCAATTAGTCTCTGCCACACAGCTGCAGACACACCAAAAGGTAGGGCACAATTAGCTAAGAGGACTGAATGCAAGAACTGTATACAGGCTGGTGTGTGGAGTTATATTCCTTGCTTTCCAGGCAGGAGTCACTTTGGAATGATCCCAGTGTACTGGGGTTGCCTGTTGGCGTAGTGGAGTAGGAACTGCTTTGCAAGGATGCCTGTCAAAGTGGGTGGGTTGTGTGGGGTGGGTCTGCAAAGAAGACCCTGGGGTGGGACACATCATGCTAGCAAGGTGAATGAGAATGTTAGAACTGGTTCCTGTAAACACCAGGTTATCTAAGCTGGGAGAGAATAAGAAAAGGGGTGCCCAACAGCAACTTTTGTTCCAGAGAAATCTGCAGCCCCCTGTCCCTCTAGTCCACTTTCTAAGATTAGTCAATAAGTCTCCTTTATACCCCATGTCCTTTTCAAACTGATACTTTTGTGCTTTGTCTTCGACAAGTTATTTAGCATGCTGGCTTTTTTAATGGTGAGGACTTGGTTTCCTATCACCCTCCTGCTCAACCAGAGTTAAACTCCCCTGATTTTTAAAGCTCCTGGAGTTAAGCCCCACTGATTTTCAAGGCCCAATGTTATAGGGATTTTTCCTAGTGTAGGTTCCCAAGCCAGGGTCTCGTTCCTCCATACTTGGGATATCCCTGCCATTTGTGGGTAGTCATAATTGGAGGTTGGGGAGAGGATTGGTTCCAGACTGGACCTCCATCCCTCCTACCCTTTTGAATGTGGCGTTCTCTCTATGACTAGTTGTGGAAAATATGTTCTGCCAGTCTACAGGTTGTTTTCAGTATGAGTTGTATAGATGTGGCTGTTATCTATGGGATGAGGTAAGCTCAGAAATCCTCCTACTGTGCCTTATCCCTCTTTCTGACCTGGAAGGCATTTGTATGGGTATGGAGAAACAGGAGAAACAACTGTATTGAAGTCAGAAACTTTTTTAAAATTGTGGTAAGAACACTTACCATAAGATCTACGCTTTTAACAGATCTTTAAGGGTATAATACAGCATTTTTTTAGTGCATATATGTTTTATAACTCTTTTTTTATTATGTTATGAATATAGTATTGTCACCTGTAGGCACTGTGTTGTACAGCAGATCTCTAGAACTTACTCAGTTTTAATAACCAAAACTTTATACTCGTGAATATATATATATATATTCGTGAATATATGCTCGTGAAATGGGAAATGAACAAGTATTCCCCATTTGCCTCTCCACCCTGTTCCTGGTAACCACCATTCAACTTTCTGCTTCTATAAGTTTGACTGTTTCAGATAGCTTTAAGTGGACTCATGCAGTATTTGTTCTTCTGTGAATAACTTATTTCACTTAGCATATTATTCTTCAGGTTCATCCATGTAGTTACATATGGCAGGATTTCCTTTCTGTCTTAAGGCTGGTTAATATCCCATTGCCTATATACCACATTTTTGAACCCATTCATTTGTTGATGGATATTTGTTTCTTTTTTTTTTTTTTAAGAATTTATTTATTTATTTATTTATTTGACAGTGAGAGAGATCACAAGTAGGCAGAGAGGCAGGCAAAGAGAGAGGGGGGAAGCAGTCTCCCTGTCAAGCAGAGGGCCCAATGTGGGGCTCGATCCCAGGACCCTGAGATCATGACCTGAACTGAAGGCAGAGGCTTCACCCACTGAGCCACCCAAGCATCCTATTTGTTTCTATAGCTTAGCTATTGTGAATAATGATTCCATGAACATGGGAGTATAAATATTTCTTCAGATAGTAATATATCAGCTGTATCACCTGATATCAAGTCTTTGGATATATACACAGAAGAAAGATTGCTGGATTATATGGTAATTTTTAATTTTTTTAGAAAACTTCATACTATTTTCCATAGCAGCTGCACCATTTTCATTCCTATCAACAGCATACAAATGTACCTGTTTCTCCACAAGCTCTCCAATATTTGTTATTTTTTGTATTTTTGATAATAGCCATCCTAACATGGATGAGGTGAATGTGGTTTTGATTTGTGTTTTCTTAATGATTAGTGATGCTGAGCACCTTTGCATATACCTGTTGCCCATTTATATGTCTTCTTTTGAGAAATGTCTATTTAAGTCCTTTGCCCATTTAAAAATTCAATTTATTTCTGTTTTTGCTATTGAGTTATAAGAGTGGAGTAATCTAGTTCTGAATGGCTGTTAAAATGGAGTTCCTTGATGAAATCCCTAGGGAGTGCAAAAGAGAGAAGAAAAGAGCCAGGAGCTGTATCTAAGAGGCACTCACATTTAAAAGAAAGACTGAAGAGTGAATTTAGTGGAGGAAACTGAGGCATTTCCCCTATCAGGGCAAACTATTTTAAGTTGAAATCCAGCAAGGAGATAATATCAGACTTAAGGAGTTGATTTAAAATGATTTCTTTCAATATTTAATTTATATGTTCCTGCCTTGCAGGCAGTAGATAAAGTATTTTTCATTTTCCTAATTCTAAGGTAAATTGTAATGTTTATTTAGTGTATGTTTAACTGTTTGGTTTGTGGAGGGTCTTTCATGTTTTGTCTTTTAAGTAAGTCTTTAATTATGTCTAGATTGAAAACCTACCCAGAAAAATTGTGATTTCCTCCCTTGCTTCTGCATCTGTATTTAATAATTGAATGTCTGCAAATAGTACCAGGCAATGCAGTAATTATGCAATTACTAAAGGTTGTTGTGGTATAAATATATTCCATTTATGCAAACCTTTCCTGCTGTATTATAGACACTGATCCATGCTAGAAATTGGTACAGATTTACCACATATTGATACCAATGATATTGATACCAGTATCACACCTTGATAATCTGTGGTAGCTAAAGAGAAGTTGCCTAAAAATATTTCTCTGCCATTTGCTTCCAAGATGACAATGATTTCAGACATGTGATGGGCACTTGATCTAATTCTTCTGCCCCAATCTCTGTTTCAAGATTGTGTCTATGCAACATTATTTGCTACTGTATAGATTGTGTCTATGCAACATTATTTGCTACTGTATATTTGCTACTGACTTTATAAATACTGTGTTTATTTCTGGATGTAACAGAACACTGGTCCTAGCCTTAGAAGACCTGAAGTTAAAGTCTTCCTTCTTCTGTTTCTCAGAAACCTAAGCAAGCCAGTTAAGTGTATTTTAACAAATTCTTTACTAAATCTCTGGTATTACCAAGCACCAGAGAAACAAAGCTAAATAAAATATAGTCCTAGAGAGAGACAGACATACATAGAACATTTCAAAATAATGGGTGAGAAGTATGTACAGAGCACTATGAGTTTGACAGGCTCTTCCTATTTCAGCTTGAGGAATAAAGGGTGGTCATCTATTTCTAGAGATTTCTGGGATAATTCTTTTTTTTATTTTATTTTTTTTTTTTTATTTTTTTTTTAAAGATTTTATTTATTTATTTGACAGAGAGAGATCACAAGTAGGCAGAGAGGCAGGCAGAGAGAGAGAGAGGGAAGCAGGCTCTCTGCTGAGCAGGGAGCCCGATGCGGGACTCGATCCCAGGACCCTGAGATCATGACCTGAGCCGAAGGCAGCGGCTTAACCCACTGAGCCACCCAGGCGCCCTGGGATAATTCTTAAGAGGTAAACATATGAGGCAGGTTTGGGGGATGGAGAAAAGTTGGTGACTGAAAGGTCAGAAGATTACTCAGCCACAGAGAATATAAAAGCAGTGCCAAATGAACAACAAGGTATGCTTGGGGAACTCTGGGCAGTTTTGTATTACCTGAAAGTAAAATATGAGACATGGGGCCGGCTACAGAGGGCTTCACAGGCCAAATGAAGGTCGGGCTTTGGTATGTACTTGAAGGGACTTGTTGAAGCATGTTAAGAATAGCAGACACAGTCAAATTTACACTGCTGTTACTTATATAACTCTGGTGACAGTGTGTAGGGTGGTTTTGAGAGAAATAAATCCAGAGGCATTTTTAATGCTTCAGCGAGACATGATAAAGGCTTGAATTTGGGTGATAGTTGAGTCAGGGAAAGGAAAAGCAATTAAGAAAGAGTAAGGAGGTATCTATTTATGACAGTTTTTGTTGAACTAGAAAAAACACAGCTTGAAGAGTGAGAGACCTGAACTTGAATCTAGCTTCATCGTTTAAGGGTTTGAGCCCTTGGCAAATATTTCCTGACTTTCTACATTTCTGAAATTGAGAGGACACTGCTTTGTATTATCATGGGGATTAGACATAATTTAAAGCACCAGAAAAAATGCTTAAATGTATAGTGTCAGTAAATGATTACTGGCATTACTATTTATTTGATATCACTTAATATCTTCAAAACCCAGACTCCTCTCCAACATCATAGATTTATTATGATATTACAATGAGGTAGTATTTGTTGATTGTGAATAACCTTTACATAGTCTTTTTAGAAAAAGGTCTTTTTCCCCACTTGAAAGAAACATAGCTTTGATCTCATTTTAAAAATATGATTCTTATAAACAATGCAGCTTATTGTTTTATTGAATGAAAGCAAATCAGTGAGAATATTGGCCACTGAAATGCTAATTATGAGCATCTTTGCAAATTAGCTGTATGGAGTTATATTGTAGTGGTTAAGAACAGGAGAACTAAGGTCAGACAGATGGCTTATTGTATGTCTCCAAGTAAGTTAATTTACTTCTCTATGCCTCAGTCTCTTGATTTCTAAGTGGCTAACCCTCCTAAGATATTTGTGAAGATTAAATTAGAAAATTGCACATGTGAACTCCTCAGCTGTGTGTTTGGGTACATGCCAAGGATTTACTAGTGACCGTTTTGTTTTTGTTTTTGTTTTTTTGCAGGGCAGTGTGCAAAAAGAGTGACTTTATAAGCACTAACTCATTTAATTAAAAGAAATGAAAAAAGAAAAAACAAACAACATCCAAAGATGGGCATTACCGGGGCATCTGGATGGCTCAGTGGGTTAAAGCCTCTGCCTTTGGCTCAGGTCATGATCCCAGGGTCCTGGGATTGAGCCCCACATCTGGCTCTCCGCTTTACAGAGAGCCTGCTTCCTCCCCCCTCTCTCTCTCTGCCTGCCTCTCTGCCTACTTGTGATTTCTCTCTCTCTGTCAAATAAATAAAATCTTTAAAAACAACAACAACAACAACAACAAAAAGATGGGCATTACTATTATTTCCCATTTATAGACATGAGAATGTAGACTGAGAGGTGGGATTATGTTTTTCAAAATCACATAGCGAGGAAGCAGTAGAGCTGAGGATAGAATAGCTCCTTATATTTAGTGTTGCATTTTCCAAGTCTGACGTATACTCCTGCTAGGGCCTGTGCTGGTGGTTTTCTTCCCTCACCCTAACCCAACCTGGGTCTTCCTCTTCCCTGGGATTGTAGGACAATCTTTACTTAAGCACAATGCAACCAAGAGCTATAACACAGACTGTGGTTTTACAGAAGAGCTAGATGCTGCTGCCCCCTGAGCTCTGGATGTCCCAGTCTGCTGAGGGTTTCAGCTCTAGTTTGGCTCTCCTTCCCATGAATAAGTGGTACTCCTTGCCAATTCCCTACCTCCTATGTGTACCAGGACCTGCCCAACTGGGGTGCATATTCCTGGAGTGAAGGAATTTGAGTAATGTTCCTCTTGGGGTCCTAGGTTCCTCCCTTCTACCACCCAGAACAGACTTGGCCTCTCTGTATATGGGAGCTGATAGGTTGTAGATTTAATTACCACATGAGTAAAGTCATAGGTTTTTTATTGCTGATGGACACTGTGTGCATGCCCTTTTCAAACAAAGCCAGTATTCAAACAGAGCAGGCATCTTTATTATAAATGATAATAATAATACCAATAAACAGGATGGAAGGTAATGGCTGGAAGAATCTCATTTGTGAATAGACATGCTCATTTATGGGCAGGCTCTATTTTTCATGTATCAACTCTACCCTCTTTTACAGATAAGGACAAGTAGAGAAAACCATGGAATTTGATTTGCTTTACTTTTTTTTTTTTTAAGGACTTTATTTATTTATTTATTTATTTGAGAGGGAGAGGGAGGGAGAGAGAGAAAGTGAACAGGAGGAGGAGGAGTGAGAGAATCTGAAGCTGACTCCATGCTGAATGCAAAGTTGAACACAGGCTTGATCTCACGACTGTAAGACTAATAGTAAGATTCTTAGCTTAGCCACCCAGGTGCTCCTTGATTTGCTTTTCAGATAAATATATTCTCATCCAGCTCACATTCAAAGATAAGACTTAGGATAGCTATTTAGGGCTTCCATGAAAAGCAGGTAGGAATTTCCAGATCTCATCTCAAATGGCTTTTGAACTCCTTCTCATTTCCCTATGATTACATAAAAAGCCTATAGTCTAAAGTTTCTTAGCCTTGGGGAACTCTACACTGTAGCTGAATCACTATCGAGATCTGCAGTTAGTAATAATTGCCATTATGGTTTTATCCACTTTTCCCTGCTCATTTTTGTGAGGACACATTGGTGAGACTACAGATAAGTGTCTCTAATTGAAAAAAAAAAAAAAGTTAAATTTATCCTGAAAAAAATTGCTCCATGTACCTATTTCTGCCTTTATTTGTGGTGCCAGAGAGGTAGGTCATAAGGCATAGGTGCCCCGGTGGTGTTCTTTATCGAAGTTATCCATCTAATGGAATAGAAAGGGAAGTAGCTTTGAACTTCTTTAAATCCAACTGGAACTGCGCTAACTCATGAATAAAACAACATCATGTGTTTTGGAAAAACATCAGCTATCCTATCCATATGTGTTTTTCTAAAGGCTTTTCTGTAGTGGTTTTGGTTCTTATCTCAATGTCAGTTGCTACATTTCATCAAGTAACTGCCACAGGCCCCTGCCCAAGCATAGCATTTTGGTGATTCTGTTACTAATAAGCAAGATTTAAAAACCAAACCAAACCAAACAAAAAAGGAGCCATCAGTCAAGTTTGTCACTTGTCTACTCTTTGAAGGGGGCAACAAATGAGTTGCAGATGAATCGTTATTTACAGTTCCCAGACATGTCCCGAGGGCTTGGCGGATGTTTTCTACAGTGTCACCACTACAAAGCATTTCAACCTTCCACTTAAAAGGAGCTCCTGCTACTACTGCTTAGCAGGTGGCCTGTAGAATCATAGCAGTTGGTTGATGACATTTTTCTCTAGGTTGGCATTGCTGCTCCATGTTATAAAAGGTAGTAGGAAAAAAATGTGTGCCTCTGTGCCTAGGAGTGGTGCTTCTAGCCCCACTAGATTCCTTTCAGTCCTTTTTCTCCTCAGAGCCTTGTCCTGCCAGCAAGACTCTGAACATAAGTCCTTAGGTGACCACGATCTTTCCATTTTGGGGAGATTGGCCCAGATGTCACCTCCTTACAGACAGTCTTCTTGACCATCTTCTCCAAGAAGGTCTCCCTTACTACTTTCTACCACTGCATTCAGTTATTTTCTTCATATCACCTCCCACAAGTTTGGGTATGCAGACTTCAAAAACATGATCCATCACTCCTTTGGGATTGTAGTCTCCAGAATCCACATCTCTTTGGCTTATTCTTCATCTATGATAGCACATTGCAGAGAGTAGGCACTCAGTAAAAGTTTATAGAGTAAATGTGAAATGAGGAGTTTTATAGAACTAACATATCCCATCTTGGGTCTTTCTTTGTCTGCCTTGCTAATGTCACTGTTCATAGTAATTTTAAAGAGTAAGTAAACAAAACTACTATTACTTTAGTGGACAAAATTTTCAGCTTAAAAAAAAAAAAAAAGCTTCCATAGAGTTTCTTTTGGAAAGAGAACCTCTCCTCAAGAAAAATACCTATATAGTCTACTTTGGTTAGGACCAAGACACCAAGACACCAAGGCATACTTCATACTACAAAGATGAAAAAAGTTGCTAGATTAAAATGTGTGTTGTAAGATGTTACTAGTAATCAGAGGTTGGAGAGGGAACCATGCTTCTGTGGGACTCTGGAATCTTTTTTAAAAAAGTACTTACCAGTTAAGAGATGAATAGTTTCTCACGGCAGGATAACCAAAGTCTTTAGAAAGCACAATTGTCTAATATCTGATTTTAAGTTCTTAACTTCCTCAGATGTAAATCACTTTGATAGCACCAAACTTTGGAAAAGTCTGCTGCATGTACACATTTTTGGGAGAAGATTTTGGAAAACCAGTGAAAAGCAACCATGCCCATCCTTGGTCACTGGTGGAGCTAGGAGCTGGAACAGCTGCAGAGATGACAGGTGGATATAACTTAAATATAAGTGGCCTCTTTCTTTCAAATTGTACTTTAAGCTTATAACTTGAAAACATTTTTGGTTGATTGGTTATGGGCCTACTTACAGTTAGTTATGCACTGAATGTTGCATGAAGTTTCATATATATACACATGCATATGTAGAATATAGTCATTCATTAAAAATAAAGTGCTTGGTATTTTTAGTAGCATGTGAAAAAAAAAAAGCCAAAGTGTGAGTTATTAGTGATTTCTGTTTTTAATGGTGGGAATTCTGTATCTTTTATGTCAATTGCCTATAGAAATTTATAGTAACCACAATCAGTTTCTCAAAGGAATGCCAGGGAATCGTAAGCTATACATCTTCGGAAAGAACCTTGCTTCCTGCCCTGGCTGGGGGGAAAGGGTGAGGCCAGGAGAGACTGGGGTCCTTCATGTGACCCAGGCCCCACCTAGGATTCCTCTTGAAGAAAAAGGGTTCTTGGGTGATTTAAAGGTTCTCTTGGGGGCTTTAATTTCTAGAGTATTGATTTTTTTTATTTTGTTTATCATTGAGACTGTTACTCCCAGGTCTGTACCTTTTTCAAAGCCAGCCAAATCTGGAGAAACACCTGTTAAATATAAAATCTATATGCTTAAAGGCATTTAGTTTTCTCACTACAACAGACATGCAATTAAGAAGTGAATATCATGTGATGGACTTTGGAAAGAATCATTGATCATCTTTCCTTGAGATGCAAAAGTCAGTAATGAAAACTCAAATTTGTTTTACCTTTTTGGTTTAAAAATTATAGGATGGTAATACCTTATTAAAATATATAAATCCATAAATTACCATTTATTGCAAAGCCACAGGTAAAATTATGTTATTGCTTATGTAAAATGAACCTGATTGTACTCTTACGGTTCTGTGGGTTTGATGGCTTTCCCTCTTAAACCTCAGAGGGGAGAAAATTCTCTGACTACCCTTTTCCATAAAAAGGTATCTTTCTTTGAGATGCCCTAATATGTGGGTATAACAGAATCAGGAGGCTTTCCAAATGGCTTTAGAGCAGGTTCATATCCGGTTCTTCAGTGAGTTTATATTTATGCATTTTTCTCTTGACTTACTCATTATTTCAGTGATCCAGTGTCCTTAAATGTGCTTCTGCGCCAGGATCATTTTTGTGTTTAGTGATCTTCAAGGAAAAATATGTGTGGGAAGGTGGCAAAGCTTAGTGGTAAAAAGAAACATAGACTTCTAATGTTGGAATCAGGCACAACTGGATTGCCTTCGTCATGCCACTTAACTTCTGTGAAAATTATTTTGTGTGATTGTAGAATTGGATTTACTTAGGATCATTTCTGCAATATCAGGTCTTGTGGTTTAAATGACAATTATGGGCATATTGGGGAAGTTGAATAGTCAAATATGCAAATTGGCTTTTAGGTTGTTAGTTTATTTATATTTATCTTCGGCTCCCTCTGCATAAAACATCTTTCTCTTCCTTGTTTATTTATTTAATCTCTAGTCCTTGAAGGTTATTTCCACATTGGTTTGCAAGGGGCCTGCTTGCCTTCCTGGTTTCTATTACATGCTTCTTTCATGTGCAGTTTCTTCCTGTAACATATGATGCTGTATTTCTTCCTTGCCTCGCCCATTTCCGCCTGTTGTCTCTGAGCTCTGTGAAGGCAGTCATCTTCTTCTTATTTTTTTATCATTGCATTCTCCATGTGAACCACTGGGTACACAGTCAGTTTTCAATAAGTATTAACTTAATGATTACATATTTATTGATTTTCCAAGTAGTATTTACTTTTCTGAGGGAAATAATCACCTGTGTTAAAAAAGACTTCACAGTATGATCACATGTTTTATTTCTGGCTTTATGATATGCTGGTACTAGAGGAATGATGGATTGTTATTGCATACAAAAAAGAGAAATTGGAATTCGTCTTCAGAGAATTTTACATAGGAGGAAAGTAAGATCCAGAGAAATTAATTATTTTATCTGATGTCATGGGGCTTGTTAATGACAGAACCAGCATCTCAGAGAAGGAGGTATTATTCCAAGGTGAATGTTTATAGGTTAGCTGTTTAGCTCTAATGCATTGGCTAAGAATTTGATTTCTCCAGTCCTTGGTTCTTCACCTCTAATTTGAGGAGGGTGTTCAGGAAAGAGAATTAGGAGACAAGATTGTTTTTGTGATGATTAAAGAAGTTAACTTATGAGTAAGTTTTGTACAGTTGTGTAGAGCTATGCAGTAGTAGCTACAAGGGGCGCCTGGGTGGCTCAGTGGGTTAAGTCTCTGCCTTCTGCTCAGGTCATGATCTCAGGGTCCTGGGATCCAGCCCCACATTGGGCTCTCTGCTCAGGGAGCCTGCTTCCCCTTCTCTCTCTGCCTGCCTCTCTGCCTACTTGTGATCTCTCTCTCTCTGTCAAATAAATAAAATCTTAAAAAAAAAATAGTAGCTATGCCTACTCAGTCTTATGATTCTTATTTAAGAGCTCTTTTATTTATTTTATGTAGAAGTCTGGGTTTTCTTTCCTTTTTTTCAGTTTTATTGGGATATAAGTTACATAAAACATTGTGTCAGTTTAAGAGGTGCAACATAATGATTTGATATATGTATGTATTGAGAAATTATTGCCACAATCAGTTTAGAGAACTCTTGCTGTCTTTGACTCCAAGGGAAAACATTTAACCAAGTCTCTGACTCATTATTTATTCCATGACAAGTAGTGTGAAAACTTTTCTTGTTTTAATGAAGACCTTTGCTGTTTAGTTATTTAGTGCCCCCTGCAAACACCTAATAAGGAGACAACTACCAATTTAATTTGTATTTGGTCTCTCTCTCCTTTCCACCAATTAAATTTTCCAGTCTTCAGATTGTTAAATAGCACATACTATCTTGATTTTGACCCACGAATAGCATGCTGTCATTTATGAATTCCTTATTAATTAAAGATAATTAGAAGTGCCTCTTTTCTTGTAATTAATGTTTAGAAGAGAACTGGGACGTAGACTATTTTTAGACTATTATTTTGCCATATTAAAATAATGCTCACATTTGATTATCATGCTGAACTATTCTGAACACTTCTTAGCCATCAGAAATCTAATGCAGGGGAGCTTGTGCAAACACATAAATTTTTAGGATTGACATTCACAATTAAGACATATTGTTGCTCACTGATAGGCATTATTCTAAAGAAGAAGAAGAAAGAAGTCATGAAGGGAGTGGAAAGTCTGACTTGAGGCAAAGTGTGAAGTAGATCAGGTTAATCATCATTGTTTTCTCAGGTCCCATTACTCTTTAACCCATATTTCTTTTTTGGACACCCTCTCTGCAGAAACTTTTCTATTGCATCCTTAAAGTTATGCTACCCTGATTATCTGGAGCTGGTTACAGCTATGCCTTCCTCTTTACTATAAAAGGTAAAAGCAATTTCTTCTGCTTCACCAGTGGAGGGCTGTCCTTCCACAGTAGACTCACCTTCACTTTTCTTTTTTTTTTTTTTTTTTTTTAAAGATTTTATTTATTCATTAGACACAGAGAGAGCACAAGTAGGCAGAGAGAGAGAGAGAGAGGAGGAAGCAGGCTCCCCGCGGAGCAGAGAACCCGATGCGGGACTCGATCCCAGGACCCTGAGATCATGACCTGAGCCGAAGGCAGCGGCTTAACCCACTGAGCCACCCAGGCGCCCTCACCTTCACTTTTCATACATTAAAAGTGTATTTAGTATTTAAGTTTTCCTTCCGCATACACGCAGCTACTTTTGCAGTTAAGTCCAAAGCAAAGCAAAGGGATTAACAGTTCACAGCACTTCTGACTCTACTTGGTAGGGATGTTCCCTATTGGTTTTTAATTAATGTATCTAATTTTAAGGGAACACTAGAGAATATAAATCTGCTTCCTTTTAATTGACTCTTCAGTTTTAATTCTTTTCTCTAGATGCAAAAATTAAGCATAATCGTTTTGCCATTTGATGGACTTTCACTTATTTGCTGGTGCCTCAGTCCCTCGTCAGGCTTCTGATGTCCTCCTTAAATACCAGCATCTCTTTTTTCCTTGGCCCGTATGGATCCCAGATCCTTAACTTGCCTGCTTGTCTCCTTTTGGGCACACACCAGTGTCCATGTTTTCTAATAGTACGGTGGCCGTAGATACATTAATTGAGGCCCTTGACCTTGTGTTATTTGTACAAGAAGGTGATGTTTCCTTTTCCTTATTGCTGACTTTCTTTTTGTGGTTCCTGGTCTTTCTTACCTTCTCCGTTGCTTTCCTTTCCTACTGAATCCTTGTTCACTTTCTTTTATGTCATCTTCATAGACCTGAACAAAATTTGCATTAAATCATTTTCTTAGCATTATTTTGTGTATGATTGTGTTCCCTGTTGTTTTTTATAAAAATAATTCATATTTTGTTAAATAAATAAGTGAAATTCCAAAAATACATGAATATTTCAGAAGTTTCTGAGAGAAAAGTAGTTCTTATTCCTCCCTACTGACTTCCTGTTCTGCTCTCTAGAGATAAACTCTCTTAACAGTTTCTTGGGTGTTCTAGATAATTCCTGTATGAATTGGTAGATACTTGGTTTTGAAAATATCTAACTTTAATTGTTGTATCTGAACTTAATTTTCTTTCTTTCTGAACTTTTTATTTCTTAATTTCTATATTTCATTATCCTGATTATTTCTGAACAGGGGGAGACTGAGTAGAGGGCATCTGGTCTGGATCACAGTCATGTTTATGTACCAGACCTCACCTTTTCATTCTTTCTGTTTCTTTGGTTGTCACTGTTGCCCTGCCTGGTCATTTCTTCTCTCTCAATTTTGGCTTGTGCTTGGGCTTTTGCTACTGAACACCAAAAGCCAAAATCATTTTTTTTTTTAATTCTGTAGATTCTTCTCTATCTCCTCTTCTAGAGATATGGAGACATTGGTCACTGCCTGAATGGGGATAAATATCAATAATAGCAAGTATAAGAGAAAAATTAAGTATATATATCTAATATATATGTTAACTGAACATTCACTAGGAATTTTCCTGTTTTCTTAGTATTTTGACTGAGTCTGAAAGATGAGGATAACAAACCATGAAATATCTCTTGCACATTCTCAAGAGAAACAGATACTCAGAGGACTTATTAAGAGGTGATCATACTGGTCTGTGGACCTCATCCTTACTATTCAGTCTATATACACAGAAAATCAGAAACATTTGAGAGAATTTACTGAAGAAGGGAAATTTATAGGTGTACAGTATACTTTGGTTTCTGTAGATAAGGTGTTTTTATGCTCTGGCTTCTTTCAAGGTTTTCTCTTTGTCTTTGTCTTTCTCTTCCTTGAATATAGATCTCTTAAAATAGGTGTTTTTATTTTTTTTTTTAAGTATTCATCCTGCTTCTCTGAGCTTCCTTGTTGTATGGATTATAGTGTATGTTACTAGTTTGGGAACATTCTTTGCCACTATTACTTCAAGTATTTCTTCTGTTTCTTTTTCTCTTTCTTCTCCTTCTAGTATTATCATTATGTATCTATAAAACTTTTGTAATTGTCCCAGTTTTTGGACATACCATTCTGGATACACTTTTTTTTTTCCATTCAATTTTCTGTTTGCTTTTCTGTTTGGAAAGTTTCTATTGGTACATCTTTAAGCTCACCAGTTCTCTCACCATTCTACTGATGAGTCCACCCATGCATTGCAAAGGCTTTATTTCTCTTATGATGTTTTTGACTTTTATCATTTTCTTAGAGATTCCATTTTCCCACTTACATTAATCATCTGTTCCTATATTTGTCTATTTTTTCCTTTTAGAACCCTTGACATATTAATCATAGTATATTAAACTCCCCATCTATAATTCCAAATTCTGTATCACATCTAAGCTTAGGTCTGTTGCTTGCTGTGTCTCTTACAGCTGTGTTTTTCTTGCCTTACCATATTTTATAATTTTTGTTGAAAGTGCATGTGATATATCAAGTAGTAGGAACTGAGACCATTAGGCCTTTAATTTGAGGGTTTTTTTTTATTAATCTGCTTAGGAGGTGGCTGTGTTTAGATGTTTGCTATAGCTGTAAGTGCCACAGGTTTCAGTTTTCTCTTGTTTATTTTTTTTTCTCACTGTTTTCTTTTGAATTTCCCTAAGAACTTCTTCTTAGATAGAGTCTGTGTTTTGCAGCTCTCTCCGGTATAATTCACTGTTATTATTTTTTTTAATTTTTTAAGATTTTATTTATTTATTTGGCAGAGAGAGACACTGTGAGAGAGGGAACATAAGCAGGGGGAGTGGAGGGAGAAGAATCAGGCTTCCTCCGAGCAGGGAGCCTGGATGTGTTCTCCATGCCAGAACTCTGGTATTAGGACCTGAGCTGAAAGGCAGACACTTAAGGACTGAGCCACCTAGGTGCCCTCATTCACTGTTATTATATTGAAGCCCTGTTGATGTGGTGGCAAGGTATGGGGAAGGGCAACCTTCTATCTTAATTTCATTAAATATCACTTAAAAATTTTTTTTTTACTTGAGAGACAGAGAGAGAGAGAGAAAGAGCGAGCGTGCACAAGTGGGAGGAGGGGCAGAGGGAGACAGAGAAACAGACTTCCCACTAAGCAGGGACCCTGATGTGAGGCTGGATCCCAGGACCCTGAGGCCTGATGCTTAACTGAGTGAGTCACCCAGGTGCCCCTAAATCTCATTTTTACTAATGGACTTGAATCCCTTGGCTATGGTCTTTAGAAGCATTTCTTAGTCTTTTTTTGTGAGATGGGGAGGCTAGAGAGCCCTGGAGTTGACTAATTGCTTTTCCCTCAGATCCTCTAAGGCTCTGGTCTTTATGGAAAGCACCCTGGACATATTTCACCAGAATGGTAACATCCACTGCTCCTAGCCCAAAACATGAGATTTTTCTTTGATCTTTAAGGTGAGAGTCTGCTGGAGTTCCTGGAGGTAAAACTCATGAAAATGTGGTGGATCTTTTAAGGCTGGGCCCCTCACTCAGGCTAGTCCAATTCAGCAATTCACAGAGGTTGTCATTTGTGTGTTTCTACCAGTTAGTGGCTCCAGTGGCTTCTGCTTCGGGTATGTACATTTCCGCTGTGATTCTCTCTGTATTTGTCTCTCTGTTGGATTTTGAGGTGGTGGTTTGTCCTATAATTCCATTCTCTGACTGATCTAAGAGAAGTCATTGATTTGCAGTCTCTACAACTTTGCTTTTGTGAGGATGAGTGACAGCTTCCAAGCTCTTTACATACTGAAAGCTGCAGTGGAAGTCTCTTCTCATTTTAAGACTCCTCATGGTATCATGGAAATCCCCCACTCTGGGAGCTCCACCTCCCTGCTCCTCTCCAGACTTATTGCTCTCTAATCTTGCCACACAGCTGTCATCTCAGCACTTAGTGCTTCCTTCCTTGCTTTTCTGGATTCATTCCAACATATTTTTGGTTTACAT
Organism: Mustela erminea; assembly: GCF_009829155.1. Taxonomy (NCBI): domain Eukaryota; kingdom Metazoa; phylum Chordata; class Mammalia; order Carnivora; family Mustelidae; genus Mustela; species Mustela erminea. Next base: position 75,773,020 of record NC_045615.1, read on the forward strand.
CTTTATTTTGCTACAGTTTATTCTCATAGCTTCCTAAGGGAGGGAATATGGGAAATAAAAGTTGAGTATCAGAAAATGTCTTTTAGCACCCAGTGTTTCTGATAAGAAATTTGTGCCAATCTGATTTTGTTCTGAAATTTTACATTGCTATGTCTAATTCTTTCCCTGGGGACGAAAACTTGTATGTGATGTATATGTGTCTGTGGTATGTAAGTGTGTGTATGTGGTAGAGGGCAGAGTTGGGAGTTGATTGTTTTGTATATACAAATAAATGTTCAACTAATCTGTTTATTTTCAGTGCCATATCTCACTCCTGCCCTCTCCAGGACCTGACAGTTTCAAGTACCACATGTCTCTGTGGTCCTATGATCTTGATAGGCTTCTGCCTCAATTTAGCCCCCTCCAGTGCATCTTGTAGCCATCTGAACCCATATGTCCAGATGGATTACAAATGTGTGTGTGTGTGTGTGTGTGTGTGTATCAAGGTATTGATAATTATACATTATTGTGACAAAAATTTAATAGTATTTTTACTATCTTTAAAAAAATTTACAGCAGATTTTGTGAACATGACTTCCTGATTTCAGTAATTGTTATCTTAATGCACAGACTTACTTTCAGAGAACAACAATAGAGTTTCCCAGTTTTTACATTACTTCTATTGGGATTTTTTTATGTGTGTCTTCAGTGATATTCTTTGCTTTGAGTATGAGTAAAAAATATTTAATGCTTCGATAGACTACTTTGGCTGGTGTGGTGTGTCATGCAAGCCAGCTTCAGAGTTTTCCTTCCTCAGTCAACTGGCCCTGGGGAAATCCCTAGGTGTTCATAAGTAGTATTAACTGCAAGGAGTAGTGATAGCACAGCAGGAACAGGTAGGGACCATATGTTCATACAACTTACTTGTGATTTTGGATCCTGCCAGAGTACAGTCTTACATATGTCATTTTCACATGTCAACTTTATGGCTAGGTTAGATAATACCCAGTTCATGATGAATAATCACATTTCATGTTACTTGGTATCTCAGAGTTAAGTCTCAGTCTCTCCCAAGGAGACTGGTAGTAAGAGAACAACATTTTGTAAGAGCAGAGAATTTATCTTCTAAAAATGATATAACATATCTCTAGAATTCTAGAGGTCTGTCTGTGAATCTTTAGTTAGGGTTTGCTGTTGGGTCCATGCAATAGTCTGTTTTGTCAAAGATTTTTGTATCAATAATAAATCCTCTTGATCCCCACTCAAGTTGCTGGATTCCAAAGCTGCTTGAACTGCAGACTGGGTTAACTAGAATACTTTATTGTGATCTGGGTTCTACTTAGTTGGCAGCCTTACAGATTATTTATTTAGTGAGTTGGAGGAAGAAACACACCCAAATATTTATTATAAAATCCAAAAAGGCCACCAAAAGTTGTGTATCTGTTTTTTTTTTGTGTGTGTGTGTGATTAGGAAGCAAAATATAGCACCTTGTTTTCACTTTGGAGGAGATATTGTGACATGTCTTGAGCTCCCTAAAACTTAAAGAGTTGGAAGGACATTAGGTTTTCCTAAGAATTATCTCTTAATGTGTCTAGGGTTATTACTGCTACTGAGTACCCTGATACTTCCTGCCCACCAGATTCTGTTAGCATTATATCATCATGTAGGGCACCAGCGTGATAGCCTATTAAATGGTAAGATGATATAAGTATTAATAGACCAAACTCTAGCACAGAGCCAAGAATTGTAGAGCAATAATGATGACCTAACCTCTGTCCCTGCTTGCTGAAGGTAAGGATTTGTGTGTGTGTGTGTGTGTGTGTGTGTGTGAGAGAGAGAGAGAGAGAGAGATTGGAAATTGGAGCATATAGGATATTGGGTCACATTGTCCTTTTCCATTAAACACCCTACACATGGATCAGCAGCTGTGATTCAGTCACCACATAGTTAAATTAACAATAGTCTACTGATTTTTCTAAGGCCAATTTGTTTTCTATTTGGGCCAACTAAATGCAGGCAGAGGAGGATTTATAACTCCAGTATTTTTCAAGTACTCGCTGCAGGCACTAATGTATGAAATCCCCTTAAAAGGGAGTTGGGGGAAATTGGAAGGGGAGGTGAACCATGAGAGACTATGGACTCTGAAAAACAATCTGAGGGTTTTGAAGGGACGGGGGGTGGGAGGTTGGGGTACCAGGTGGTGGGTATTATAGAGGGCACAGATTGCATGGAGCACGGGGTGTGGTGCAAAAATAATGAATACTGTTATGCTGGAAATAAAAAAAAAAAATTACAAAAAAAAAAAAGTGAAGAACTGATTTTGACTTACTATTTTGGTAGAGAAGAGTTATCCTTGAGGCTTTCATTTTGCTGTTTCTATCATAATATCCTTTACTTTATAGTTCAGGGGACCAATGTTGTGATTTAGACTCTAACAGTATGTTTATTCCAATGGAGCACTCCAGAACTAAAAAAATAACCGAAAGCATGTTTTTAGATGCACTGAGCCTCTGGTGAGATGGAATTGATCTAAAGCTCCAGTTATAACTCTGCCCCTAAGTACATCTTTTCTGATCCTTAGACCAATGGCATTCTGGGCCCTCAGGGATTTATGTCATCTCAGAATCAGTATCCAATTATTATTGGAAGGTATGGATAGTTTATTTTCTCAACAGATAGTTACCATGTGTATTAGTGTTTTCCAGAGTAACAGAACCAATAGAATGGATGGGTGGATGGATGGAAAGAAAGAAAAGAAGAAAAAAATAAAGAAAGAAAGAAGAGATTTGTTATGGGAATTGGTTCACACAATTATAGGGACTGAGATATGCTACAATCTGCTGTCTGTAAGCTGGAGAACCAGGAAAGCCAGTGGTATAATTCAGTTTCAGGTCCAAAGGTTTGAGAACCAGGTTGTTGATGGTGTAACTCTTAGTATGAAGCTTGAGATCTGAGAAATGAGGAGACACTGATTTAAGTCCTAGAGTTTAAAAGCCTGAGAACCAGGAGCTTTAGTGTCCGAGGTCAGGAGAAGATGGATTATGTCCCACTCAAGAAAAAAGTGGGAGAATTCACCCTTTCTCTGCATTTTATGTTTTTGTTTGGGCCCTGAACAAATTGGATAAAGCCTGTCCACATTGGTGAAGGAGTATCTTTTTTACTCTTTTGACTGATTCAAATGTTAAACTTTCCCAGAAACCTTCTCAGATTTACCTGCATCTGGACATCCCTCAGCTTAGTCAAGTTGACACATGAAGTTAACCATCACGTCCTGATAAATGTCCTTAGTCCTTTTGGAGCGGGCTTCTAGGAATCTTCTAGGAAAATTTATACTTGTGGTATTATTGTGAGATCCTCCTGAAAATCTACCTGGTCTCATCCTCATTCAGGGGTTATGGATGTGTTTAGTGACCCAGTCCTGGAAATTGGATGAGAAGCCTTAATTCCTTTATGTTGACTCAAGACAGGCCTCTGTTCATCAGATGTGGAAGGGTTTTTTTCTAGTGTTATACAAATCAAGTAGAACCTTAGTTCTGTTCCTATGTCTCAGCCCTTCACCAGTTACTTCATACCAAAGATCTTGCATGTCAAATCATTTTAATAATTGCTATTGTCCTGCTGTCTATCATGGTTGTCTTCCCCTTCTGGTTAAGTGATGCTCTATTTTGGTTCATTGAAATTGGGGAGACTGGTTAAATAGCATCTTTCAATCTGGAAGGATAGCCATTATGGAGATATTTATAGGGAAGGTGTGTTTCAGTCTTTCTTGGCAGGATATTAACTAAATGTATTTCTTAGTGCTTTGGTGTGGAAGGTATACTTTGATCCCTCTTAGGAGATCTAGTCAGGAGATGGTTGTACTGATTAACCTATTCCAGTATTTCTACTTTCTTAAGTCTTGGAATTTCCATGTCTACAAATTCATCCTGGTCTATAATTTTGTTCCTTCACCAGTGGTCTTAGAATCCATTTCCAGGATATTACCTTTGGATAATCACCAGGTAAAAATAACAACAAAATATTTTATTTCTTTTGGTGTGTAACTGCTCACTTTCTAAATTATACTTTGTACCATCCTTACAATGAAATGTTTGGATTTGATTTTAGTTATTGATCTTGAGGCAATGAAAATGAAAATACAGCATGACAAAACTTGTCATTCTCTTGGAAGGTATCCTGCTCAGGTGAAGCCATTAGAGGATCTCTGGTCTGAGAAGTCTCTACTCATCAGACAGGAAGGGAGAACTCCTGCTGACCAGGGTGGCACTTAGGAATCTGGGGTACTCAAAGTTATGTGGGTCTTCCCAAATACACCCTTCAAATCATCAGGCTACTCCTCTTTCTTAATTAATGTCCTAATTTTTCCAGAAAGGCCTGATGAGGTTGAGAATTAACTTATATTCATCATAACTTGACCTGAAAATTTAAAATATTGAACTGGTTATCTCCTTTTTTTATTGGCCTCAATAATGTAGTTAAAAGACATTATTGATAGCCTCATGAACTTTAGATTCTTCTTTTTTATCATAATATTTTGTGTAGCAGCCACTTGGGCTGTCAAAGCACCGACTCCAAAAGGCACTTCATTGCAGGAGATCACAGGTAATGATTTAAATAAATATTTTACCAATGCAGGCCATGGATTTTCCTGGTCCCACCATTTAGTTCTAGCAGGAGGCTAGGGTAGCCACCAGCCTCAGTTTATGAACTTTATCTCTAAACGTTTCTCACTTACTCTCTGTCTTCTTTTTGGGCACATTCTCCTTCACTTGGGCAAGTAGACAGTGAAGGGCTATCTATCAGTAATTTCCCAAATTGTGAATTTGTGGAAATTACTGACAGCCCTTCACTCTCTATTTAGGTCTCTTATTAACTGACTCTGGTATCTACTGCAACTACGATTATACTTGTTGCCTCATCCCCACTCTAACTGCTGAGTTAGGAAGCTATGTCTCAGGAAGTAAAGGTGGCAAGTATAAGTAATTTTTCCTTTGGTCCTTTCTACTCTTCCATTCTGTGTGGGTGGACATGGGCACTTACAGAACTCATTGACGATGCAAGTAATTAATAGTTGCTGACCTTGGGCTATGCTATCTACTTGTTGAGAACTCCATTCCCTGTAGGGACTCTGGAGAGCAGTATATTATTAGTTTGTGGTGTCCTCTGGATTTGGAAGATACTCTTTACAGTTTATGGTTTGGGATCATGACTCTTCCTAGTTTTAGGAGAGTTTTCTTTTTCTACCTCTTGGTCCTTGCCATGTTGTAGGCTCAGCTAGTATTGTATAATAAACAGCTTTATCATGACATATTTTCCAGAAATATGGAAATAAGAAAGAGATTGAAAGGAATATTTTAGATTTTCCTCTTTCAGAGTATTTTATAATAAAATGAAAGTCAAGTTCCTTTTCAGTTATGTGGCGTTTAATCCTTTTCTGCATGTCAGTGGGGCTCAACAGCAACAATATAAAGAGAATGAAGTCAATAAATTTAGATGGATGATGATTTCATTTGGGACCTAACTGGTGGGAAATGCAAATGACAGCCTAAAACTCCACATTGTTTATTATTAAACATGTGATAAATAACTAGTCTTTTCCCTCTTTGGTCCTCCTGAGGAAACTTCTTATCTGGGAACCCATTGAAAATTATGATGAAATTTTGCCTTTTCCCTGACCAATCTTCCTTTCAGAACCCTCATGGATGCTTAATAGGTGCAGCAGTATATTAAGAATAAATGACTTCCCTAGGGCTATGGAGGGGAAGTGAAAGAATTATGGGTACTAGTACCAAAGTATAACTAGTAATATTTAGGTCATAAATGGAAATGTCACTTTGTCCTGGCAGTGTTTGCTTTCATATTTACCATTTGAGTTATTTATACCCTACTTTGTTTTAAAAAAGATTTCAGACAATGTATAAAAATATACAACATAAAAACAAATAAGTGAGGAGACTGAAGTAAAGGGAAAATATTAGGGAAAAACAAGATGAAGTGGGGAGTGAAAGAATGTAACAAATGCTTGCTGCAGAATTCTGTCTGCTTGCTAAAAGTGAGTTGGTTATTTACTCAGAGCTTTCTAGCAGCCATTGTTGAGAGGGAAATGATAATTAGTTGCAAGAATCACAAACTCGCTAAGATATAAACAAGGCTGCTACTCAGGAGACCTGTACAATATCCCTGGTACTAAAGTACTGAGTTAAGTGTACCTGGTGGCTCAGTTGGTTAAGTGTCTGCCTTCAGCTCAGGTCATGATCCTGGAGTCCTGGGATGAAGCCCTGCATCAGGCTCCCTGCTCAGTGAGGAGTCTCCTTCTCCCTCTCTCTCTATCCCTACTCCTTGCTGGTGCTCTCTCTCTCTCTCTCAAACAAATAAATAAAATCTTCAAAAAAATAAAATAGTGCGTTAAAATGTGACTTGTTTTCTTAACAGTATTCATAGGATAAATACAATGACAAAGTTTACCGAGACATTTTTGAATATTTTTCTTAATTAAATCAATGGTATAACACTGAAGAGTAATTCATCTAAGATGTAATTCCAGTGGAAAAGTGAGAGTGGGACAGTGCAGATGCAGACTTCTGCTGGCTTGTAAATTAGAGTATTCAGAAATGTATTCATTATAAAAATTATAATTATTTTCTGTTTTAACAATTGTTTTAAATTTAAATAGGAAAGCTGGAACATAGAGAATAGTGTGGAGGACCACAGGGGAAGGGAGGAAACTCAATGGGTAGAAATCAGTGAGGGAGACAAACCATGTGAGACTCTGGACTCCAGAAACCAAACTGAAGGTTACAAAAGGGAGGGGGTGGGGGGTGAGGTATCCAGGTGATGAGTATTAAGGAGGGCACATGTTGTGATGAGCACTGGCTATTATACACAACTAATGAATTGTTGAACACTATATCAAAAACTAATGATGTATCACATGTTGGCTAATTGAATATAATAAAAAAAGAACAATCTTAAAAAATAAAAATAAATAGAAGAGTTGTGTGTAAAATATTTAAATAATATGAATAAATACAATAAAATGCACTTCTACTTTCCAAGGTTGCTTAAAAGTTGGATCTTTTTCTCTATATAAACAAATCCATTAATGTACATGTGTATACACATGCACACACACACATCAGTAGAATTGTATTTTGGCATCCACCACTCACAGATCAATCCAGAGCCATTACTTTTAAATCCTGTACTTTGGTACATGTGAATATAATGAAGGATCCAGCCTCTAGTCCATGCGGACTAATGGAATACTTTAGTTTGGGGAGAGCACTCTTCATGCTGCCAAGAGCAGAAGCCAGGAGCAGATGAGTCCTAGCAGACATCTGCCAGGACATTTACAGGGATTCTGCACTAGAGCAGTCAATCAGGTCAAGCTCTGGGTCTCTCCCTTTTATCACCCAGGCAGCATATGTCACATATCTGCTTTGGGGCCAGAGACATGTGAGTGGAAACTTGAGTAGAAAGAAAAGCTCTTGCCCTTGTTTCTGCAAAAGTCCTGGTGGCACAGAGATAGTCCGAAAGACCACTGATACTCTGCCTGGTCATGGAGAAAGAGGAACAGACTTAATAGAAATAACAATACAGGAAATTAAAATAGATACCTTATATGTCCTAAGACTTATAAGCAAAGATCAGAAACAAGGAATAAGATAAGGAATCCATGAAACAAGAGTAACAGTAATGGCAAAGATTAGAGAATGTGAATATATGAAATATAGTCTAATTATTCATATTAAACTCTGACTCCATTTCCAGAAAAACAACACAAAACAGTTGAAGAAGAAATTAATGAACTGGAAATGTGAGAAATGGCATAAAATGACACATGTCAAAGAGGGATAAGTAAAAATTTACAAGTGGAGTCCTGGACAAGCATTAGGAATTCTAACATCTATCAGAATGAGTACCACATGGAGAAAATAGTGAAAAAATGGAAGTGATATTTAAGGGAAAGAAAAGATAGACAATTTCCAGAAATAAAGATGTGGTGAAAATTCCCAAATCCTGATTGGAATGTATTCATGGCACATACATATACTCCTGGCTACCTGGTAAAGAGATTTTGGAGCATGAAGGATGAAGGGAAAAGTTCTATAGTTTCTGTAAAGACAACAAATTACTTAACAAAGGAAAGAAAGTCTAATTGATATGAATCTTAGTAGCATCCCCAGATTGAAGAAGTTCATAAAATCAAAGAATGAAGAATGGAGATTAGAAAAAGAAAATTAAAGTTAGAAATAAATAGATCTCAAATTCTAAGGGTAAAATATAAGGAAGTGAACAGAAAAATAAAGGTTAAATAAGTAAAGTGAACAGTTTAATAACAGGTTACTAGAGTAAAGATAGAAGGATAACAATTGGTACAATATAAATCAAAAGAAGTCACATGGAATAATAGCAAGTGAATGATCTTGAGTTAAGGAAAACAAAACAAGACTGTTTTTCAATCTGGATAGAAAATATCTTCCAACAGTAAAGGAGGGAGAAAGAGGAAAGGAGAGGACAGATAGACGAGTATAGGTACAGAACTTGTGTCCTAAAATCTTGAAGTGTGTCTCCTATTAGCATTTCATGGAGAGAAAACCAAGATGCTGACTCTGATATGATGCCCTTAAACTCCAGCCCTTACTTTCAGAGCTAGAACCTAAATGCACTGTCTTTTGTCTGTACTGAAAATCTCGGGGTTAATGGTTTTTTATTTCAAACAGGTGGTAGTTGGGTATGGTATTTTTGCATGGCCCATGCAGCTGTTAACCTTGCCTCTAAACATTTCCCACACAGCTGGAATATTGGAGTACTGTAGAGAGTTGAAGAAAATCACACATACTCACAGAATTTAAAGGCTGTTCAGAAATCTAGGACAATGGATGTCACTTTACCATTGAGTGTAATAGCATTTTAGTTGGAGTTGTCTCTAAAGCAGGCACTAGAGCAATATGCTTTGTATTTCTCGCTCTAAAAATGGTTTAACATTTTTTTTCATTTATTGTGAAAAAAGAAAAAAAGAGGAAAGCAAGCTCTGGGAAATACCTCTTTAAGGCTGTGGTTAAATCAGCGAACATCTCTATAAATAGTAGAGACCATTTTCCATCATTGATCTTTCTATTTCGAGATAACATTTTTTTCTCTTTTTGAATATTTTATTTATTTGTTTGACACAGAGAGAGAGAGCGCGCGCACAAGAAGGGAGAGTGGCAGGCAGAGAGAGAGACGGGGAGGGAGAAGGCTCCCCACAGAGCAAGGAGCCTGATGTGGGGCTTGGTCCTGGGATGCTAGGATCATGATTGGACCTGAAGGTAGGCACTTAATGGACTGAGCCACCCAGGTGGACCTGGAGATAACATTCTTGAAGGTAAAATTACATAGTAAGGAGGTGTTACTGAAGAATTCAGTAAACAACTGAGGCCCTTCTCTATGCCTCCTTCTCTGAGATTCTGCTGTTGTCTGTTGTCTATTGTCTTTATTGTCTTAAATGTATAAAATATCTTATGAGAGAATACAACACAAAGACCACTCATTCTGGATCTCGATGCCATAAAACTAGGCAGATAAATAGTTTCAGTGAAATTTGTTGTAAACTAGGCAAACCTAATTAATAAAATCTCCAATTCAAAATGATGCTTGATCTGTGGTGTGATCACACTTGTGTGTGGAGCTCCCACCTGGGTAAGCTCATGTTTTATGGTCTTTTAGACTTTTGGCAGCAAGTGTTATTATATCTACTTTCCCACAGCTTTCCTACTGTTAATGGAGTGAGAAGTGAAATATGCTTTCCTAACTTCCCCTGGGCTTTAGTAAAGTTAGACTATGACTAGGCAACCAGCAATGGGAACTAGTGAGAAACAAATGGCAAATTCTAACAAATCAAGTCCTCCCTTAAGGTCAGCTCTGGCGCATACACTGCACTGTGGCTAATAATAATAAAAGAAGAAATAAACAAAAACTTGTAACCCTTTTGCTCTTCACTCGTTCCTCTGCCCTCTGTTCCTCCAGTTCTGTATTCCTAGGAGACAGGTGACTGTCAGTGTTAATCTTTTAGTAAGTGCAAACATGAAACTACACCAACATGAACTTATTTATTTGTCTCTGTGTTCTTTAAGGACAGGGAATCATATCCTACTGATTCTTTTTTTTTTTTTTAAGGTTTTATTTATTTATTTGACAGAGGTCACAAGTAGGCAGAGAGGCAGGCACATAGAGAGAGAGAGGGGGAAGCAGGCTCGCTGCTGAGCACAGAGGACCCTGGGATCATGACCTGAGCAGAAGGCAGAGACTTAACCCACTGAGCCACCCAGGCGCCCCCCTAGTGATTCTTTGAATCCCCAGACAGAACAATGCTTAGTTTATGTTAGTTGCCCAAGAGCAGCATAATGCCATTTCACATATATTTGTAGCACACATCATACAGTTCTGCCAACTCCCCTATCATGAAAAAGATAAAAAGTAGTGTCATGAACACAGAATTTTGGATCTTCCACAAAATATGGTACTCTTGAGACTGTCTATTCTCTGATTATTCCACGTTGATCTTTTGTATGGATAGTTAAACCCATACTCATTTTTTATCACAGGGATGTTGAAACAACTTGATTTTCAAGTGATACAAGAAATGAGAAGGATTTGTATGAGAAACTGTAATATAAGACTATAAAGTATCTAGCAGGGACATTTCATTATTATTTTATCTTTAGCATTTTTTGCTTTGGGAATTAACGAACAGAATAGTTTTTTTCTGGAGAATTAATGGCCCATGACAGGAAATGTAGTGGGTGAAAAAAGCCAGGAGTCAGTATCAACTGGTATTTACTGAATTATCTGCTATACAGCAAGCCTTTGCTAAGCTTTGACTGTCCTGAAGTGAGTAAGACAGATATGGTCCCTGTCCTTGGTGAGTTGACATTTTAGGCTCTAGGAAAAATGCCAGCTGACTAAACAAACAAACTAAACAACCAACCAAGTAAAGAGGTATTTTCAGGGCTTTATTGGAAAGGAACAAGGTGCTGAATTAGGGCTCGGTGATGGACTGGGGATACAGAGGGAGTTTGGAGAGGATACCAACAACAGGCTGAGAGGTAAGAAGAAGAGCTAGAGCCTAGAAACTGGAGAGTATTCCAGACCAATAAAACAAAGGCAAAAATTTGAGTTGGAAAAAATTGGCATGTTAAATATAGGTTAGAATCTAAACATGGTCATCTGTGAACCTAAGTGGGCAAGTTCCTTCAATTAGGATTCATACTTTTACATTCATAAAATCAAAATAATAATCTGTGTCGAAAGTTAGTGTGCAAGTTAAAGCTCTCTATGACAAAGTGCCCAAGACATCATAAATCTTCAGAAAATGTTCTCTTTCCTGCCAACATTTTGTTCCAAGTAGCACTTACTCTAAAAAAACAAAAAACAACAACAACAAGAAAAACCCAGCAACAACAACTCCCCCCCCCCAAAACCACACAACTCTTTTGGAAACTTTAAACAGGATTCAGCTGCACCCTAATAACTGTGACGGTCACAGATTTCCATACTTATTTTTTAATGCAAGTGTATTTCAGTGACTGCAAAAAAAAAAAAAAATCAAGATTTAAATGTAATGGATTGAAACCCTTAAGTGGTAAGTTTTCAGTAATAGATTAGTGTGTATTTCATCACCTTTTCAACGTGAGTTAATTTCATCTCTTTTACATTAAACAGACTGTTAAAAAAGATTTCACAGTGCTGCTGTATCACCACCAGAATTATTTTACTATCTATAGACATTTTGCATTTTTAAAAATCCCTACAAAAACATGTGTCTGTTTATATGACCTTTCATAACTAATTCCAATTGGGTTTTGTCAACCAATTGTAATGCTTGTTTTCTTAACAAGCAAGTAACTTTCCCTTTCTTGGAAAAAGAACACTTGATACATTAAGTGATTAGAGCAATTTAAGTCCTGAGCAAATTCTGTTCACTAAAATATGTTCCTCTGAGATTTGCTACAGCCATAAAATGAGCCATAATACAACAATCACTGATATTAGTAACTCTAGAACCTCTGTGTGTTCTGCTTTAGGGTAAGTGACTGTACATAAGCACTGTCCAGAACCCACCCCCCTGCAACACACACACTGGCACAGAAACTCACACACACAACCCTCAGAGGGCATAAACCAGACCTATATCGTAGCTGTCATGATTGCAGAGAGGCCTGGTATGGAAGCTAGGTCTGGATTGACAGTTGCCTAGATCCCTTGAGATGTAGAAAAGACATGCTTTTCCTAGATAAGGTCCACTCAGCTTTAAATGTGAATGATAGGTAACTTTCTTTGTCCTGCTGCCACTGAGGATACAGTGAACAAGGCTGAAGTGGCTAGGAAAAGCTAATGGAGGGGGAGATTTTTCTACTCCTTAGAGCTTTACAGAAACGTAGAAAGAGCCATTTGGAGTTTGTCGTGCTTCTCATGAGGAGAAAAGAAGAAAACAATTTCACCTGAGGAGAGTGCATGGAAATTCATCTGAAAACAAAATTGTGGCATAGGTGAAGTGAAACAAACTGAAATTACTCAATGTAGACAAAGCCAGGGTGAGTGATCTGGGTTAAAAATCAAAACAAAAGGAAACCTCACTAAAATTTCCGTTTTTAAGAGATTGGAAAAGGAATATTTTTTGACTAATTCACTCCCAAGACTATAGATTCTTTCGGAGAATCTAAGAGAAACTAAGAGACAGTGAAAGGAGAGATTTTTGTGAGTTTGACTTAAGGATGATTTCTTCTACTGGCGGCCTGTGACAAATTGCAATGACTGAGTGAAATGAATCATTCTTTTGATTTTGTTCAGCCAATTTTTTCTTCTTTACTACTGGCCTAGAATGCCTTTTGTCTCTCTATTTATTTAAATCCCACAGTTTCCTCTTAAAAATCTTACCTCCTTTGATGACAAATGAAAAAACAGACTCTTAAGTTTAGAGAACTTTAGAGAGAGGGGAGAGGATGGGAAATGAACTAAACAAATCGGCAGGGGGATTAAGGAGTACACTTGTTATGGTGAGCACTGGGTGTTATATGGAAGTGTTGAGTCATGATATTATATACCTGAAACTAATTTTACACTGTATGTTAACTAACTGAAATTAAAATTTAAAAAATAAAAATGAAAAAAATCTTACCTTCTCTGTTAAGTTACTTTTACTGATTCTTTTCTCAGTACACTCCCCTTTCTATGACTTAGCTTAGCTACTCTTTTATTATGGTGCTGGAAATCCTAGTTGAACCTGAAGGGGAAATAGAAGCAGGATATTTGTGCAATGGATAGACTGTTGATCTCTTTAGGGATCTATATGCAAGATTTGTCAATCTTCTGTTTCAGTAGTAGAAGGAGGGAAGTGTTTTGTGGAAGTTGGGTGGTGAAGACATTATGCCAAGAAGGGCGATAAGATTGAATTTTGAACCCCAGGGGAAAGAGAGAGGTGAAGGGTGGAGGAATTGTAATCATGAAAGACTCAGTGAGACATCAGATACAAGTAGTGCTGCTTTAGGGCCCATCAGAACACTTACAGCATAGATTTGGTAGGAGGATCGTCCCTAATCCTACCTCTTCCTACTCCCCTAGCCACAGAGCCCACTGTTGCATTGTCACCTTAAGATTCAGGAGGCCACTGGTTTGGGACTGTTGAGCATGCCATACGATGCTCCCACAGAAAGCACCAGACGCAGAAGCAATGGATGGTTACCTAGATAAAGAAGCTGGAGCAGAGGGACACAAAAAGCAGATTGGTTACAAGAAGATGCAAGACCTCAAATAAGACTTCCAGAAATATATAGGGGAGATTCCTAGATGGAGGAGTAGATGATGGGGAGAGGCTTAATTTCTGCATCAACAAAAGGTCAAGAATCCTTATAATTTGGTATAAACATTTATTTATTTATATATATATTTATTTATTTTAAAGATTTTACTTATTTATTTGGTAGACAGAGATCACAAGTAGGCAGAGAGAAAGGCAGAGAGAGAGAAGGAGGCAATCTCCCCGCCAAGTAGAGAGCCCGATGCAGGGCTTGATCCCAGGACCCTGGGACCAGGACCTGAGCCTAAGGCAGAAGCTTTAGCCCACTGAGCCACCCAGGTGCCCCTTTATATATATTTCTTATAAATATTTATTTCTGCTCATAGCCTGGCATACCCCCTCCCAGCTATTTCCTTTACAGCTGTCCTAGGTAATACATTTTTTTAAAGCCACTGGTTATAATTAAAAGTAGTCACATGTGCATTCCCTTAAAAATGCTGTAATTATGCCCAGGCTTTTTTTTTTTTGCCAGTGGTTTATCTAAATTAGTGTTATCAACTTGCTAGGGCTGCCATTACAAATTGGATGCCACAACAATTGGATGGATTAAACAACACAAATTTATTGTCTCAGAGTTCTGGAAGCTAAGATGTTCTCAGAGTTCTGGAAGCTAAGCTAAGGTGTCTCAGAGTTCTGGAAGCTAAGCTAAGATGAGGTATTGACAGTGTTGGCTCCTCCTGAGGGGTATAAGGGAGACTCTGTTCCATCTTTCTTCCTAACTTCTGGTGGTTTGCTGGCAATCTTTGGCATTTCTCTGTTTGCAGATTATTGCCCTCATTTTCACATGGGGTTCTCACTGTGTCTTTGTTCAAATTTTCCCTTTTTATAAGAATATCAGTCATATTGGAGTAGGTACTCTCACCTTATACCAGTATGACCTCATCTTAACTAAATGCATGTATACCAGCCCTATTTCCATATAAGGTCACATTCTAAGGTACTGGGAATTAGGACTTCAACATAAGAGTTTTGGGGCAGACATAATTTCAATCCAAAACACGTTTTGGACATGTTTAAAACCTATAAATGAATTAGAGTTCTTGGTCTGAAAATCTGGGTCTAGTGGTAGGAGTGACAGGGTTCTGTATTTGAAAAGGAAATGCTCTAGGATAATTGGGTTGTTGGTGCCCGAGCGGCTTGCAGCGCATGCGCAGTGATGCTTCTGGGCTCCGCCATGCCCGCTCGTTGCCCCGGCCGCTGCTGCCTCAAGCCATCGCTGCCGCCGGGTGGCGACGGTGCGGAGCTGCTCCAGCTGGGCCCGCGGGGGGCCCCGGGCGCCACACGACTTTTTCGGTGCCCGAAAGTAAACACGCCATTAAGATGGCGGCTGGATGCGAGCCAGTAGGTGGAACTTAGGATTTTGTATCTATGTGGCTGCAAGTGATTGGTTGTGCAACCTTGGTATATATAGACATGCATGGGCGGGGGAGAGGGAGATCCCTCTCATATAACAGCTACGCAGAAATAAAGCTTGCTTCGCTGAAGTCTCCTGGTCGTTCTTGCTGGCGAGAGCGACAAGTGGTGCCGAAACCCGGGAAACCCGAAACCTACACAGAGGAGTTCTCAGTGAACGCAACGATCCAGTAAGTGTGCACAAAATTTCAGATAAGAAAGTTCCTAAGTATAGGACGAGAAGTAAAAGGGTTCCTAGGCATAGGACAAGAAATAATGGGATCAAAGTTTACTAAGATGGGAGGATTACTGACGGAGGTGCTTAAGGCTAACGGCACTCCGCTAGACTCTAACCATAAAACGGTTAAAAATGTTATCGAGGAGCAGGTCAGAGAAGCCTCTAAAGCAGGATCTAGCAGAGGGGGAGAAAATTCAGAGGAGAGCTCCTCTGAAGATGAGCTTGGGGAAGCCATGACACACTTAAAATTAAAAGAGGAAGTCCCTAACGAACCTTTAAAGGGAAAGACATACAAAGAAGCTGGGAAAAAAAAATGACTCCCTAGCGCCCTGTCAGAAGGTCAAGAATTCCTACCCCTGAATGTAGGCCTATAGCGCCACCTGCAGAATGGCCGCCACCATATAACACTTCATGCTCCCGAGGGGCATGCGGTTGTCCAGAATGTAGAAATGCAGGATGGAGGGACATTACAGACTTTACTAAACCCTCCCCTCTTGCATACCCAGTGTTAGAAGATCAAAATCAACAGAGGTTTCATCAAGCAATAGACTTCAAACTTATTAAACAGTTTAAGGAAGCAGTCACTACTTATGGGCCACAGGCTGCTTATACACTTTCACTTTTGGAAGCAGTCGGTAGCATGAACCTTACCCCAGACGATTGGACTAACATGGCAAAAGCAACTCTGTCTGGTGGACAATACTTGATATGGAAAACTGCTTGGCAAGAGTGTAGCTCAGAAACTGCCCGGCGTAACGCCGCATCAGGGAATCCCCACTGGAATATTGACATGCTCATGGGAAGAGGTCAATTTGTGGGACAAAACAATCAGATTGGGTACCCCCCAGGGGTGTATGTACAGATAGCAGCTACAGCCACTAGGGCTTGGAAGACCATACAGGGTTCTGGCGATTTGCAGGGACAACTTTCCAAGGTGTTGCAGGGGCCTAATGAACCCTATGCTGACTTTGTAGATCATCTGCTCCAAGTAGCAAGGTGCATATTTGGGGATGTGGACCAAGCAATGCCCCTTGTTAAACAATTAGCCTATGAACAAGCAAATAAATGGTGTAAAGAGGCTATCCGCCCTTGGAAGTCTAAGGACCTGATTACATATATCAAAGTGTGTCGAGACATCACTGATACAGTTGTTCAGGGCCAAGTTGTGGCAGCAGCAGTAGCCCAAGGGATAAGAAGTTTCAATGGAGGAACCAGGAGTTCTTCCAAGGCTTGTTTCCTTTGTGGAAGGGACGGTCATCTTAAGAGGGATTGTCCAAAGGGTAAAGGACCTCCTAGACCAGTCAAGCCCGCACCTGGGTTGTGCCCTCGTTGCCGTAAAGGGAATCATTGGGCTGATGAATGTAGGTCCCAGAGAGATATTCAAGGAAATCCCCTGCCGCCGAATAACTGGATTCAATCCAATTACTCAAAAAACGGGAAGCAGGGCCCCGCGCCCTGGGGCCGAACACAAATTTATGGGGCACTAACGCAAATGCCCAGGACATGGTATCCTCCCTCGGAGAAAGGCGCGCAACCTCTGGATCAGCAAGGCTCGATATCAGAGCAGCCGCCCGAATGGTCCTAACTCCGGAGATGGGCATTCAAGCATTGGCCTCCGATCTAAGAGGGGACCCCCTCATGGTACTGTAGGTTTATTACTTGGCCGAAGCTCCTTTTATCTCAAAGGTCTGATAGTTCACCCTGGGGTAATAGATTCAGATTATGAGGGAGAGATCAAGATACTGGTGTCTTCACCAAGGGGAGTTACTGCAATTAGCCCAGGATATCAGATAGCTCAACTTCTCATACTCCCTAGCCATCATGAAGCTTTTCCCAGTAAAGGAAAAGAAAAAGGTACGAGAGGTTTGGGGTCTATGGGAGTTGACCTAACATGCCTGACCCTGGATATGACTGATAGGCCCATAATAACCCTCAAGGTGCAATGAAGGAAATTTTTAGGGTTACTGGATATGGGTGCCGATAAGAGCATCATCAGCCAACAAGAGTGGCCTCTGAGATGGCCCCTAACACAAGCAAAACAAACACTCAGGGGTTTAGGAATCGCTCAAAGTCCTGATCAAAGCGCAGCTACCCTTGAGTGGAAGGATGACGAAGGCCATAGGGGAACTTTTCAGCCCTATGTCTGCAATATTCCTATTTCCCTCTGGGGACGAGACGTTTTGGAACAGATGAGCGTCCGCCTGACAACTGAAACTATATACAGCCCCCGATCAATAGCTATGATGCAAAAAATGGGATACATACCAGGAAAAGGGTTAGGGAAACAGGAGCAAGGTAAAATAGACACCATCCCTTTCACCTCAGAATATAAGGGGCAAGGCCTGGGTTTTCGGTAAGGGCCACTGAGGCAATGAAAATAACGTGGAAGACAGATACGCCCTGCTGGGTGCCTCAGTGGCCCCTTACTAGCGAAAAACTATCAGCTGCTAAAGCCCTGGTACAGGAACAGTTAGAGGCGGGCCATATGAAACCTTCTACCTCACCTTGGAATACACCTATCTTTGTTATTAAAAAGAAATCTGGTAAATGGAGACTTTGACATGATCTTAGAGAAATTAATAGGCAAATGCAGAACATCGGACCAATACAGCTGGGATTACCCATGATAACCGCCTTACCGAGAAACTGGCCATCAATAGTGGTTGACATAAAAGATTGCTTTTTCTCTATCCCTCTGCATCCTGAGGATACAATTAAATTTGCCTTTACCCTACCTTCTATTAATCATGCAGAGCCTAACCAAAGATATGAGTGGACTGTCCTCCCTCAGGGCATGGCTAATAGCCCCACTATGTGTCAATTATATGTTTCTAAAGCCATACAGCCTATTAGAGAGACTTACCCTGATTTAATGTGTTACCATTACATGGATGACATATTGTTGTGTGGATCTGACTCTACTACAGTTTCGGAAGCCTTAGTAATGTTACAAAAGGAGCTAAATTCATGGGGGTTAATTATAGCCCCAAAAAAGATACAGGCTTCCAACATCAAAGACTATTTAGGCATGAAACTATACAATACCATGGTAAAACCTTCAAAAGCCTCCATTAGAACTGACAAATTACAAACACTCAATGATTTCCAAAAGTTATTGGGGGACATAAATTGGATCCGACCCTACCTGAAAATAACTACAGGAGAATTACAACCATTGTTTGATATTCTGAAGGGTGATGCCCGTCTAGACTCTCCTAGGAGCCTTACTCTGGAGGCGAAACAGGCTTTGAAAATTGTGGAAGACAGGCTTGCCTTGACTTCAGCAGATAGATGTGCTCCTAACCAGATAGTCCAAGCCATAGTGATTCCATCCCCTTCTTCACCTACTGGAGTGCTATGGCAAGGTGGGCCCTTACAATGGCTGTACCTCCCAAACACTCTTCCTCGGATAATCACAACATATCCAGTTGCAGTAGCCATGCTAGCTAACAAATTGATCACTGTTTGTATTTCTACTCTTGGAATCATACCTGACAATTGCATCGTGCCGTATACTAAGGAACAGATTCGCCTACTATGTGCTACCCTAGATGATTGGGCGAAACTGACCACCTCTTACTCAATAGAATTTGATAATCATTATCCTTCACACCCACTTATAGAATTCACAAAGGGTATTGAATTCATACTACCAAAAATTAGTAGATTGACACCACCAAAAGAAGCCTCTACTGTCTTTACAGATGGAAGTAAAGAGGGCACAGGAGCTTATATCATAAATAGAATCGTGAACCCAGTCATAGTTCCTGCCAGGTCGGCTCAACAAGTAGAGCTACTAGTAGTGCTCCTAGTGCTCCAAAGATTTTCAGACACTCCCCTAAATATTATTTCTGATAGTCAATACGTGGTAAATGCAACAAAAAATATTGAAACAGCCATCCTCTCCTTAAGTGATTCACCTATTCCATGGATCTTAAGGCAACTACAAGAGGTTGTGCAACTGCGCACTGCACCATTTTTTATAGATCACATCAGAGCCCATATGAGCCTAACAGGACCATTATCCGAGGGCAATGCTCTAGCAGACCACAATAGTCGTTTCCAACTTATTTGCCCTACCTTAGAACAGGCGAAGCTGTTCCATAGCAAATGGCATGTGAATTCTAATACCTTAAGATATAGATTCCATATCACCAAAGAACAGGCAAGAGATATAGTAAGGACCTGTGGGAATTGTGCCACATTACTCCTTCAGCCTTCCGTAGGGGTAAATCCCAAAGGCCTTCAAGCTGATCACCTATGGCAAATGGATGTCACACATGTACCTGAATTCGGGCAACAAAAGTACGTACATATATCAGTGGACACTTATTCGGGTATCATAATGGCTACTCCTCTCACGGGGGAGAATTCAAAACAAGTCATCACACACTGCCTACGATGTTTCGCAGATTGGGGTATCCCAAAACAAATAAAGACAGATAATGGACCTGCATATACATCAAAATCTATCCATCAATTCCTAAGTCAATTTGGTATAGTCCATACTACATGTATACCTTACAATCCACAAGGTCAAGGAATAATTGAACGCGTCAATGGCACCTTCAAACGATGCTTACAAAAAATAAGAAAAGGGGGAATAGGGGATGACTACAAGTCACCCCGTGATCTTACATCTCTCACCCTTTACATTTTAAATTTTTTGTCCTTGGACCATAATGGTACATCTGCAGCGGACAGACATGCGGCGGTTACCGAACGCACTCTAGCCCAGGAAAGTGGAAGGATATACTCACGGGCCAATGGAGAGGCCCTGACCCGGTCCTAAGATGGCACCGAGGTTCTGTTTGTCTTTTTCCACAGGATGCCCAAGTGCCTATCTGGGTTCCAGAGCGACTGATTAGAAGAATCGATCAACATGGCCCGCCCCGTCCTGATGCTCGGCCTGATAGCGATCCTGGCGACACCAGCATCCCTTCAACAGATGCACCAATGGGCAATAGTGAAAGCCTGGCCGTTCCCCATGCCACTGACGAATGAGTCCGCCATCCTCCCTCCTGTATACCTACTTTCATTCCCATGCCCGTTTCTGTAAATCCTAACATTTCGCCTGTATTGCTCTCAAGACATAAAAGAGACTTTGGGATCACTGCAGCCATTATTGCGGCTGTAGCAGCCTCCGCAGCTGCAGCAACGGCAGCGGCTGTAGCTCTCATCACATCTGTAACAAGTGGACATTCTCCAGAAACTATTGATGACCGGATGCATCCAAGCACTTTCTGGACTTTGCATAACCTCCATGGCCTATAATGACTTTTCTATTGCTGCTAATCTGTCAAAAGAGTTAAGCAGATAAGATTGACATAGCTCCATTACGGGATTGGGTATCTGTTGTAAATCCTTATGTTCCGCCGTTTTGCATCATTATGTAAACAACAATGTAGGCCACAGTTGGCGCTAGTACAAGCTTGCATGGCACTGGAAGCTGGTACATTTTCCCAAATCTGGCTGGCAGCGCTAGATCGGTAGTCAATGACGGGTAAGATTGGCTGCATGCACATAGCAACCTAAGCCAGGAGTTCTCCAACCAGGGGGAATTATCCGATGACGGGTAAGCATGTTCATGGCAGCTGACAACCTAAGACAGGCACGATCTCCTGCCTTGCATGCCTAATATAAAAGAAAAGGGGGAGATGTCAGTGCCCGAGCGGCTTGTAGCGCATGCGCAGCGATGCTTCTGGGCTCCGCTGTGCCCGCTCGTTGCCTCGGCCGCCGCTGCCTCAAGCTGTCGCCGCCACCGGTGGCGACGGTGCGGAGCTGCTCTGGTTGGGCCCGCGGGGGGGGGCTCCCGGGCGCCGCACGACTTTTTCGGTGCCCGAAAGTAAACACGCCATTAAGATGGCGGCTGGATGCGAGCCAGTAGGTGGAACTTAGGATTTTGTATCTATGTGGCTGCGAGTGATTGGTTGTGCAAGCTTGGTATATATAGACATGCACGGGCGGGGGAGAGGGAGATCCCAACAGCTACGCAGAAATAAAGCTTGCTTTGCTGAGGTCTCCTGGTCATTCTTGCTGGCGAGAGCGACATTGGGTTACTGGCTATTCCTTTGCCCTAGTTATTTATTAATTAGTGGTGAAGAGAAAAAAGTGATCATGAATTGAATAGATCCTCTTCCCTGGCTATAGCCATCACATTTTTTTCCCAGACCCAAAGGAGAGCACATGGTATAACATACAGGCTGGCAATTGATAAAATATACAAAGTCAGAGTGAGACAATGTGAGCTTATGACTACAGAATTTCTGGTAAACTATTCATGGGAAAAGATTGGCTTTGAAATGTTGATTCCAGGTATGGTAGGTGACCAGCCCCCAAAAATGTCCATACCCTAATTCATGGGATTTGTGAACATGTTATATTTCATGGCACAAGGAATTTTCCAGATGTGATTAGGATTAGAGTAATTAATGAGGGTAACTTAATTAAGTAATTTAATGTAATTAAGCTAGATTATTCTGGATTATTATGTGGGCCCAAGAAGTGGGGAGCTTTCTCTGGCTGGAGGTGGTAGAGATAAATTAGAGGGTAAGGTCAGGGAGATTCAAAGTATGAGAAGGACACAATCTGCAAAAGCTGACTTTGAAGATGAAGAGATGTGAGGAATGTGAGTGGCTTCTAGACACTGAGAATAACCCCCGGCTGATAGACAGCAAGGACCCAGGAACCCAGTCCTGTAACCACAAAGACTGGGAAACTGACAATGATCTAAGTAAACTCAGAAGTGGATTTTTCATAAAACTTCCTAGAACTCAGCTAGCTGACACTTTGACTTTGACCTTGTGAAATCAGAACAGAAAAACCAGTGGAGCTAACCCAGGCTGCTGACCTGTAGAACTGTGATATATTTGTGTGTTGTTTTATGCTCCTGAATTCATGGTAATTTCCTGTTGCAGCAACAGGAAGCGAATACACTAGTTGTCAGCTGGTTTCTCTTTTTCAGTCAAGGTAACATTGGCTCCAGTTTCCCTTCCAAAATTTCTGCAAAGCTTCAGGTCATGTAGGATAATGTATATACTCATGATCTTCTCTGGCACTGAGCTTCTGTTTCTACTAAAGAGTCCTGTAAAGTACATGTACAATTGAGTTTGTTTGCCTTGACCTGGTCTGGTGGAAAATGACTGACCTGAGATGCAATCCAAGTTGCCCCAGATGAGGCAGCCAAGGTCATTCTAGATTATGTGATAGCCAACTCATCTCCAGATAACTTGTGAGCAAGCCTATGCAAGATCAGAGCAGAACGGCCTGATCACCACATCTGTGCAGGCAGTAAATTCTCATTGTATGTCACCAAGATTTTGTGATTCTTTGTCATATATCATTTCAGTTTTATTAGATAATTCACTTTGACCTCTTATTAGATAACTCACATTAAGGGAACTTGTGCTCCCTAATAGTTTCAGCCTTTTCACTCTTCCTGCTCTTTTTCATGCCTTAGTCACACCATTTCAAGACTATTTTAGTATTCTTTCTCTCTCTATTTTTCTATCTTCCACTTATTCCTATTGATATTAATTTCCTGGTTTTTAAATCATAGCTTCTTTCAATGCCCTCTTTATCAAAGGCAACTCTTTGCAGTAGTCAGATGGAGAATTAGATGAATTAGATGAGGACTCTTCCATAAAGAGTGCATGAGGTTAATTCTGAAGATACCTTGAATGATGTCCCTGGGGTGACCAGAGATTGGTTCTCCAAAAGGAAGATGTAATATCTCAGGTCATGATTTCTTAGAGAACATCATTCAAGCTCAACTATATTCAAGGGATCTTGCATCTGTCCTTCTGACATTCAGTTCCAAATTACCTTGTAATGCTATTTAAATATATATGTCACAGATCTTCAACAAGATTGTAAACCCTTGAAAATAAGGCCTAATAATAGTAATAAATAATCTTGATTTGGTTTGCAACCTCTCCTGTTTACAAGGGTTTTCAACTTCATTGCATTGCCCTGCACATAGATCGTTTAAAACAAAAGCAACACTAGTTATCACTACAAGGCTATTGATATATTGCACTCAGAATAAAAGTCACTTGAATGGACATGAAACATCTAGCTACAATGATTATAAAGATAATTTGATGAATGACTTGTGATAACATTCATAACAAATATTGCACATGTAGCACAGAAAAGTTGGGTTTTGTTGTGGGATGTTTGTCTTCCTCAACGGAAACGGAAAAATGATGATGTTTTTCAGCAAGCCATGTATATAGTGGGCCCTAAATCAGTTTATTAATTATGATGATCAAGAAAAATTAGAAACTGAAAGTATAAGAGAGCTCACATCTCTCTTATTCTTAAATGAAGAATATGTCTAATTAGTTTCAACTTCTCTTAATTTTTTTAATCTTTATTTGGGAAGATACACTATAGATTTAAAAAGGAATACATTCAAATAAAATTTCTTTAAGAAATCATTCTTAGATTCTTAGTGTAGAATGTACAAATCAAATAAATAGTAGATTGGAAACTGGAGACTTTGAAACTACCCAAATCAAGAGGCAGGAATCCAATGGCCAGTCACTGATTATTAAGTCAATGACTGTAATTCATTGAAATAACCACTAGCTCCATGTGCCTGAGATAGAAAGCTTGCTGGAAAGCAGCTATTGATGTGAAAATCATTGCTTAATGTTAAATTTGCTTTTAATAACTCCTTGGCAGAATCCTACTTGCAATTATAACAGAAAGCAAAATACTTTGCAACAACATGTGTGAAAATATCAAGTCTGAAATTCATTTTATTTAGAACATTCATCCCTTGCCTTATGCTTGGAATTTCCACTGATTTTTTTTTTTTAAGATTTTATTTATTTGTTTGACAGAGAGAGATCACAAGCAGGCAGAGAGGCAGGCAGAGAGAGAGAGAAGGAAGCAGGCTCCCGGCTGAGCAGAGAGCCCAATGCGGGGCTCAATCCCAGGACCCTGGGATCACGACCTGAGCCGAATAACCCACTGAGCCACCCAAGCGCCCCCAACTGATTCCTATATTCATTTCTAATTTACATAATTTCCCCAGACTATTAATAAAGATTAGCTGTAGATTCAGAGAATCTTAGTTTTAAAAATAACTTTTATTATTTACAAAAGTAACATATACTTATAGTAGTAATCCACATGGCCAATTTCAAATTCCTGATATGTACATACAGAAGCTTGGCATTTACCATTTTTAGATAATTAGCATAACATACTGACCTTAATATAATGGCCTTTGAAATCATAAAATGGTTAACATTTGGCTGAGTGTCCTGAGGGGTATATCCCAACCTAAAAATAAAGAAGAGGGATGCACTGTTATCTTTAAAGTCTCAGTCTTATCATCCTAACTCTTGGTGCACATGTATTATTCTTGTGATATCAAATATGGAAGATGCAACATGGCTACAAACTTGTTTCCCATTGAGAAAGTGTGTCAGTTATCTATTCTTGAATAGCGAATCACACCCGTACTTAATGACTTAAAACAATAAAAACCATTATGTTTCAGTGTTTGTGTGGGTCAGGAAGTCAGGGCATAGCCGGGCGGGGTTATCTCTATTTCACAATGTCGGAACTGGGAATACTTGAAATCTGGGGTTGACTTGATGGCTGAGGGCTTGAGTCATATGGAGACATCTCTCCTTCCAATTCTGGTTGTTGATTCTGGCCGTTAGCAAGAACCTCAGTGCACTGTTGGGTGGAACATCATGTGGCTTTGTGTCCTCTCCCTATGGCCTCTTTACATGGCCTAGTATATAGGCTTCCTCAAAAGTTGGTGCTAGGTTCTAAGAGACATGACTGCTCTATTGCCTTTTATGACCTTTTATGGTCTTAAAAGTCATATATGTTCTTTCTGATGTAGTTGTAAGCCACCTAGATTAAGGGAAGGGAAGATAATTTTCAGGTGCCCAAGGCCAGAGTGTCTTTCCTGGGACTGAGGGGTTTCTTAAAACCTCTCAGTGTTAAAACCAGGCAAACCAGGATGAATTAGTCACTCTACTAAACCCTATATTCTGAAGGAGCATCAGAGTCATATTGTATTTAGAGCATGTTGGGTGGGAGATAGTGGTAGGGCCATCTTTGAAAAATAAAATCTCCAATGGGTGTTTTCTTTATGCAGGAGAGTTATAACTGGAATACCAATTAATGTTGCAAGGGCAACGAGCAATTCATAGGAATGTATATTCTCTGAAGAAAGAGATTATATTGTTCTTGTTGTTCATCACTGAGTCTTAGGACCTAAGTAGTGGCTGGCACAGAGTTAATGTTAATAAATATTCATGAAATGACTGAATGAATAAATAGTAATTCCTATAACATTTCCATTCCATAAAATCAGGCCAACACCTGACTTTAGTACCCTTTTCTTGCTTAATAATAACCAGAGAAGAAATTGCTTTCAATGTTTGTTTAAAATGAAATGGCAGCCTTCCAGGGCAGCAGAAACTAGAAAACTAATCAAAACCAATAAACTTTAGAGAATATCACTTCACCCTATGAGACCAGTCTTAGAATTTTCTCTCTTCACTTCTCTTCAGAGGCAGAATCTTAGATGACTGCAGCAGAGGTAAGAAGAGGATGCTCAGGGGTCCTTATATTTGCCTAATCTCTAAGGTGTTCCTTTGTGACACGTCCTTTTGGTTAAAATTCATACCCCTCCTCTAAGTAAGTGGTGGTTAGGAATACTTCTCCTACCTTAGAAAGTCCATGAAAAGGAGAAGTGAGAATGGGACAAAATCTAAAACTAGCATCTAAGGTTCTGATAGAGAAATAGCAGTTAGGAAGAGTTAGGAGAGGAAGTCCATGCTTTAAATCCCATTCCTTTAAGGACATGATACAAACCACTGTAGAAAATAAAGGGAGAACAGAATCATTGGGAGGCCATCTTGGCAGCTGGCTATATTCTGTGTTTATTACCTCATCTTTCATATTAGAGAATTTATTGTCCAAAATTGAAATACGGGATAACATTATTTAACAACTCCAAATTCTTAATAGTTTTTAAATAGCATGTTTCTGACAGGAAGACATTGATCTTAAAGAATTAAGTCCTCTTTTGGGAAAAAATGGGAAATGAGATGGAAGGATAAGATCAAGATAGAGAATGGAAGAGCTCCAAAGTCATACCAAAGGAATTTCTTTTTCCATATTGCAAAAGGGTGACTTTTCTCTATTTTTACCTTGACATGTCAGTGCTTTTATATTATTTCTGTACATTCTATATAATTGTGTTAGTTTCTTAATTTTGAAGTTTGTAAAATAGATTTTTGAAAAGGTATAAAAGCCTACTTCTATTTAGTATTCTTCACATTGTTCCTAAAATGAGAGATTAGATATTAAATTATATTTCCAAAATAAAATAACATTAAACTCCATAGAGAAATCCTCAAACATAGCATCATTCCACATAAGCTATAAATTTGGTAAGAGAATTTATCATGATATTGAACAATTCTGGTATAAATTATTGACAAATGACAGAAAAAATTCTAATGTAGTTACCAAAATGAATTAAAGCCACTTGAAAGTAAATCTCTTTAATAGTTTCATGCAATTTAAAAACTTGAAATTTGGAGTTGCTATGTAAACTCATATTTCAACTTTGGATAATATTAATAAGTTCCCTATCATAAAAGATGAGAAAATGAACACATGGGTGTTGCCAGCTGCCAAGATGGCCTCTAACAATTCTTTCCTCCTTGCATTCACACACTTGTGCCATTCCCTCCCTGACTGAATAGGGCTGATTTGTGTGACATGCTGAAATTATGGGAAATAAATAAATGTGTGTTATTTTTAGCAGCTAAATTTTGAGGTAATTTGTTATGTGGCAATAACTGATTCACATACCTATACTAATTCCCAATTTCTCATCTGCTTCTAAGTATTTATTATTAATTTGATTTTAATACTTGGTAGTAATATCACCAAGATTTGTAATTCTATATTTCATTTTGTCACCATAATATCCAATTTTTAGTCTTAATTTACTCTATTTCAATGGAAGTATAAAAATTTCAGAGCTCACAAACAGTTCTTTTTAATATGGACTTTTCCCTTCTGAGTTCTTAAGTTTTGAATTTTATTTAATTGGCTGGATTTCAAGTAGGTTTTTTTTTAATAGATTAGATGTATTCTACTTCCAGCTATACAAGAGTTTAAGACCAGTCCAATATTTTCTAACTTGCTTATAAATTTCTTTTTCTGTTTGGATACCCATACTTCCTTTCTCTCTCTCTCTCTCTGTGTGTGTGTGTGTGTGTGTAAAATAAAATAACTTCACCACAGCTGGGTCAGTGGTAATCATTATCAGTTTTTCCTTGGCCATGATGTCTCCATTTCTTCTATTATATGAATAAATATTTTTTTGTTTCGTATTTTTAGTTTGCTCTTCAAGAGCTCAGGGATATCAAGTAAGTGTATGTGTAAGGCTATGTATTAAAAGCAGAGCCACCAGAGTCGGGCTGCTGGGTTAAATCATTGATTGGTCATTTATTAGCTCTAAGACCTTGTTTATGTATTTTAATTAACTTTTTTTCTAGTGTGTATATCAGTTTCTTAATCTAAAAACAAGGATACTATTATTACCTATCTTTTGAAGATTTGATAAAGATTAAATATGCATGTTTGATAGGAATAAGAACGATAAGCAAGGGTTTCCTTGTGTTTACTCTGATGTTCATTTAGCATCATTAAATATCTAGAAGTTTCCTTGTTTCATCAAATTTGGGATATTTTCAACCCTTACTTATGCAAGTAATTTTTCTATTTCATGCTCTCTTCTTCTGGGATTCCCATTATTATATTTTAGATCATTTGCTATTTAACAGGTCCTTGAGTCTCTGTTCTGTTTTCCCAATTTGATATTTTTCATATTTGATAATTACTACTGACCTATATTCAAGTTTTTTTTACTTTCCTCTGTTATCTATTTTAGGCTTAGGTTGGTAAATTCACCCTGTGAAATTTTTAGTTCAGCTATTGTATATTTCAATTCTAACGTTTTCATTTTGTTAGTTTTAACTTAAATATCTCTGCTGAGATTTCTTATAATTTTATTTATTATGAGGTTATTTTGTTTTACTTCATTCAGAATAGTTCCAGAAGTTTCCCTGTTAGTTTCAGCATCTCTTTCCTCTCAAGATTGATCTTGTTTGATTTTTTTGTTGTTGTTGAAATGTCTTTCACTTTGTGTATATGTGAGTGTGTGTTTTGTTTTGTTTTGTTTTTCTGTATGTTAAGCAATTTTGGATTGGATTCCAGATACTTATGACTATTAAACTGGGGGGATTTTGGATTCTGTTATTTTTCTCCAATGCTGTTTCTTTATCAAACTATTATTATCTTGGCTCAAATTGACATATGCACTCCCTTTCTTTATTGGAAACTATAGTGTCAGTTCTTGTCCTTTAATTTATTTTTTTTTTCTTTTGCTAATCTGCTTTGATTCTGTGCCACACATGCATGTTTCAGGGGCCAGCAAAAAATATGGGTAGACAGATTTAGGATTTAGTCTCCAAATGGCTCTTTCCCTTCAAGGGTTTCCCCACTTTCTTTAGCATCCATGGTATACATGATTTTAGTTTTCTTGTTCTCTTGGGCAGAAAAACTGTAATCTTCCCACCAGCACCTATCCTGTGTGTGACATGCCAACAGCACCTAGCCTCTTGCTAACAGCCATGAAAATGTGAATTTTCTTGGTATAGCTCCTCTCTTCCCTTGCAGATATTTACAGAGTGCAAGAGTCTGTTCACTGTACTTCAGTGCCTTTAGGCAATTGCTTTTTGTATGATGTCTGGATTTTACAGTTATTTTCTGTTGGGGGGAGCTGCCTGGCATGGTATTTACTCTGTCTGTACTAGAATCAGAATCCTTCCCTTATTTAAAAAAAAAAAAATTTCCTTTGTTTTAACTGGGTTTTGAGTCAAAGGAATAGTAAATAGTGCCTTTTTATAAATTCAGCCAGCTCTGACTAAAAGTTCTTCCAGTATGATTTTTTAAAATAAGGAACTGAAACATACCTGGTTTGTAATTCTTTCTCTGTCTTGGAAATCTCTTCATAGCACACATAAGCATTAAAAGACAAGGTTGTTTTTGTTGAACCTGTCTTTAAAACCATAGTCTATCCACTATCATGTTTCAGAGCACAACTCCAAAAATGAGTGAGTTGTATAATGAGGCAGAACTAGGCTATTTGTTAACTGGGTAACATTGGGTAAGTTGCTAAATTGTTGTGTGCTTCAGCTTGTGTATGTGGACAAAAATATCTACTCCAGAGACTGGTGTTGAGGATTAAATGAGGTGAAGGAAGTAAAGTCTCTATAAAAGAGTAAGAAATAAGGGGAGCCTGGTGGCTCAGTTGGTTCAAGTGTCCTGCCCTCAGCTCAGGTCATGATCCCAGGGTCCTGCTCAGTGGGGAGCCTGCTCCTCCCTCTGCACGCTGCACTCCTTGCTTGTAATCTTTTTCTGTCAACTATATAAATAAAATGTTGTGTTTTTTTTTTAAAGAGTAAGAAATAAGAAAGTGTTGATTTTTTTTTCCTGTTGAACCCATTTCACATTCTGCTCATTCGTAAGTAATATCTGGACTCTCTTAATTACTTATAATCTATCCCTTCTTTTTTGTAATCCATACTCTCTATGGTTATTTAAGAATTTAGTTTATACTTCCCATTACGTTTTAAGCTCCCCAGGGGGCAGATTTTGCTGTGTCTCTCTATGGTGTTGTGCATAGACTAGTAACATTTGATGAGTATTTGCAGAGTAAAATCTGTTTTGCTGAGCTGCCATTTCATCAGCATTATAGCGGCTTCCTCAGAAAACATTGTTAAACTCAGTATCTGCTCTTGAAATGCATGACAAACTCTTAGTTCCACTGAGTTTTCCATTGCTTTGATCCTTTCTTGGTGTTTGAAAATAAATGTAAAGATTTGTCTTGAACCTCTGAGATTCAGAAAGCATACACAAATCAGTTTTATCCTGAACTCATAATGGCAAATGTCTCTCCACCTTAACTTCAAATGTAGGAGGCTTATAATCAAGGACTAAATCAAGGACTAAAAATGTCAACATTTCTTTTTCTTTAATCAAATACTTTTAATGATTGACTAGAAGGTATGAATATAAATTCATACTTTTTTATTCCACACATATACTTGAATTTATTCATGTGTAAGAATATTTTTTCCCTGCTTCAGTGTGTAGTAGCTTTTTTTTTTTTTTTTTTCGGTCTGCCGGGTACAAAACGTGCTCTACTCTCATATGATACAAGTGGGCAAATGATCTTAGCAATACCAAAATGATTCTTTATCCTAGAAATATAAATCTCTAGAGGATATACATGAGGGGAAGAGAAAGTTAAAACAGAGTAATTTATGGCAGAATGACTCTGTAGAGACTACCAACACCTTTTACTAAGTCTCCTTTGTTTTCTTCTTGAATTTTGATTATTGAGCTCTACCTAAGGGGCAGTAAGACACTTAGGGTCTTTCCAGTTGTGGTTTTTTTTTTTTTCTTTTTTTTTCTGTAGCTTAAGTTAATCAGAATTCACTTCTTTTCCTTTCAACCAGAACAGATACAGAATATATATATTGGAATTGCTTTAAATGTTAGGCTCTTGATATAAGAGAACATGGTCACAATTGGAATGTTCTTGGTTCTGGTACTTGGTGAAAAGTTCTGTTCTTCTTTGCACCTGTTCCATTTCTTGTTTCTGCCAGTAAACTTATGCCAATTGGTCAAGTATCTCTAAATACTTTCTAAAACACAGACAACCTAGGAAGGAAGGGGACCAGAGAGAAATCACAATCTGGAGACAAGTGATCCTGGGACTTGGACGAAGATGTTCAGACCCTGTATCAGGAAACAGAATGCTCAGTGTAGGTTGTATGTTAATGGTCTTCAATGAGTAAATGCATTGAAAACATGTGACTAACACATATTGTGGATGTTTGAAAACTGAATGAGGAAAAATCTGCTTGCTTCTGAAGGAATCAAGTTGTGGTTTCTTGTAATGAGTTATCAAACTACTAATAAGCATTAATTATCTATTATGTAAGGCAAAATGTTTCTTTACAGGTAGTCTGTCCTTAACTCAGAACATTCAGAGATTCCCAACAGCCAATAATGTAGAGGTCTGCTGCTCCTCCTTCCTAGTCTCTCCTATGTCTGTGATGCCTCCAATCATAGTTGATGTGCAAAATTATGATTCTGGAGGTCCCTGAACTTGTATTCAATATGTTCTCACTGTCAACTGCTGAAACTTTTACACTTTATGAGATGTTTAATTGCTAACACCTCTCCATACACTAATTCCTGGTGTATTTTCATACATTAATTCTTTTTTTTTAATCTCAAAGAATTAATTTCTTTAATTCTCAAAGAGGCTTATAAAATGAGTCTTAGGAAACCATTCGTGTCAGGGCTCTGAGCTTAGAGAGAAATACTGATGCAAACAGGCTTGAGACCCTTCAATTGCTAAGGTCCCTTTAGAACACATTAGTAGCTGCCAAAATATTTTTGGTGAGGTGCAGTTTATTTATTTCCCTACAACCCCATTACTAGATTATAATAAATGCAAATCTGAAACCAAATTATTAAACAAACACAGATTACCAAGGGTGAGCAAAATTGTAGGTACATCCTCTTCTGAAAGTTTGATAAAGTTCCAGCCTCTGTCTTTTTAGATTTCCTAAAGCCCATCTTAGATAAAACAGTTACTTGAAACAATTGCAATAATATTTTGAAAGCAGGTTTTGGTTAATTTATTTCTGGCATCAGAAAAAAAAGAATCCTCCACTCCACAGTCTAGATCTTGGAACGGTAAGACCAAGGCTGCAAGCTCTGTGCCCAAAGATTCAGGTAATAGGGTTTCCTAGATTATTACACTTTTCATGCAAGGGTGAGAGTGTCTCCAAAACTTAAGATAACCCACATATCTTGAATATCAGTAATATTACCTTGAGAACTCTTTTTTAATATTCATGCTGACAAAGAAGCATTAATTTCACTAATGAAACCCCATTTTTAAAAAGATTTTATTTATTGAAACCCCATTTTTAATATTCATTATTTTAATTAGAAAAATATAATATTGATCAGAAATGAAGATAGCTGAAGCCCTTGGAGTAGCTGCATCTGAAGTGTGAATTTTCTGCTATAATACTTAGGTGACCATCCCTGGAATGTGAATTTTGAATTATGAGAGTAGATTGACTCTAGAGTATAACTTAAGCTAAAGAGCAGATACATAATGTCATACTATCTATGTTGAAGTATTTTAAAGCCCATTTCACAAATAAAGCATTTATTATTCTAAAAATTTCAGAGATTATATGTTCATGGTTTATAAAGTTCTGACTCAGGGATTCTAGGATTTAAGACTAGTATTAGTTAAATCTAAGCTGTATCAAGATTAAAGTCTAATTTTATATTGTAGTTGGGAAGCAAAGCTACTATGGAGTAGTAGTTCCAGAATTTCTGAATCTGTTTGGAAGGAGATTCTAGGAAACTTGTATTGAAGCTGTGCTTTCATTACAAGGTCACTATTTTTACTTGGACATGATGCTTATTTGGATAGCTTTGAATATGAGATTATGAAGGGCTTTGCTTTGATATTTTCACTGGACAAACTTAAGAAATATAGCTTTTTAGGAAGTTGAAGTAGATATGGGTTTTGTTTTTTAATAATTCATGTCCAGTACATATAAGGCATTGATGCCCAATTAAAAGATTTTTGAATATTTGATTATTCTCAACTGCATAAGAGACAGGATTATCTATCTATCTATTATCTGAAGTGGGAAGCTTTACTGTAGAGTTTGATTTAAGCTCCACAAATGACCATAAGGTAGTGTAAGTTACTTTTATTTAACAGTAAGCATTAGCGTGTATTTCCGTGGTCCAAACATGACGGCAGATCTAATAAGAAACATGTTTATGGTCCAATAAAAGTGTTATTTTATATCCATATTTGTTTTTCCTAAGAAATTAGTAAGTTGGAGTATAACATAATAATAAATCTGTGCTGTCATCATATATAGTTTCATGGACCAATTACAATTGTTTTATGTTTTATGTCTTTGGTATTATGGACATGTTAATTTTTTATTTTTAAATTATTTTTAGATTATTTTTATTAACATATAATGTATTATTAGCCCCAGGGGTACAGGTCTGTGAATCATCAGGCTTACACATTTCACAGCACTCAGCATAGCACATACCCTCCCCAAAGTCCATAACCCAACCACTCTATCCCTACTCTCCCAATCCCCAGCTTTTTTTAATATGATTTTTGAAAGCTAATTACAAGGCTGCCTAACCAATATGAGACTTCACTTTGTTATTTATAAAACTATGATTCTTTGAAAGCAAATTATATTTGTAAATTGGTGGTGAAAGAATCTGTACAAAATTTATAATTTCTTCCTTAGACTACAAATTATAGTGAAACATTTAAACATGATTGTCAATAAGTATGGGGTTTTTTCCTTAAATAAACTCTCCTGCCCTAAAATCTTACCCTTTTCTGTTCTTTAGAAACTAGAGTCATTTATTCTTTGTTCTTAAGAAGTCTCTAATTTCCAAAGCTATTCTATGTTTCAGAGAGGCTTAACATTATCATGTGATCCCCTCACGTTTAGACAAAGAAGAGAGAGAGCATCCTGAGAGAGAAAACAGAACAATAAAAAGAATAGGATAGAGGAAATAACCCTGAGGAAAGTCAACATTAGGAAAAAGAATTAGGGAAAATTTGAATATTATGACATACTGGATGCCAAGTAGTAAATAGCCAAATGTATCAAACACTGTTTTACACTTCTGGTTAGGATGTAGGACAAAAAACAGACCATTAATTCCACTGTAGCAGTCAGAAATAAATGGATGAACTAAAAAATAGGTATTTTACTTTAAGTCATCACATAGTTACAGAATCAAGTAAGTCTAAATAAATTCCAAAGATAAATCTTTCCTAGTTTTGACAGGTCAGTGGCCATTTTCATCTTGGGGGTAGTCTGGAAATCATAGGCAAATGCGATAGTAAGTTTACTATAGGCAAAGAAAATTTGTAAAGAAAAGGGGAGGCAGCCAAACTGGGCTGTTGATTGGAATCTGAGGAAGCCGTAAGTACCCTGCCTTCTCCCTACTACAGGTTCCCCCGTTCTACTAAGTAAACTCAGTCTTGCCATGAACTTAAAACTGCCCAGAAAATAAACTTTACTTGAAAAAAATACATTTGACATGTGGAATTTATTGGATTGGACTAACACCAGACTGAATTAAACAATAAATTATTGCAACAGGTCAATAGAAATAATCAAAACTGAAACACATGGAAAAAGATAATTTAAAAATTACCAAACAGGGACACTTGGGTGACTCAGTCAGTTGAGCATCTGACTCTTGATTTCAGCTTAGGGCATGATCTCAAGGTTGTGAGATTAAGCCTCACATTGGGCTCCATGCTGAGCGTAGAGTCTGCTTAAGAATTTCCCTCTCTCTCTGCCCCTTCACCACACTCGCACCTGCATGCTCTCTATCTCTCTCTCTAAAATAAAATAACAGAAAAGCAAGTATCTGAGAGAAAATATCAAGTGGCTGATATACATCTAACTGATGTTCCAGGAAAGGAGAAGGAGAATTGGGCAGGGAACAAAACAAAGAGAGAGTAGCTGAAAAGTTTTCAAAATTGATTAAAGTCTCAGACCAGAAGTTCAGCAAACACCAAGCAGGAAAAATACAGACTAGGTACATCATAGTCAAACTATTCAAAACCGAGACAACAAGAAAAACCCTAAAAACAATCTTAGTTGAGAATAATAGGTGGCTGACGAAACATATGGAAGCTAGAGCTAATGGAATAACATCTTTTAAATACTAAAAGGAAGTTAACACATACTTTTTACCTGATGAAAATATCCACTGTAATTATAGTGAAATAAAAATGTTTTCAAAGAACAAGATTATTCTGCATGAATAGGGGACATGCACGAACGGTAGATTAAAGAGGTTTATTTCAGGATGAAGGAAATGATTCCAATGGTGGATTAGATTTTCAGGAAGAAAATGGAAGTCACAGGAAAAGGTAAATATGTGGATAGATATAAAATATACTTTAAAAATTTTCCTCAAAATGCTGTTGGCTGTTTAGCAAAAATACAATTAACTGAAATTTAAGTGAAAACTTGAAAAAAGAGAAAAAAAAAGAACTCCCCCCACACAAAGTAAAGAAAATACAATAACAATTCATTGTGAAATTTGAAATATGTAGACATAAAATGTGTACATACCAATAGCACAGTGGGAAGAAGGGCATATGTTAGTTTCTTACATTGTTTGTGAAGTTGTATACCATTAACTAAACACTGTGATAAATTAAGGATGAATATTATAATCTTTAAGTAACCACTAAGAAGTGATACACAATGAAAAACCCAATAGAATACATAAAATGAAATATTAAAAAATATTCAAATAATAGATAAGAGGCTATGAAATGTAGAATGAAGGAAAAAGAGATGGACAAATAGAAATCAACTAGCAAGGTGAAAGACACGATCATATTAATAATTACATCAATATTGATAGAATAAGAATTCCACTGAAAATGAAAATGCAGAAAATGTTAGATTGGATTTAAAAATGAGATCCAGAAGATGGCAGAGAAGTAGCAGGCTGAGACTACATCAGCTAGCCGGAGATCAGCTAGATAGCTTATCTAAAGATTGCAAACACCTACAAATCCATCGACAGATCGAAGAGAAGAAGAACAGCAATTCTGGAAACAGAAAAACAACCACTTTCTGAAAGGTAGGACTGGCGGAGACGTGAATCCAAAGCGACGGGAAGATAGACCCTGGGGGGAGGGGCTGGCTCCCGGCAAGCGGCAGAGCAATGGAGCACAAAATTGGGACTTTTAAAAGTCTGTTCCACTGAGGGACATCGCTCCAGAGACTAAACCGGGGCGAAGCCCACGCGGGTCAGCGTGGCCTCGGGTCCCGCAGGGTTACAGAAGGATCGGGGGTGTCTGAGTGTCGCAGAGCTTGCAGGTATTGGAACGGGAAAGCCAGCTACAGAGACAGAGCCGACAGTAAGCTCACAGCTCGGGGTTACCTTGAACCAGCCACAGGCTCGGTGAGCTCGGAGCGCAGCCAGAGGTCAGGCAGATGGGAGTAACTGGGCGCTGTTCTCTGAGAGCGCACTGAGGAGTGGGGCTCTGGGCTCTCGGCTCCTCCGGGTTGGAGACCAGGAGGCCGCCATTTGTATTCCCATCCTCCGGAACTCTACGGAAAGCACTCAGGGAACAAAAGCTCCTGAAAGCAAACCTGAGCGGATTACTTAGCCCAGCCCCTGGTAAGGGCGGTGCAATTCCGCCTGGGGCAAAGACACTTGAGAATCACTACACCAGGCCCTTCCCCCAGAAGATCAACAAGAAATCCAGCGAAGACCAAGTTCACCTACCGAGGAGTGCGGTGTCAATACCAAGGAGAGCAGCAGAATTCCAGAGGAGGAGAAAGCAAAGCACGGTACTCATGGCTTTCTCCCTGTGATTTTTTTTTAGTCTTGCAGTTAATTTAATTTTTTTCTTTTTCTTTTTCTTTTTTTTTCTTTTCTTTTTTCTCGCCTTAGGGTAAATTTTTTCTTTTTAATTTTTACCCTTTTCTTTTTTAACGTTTTTTAACTAGTTTATCTTATATATATATTTTATCTTTTTTATATTTTTCTTTATTCATTTTCTTTTTTTTAAATTCTTTTCTTTTCTTTTTTTCTCTCTCTCTCTTTTTTTTTTCTTTCTTCCTTTTTGAACCTCTTTTTATCCCCTTTCTCCCCCTCACGATTTGGGATCTCTTCTGATTTGGTTAAAGCATATTTTCCTGGGGTTGTTGCCACCCTTTTAGTATTTTACTTGCTCCTTCATATACCCTTATCTGGGCAAAATGACAAGACGGAAAAATTCACCACAAAAAAAAGAACAAGAGGCAGTACCGAAGGCTAGGGACCTAATCAATACAGACATTGGTAATATGTCAGATCTAGAGTTCAGAATGACAATTCTCAAGGTTCTAGCCAGGCTCGAAAAAGGCATGGAAGATATTAGAGAAACCCTCTCGGGAGATATAAAAGCCCTTTCTGGAGAAATAAAAGAACTAAAATCTAACCAAGTTGAAATCAAAAAAGCTATTAATGAGGTGCAATAAAAAATGGAGGCTCTCACTGTTAGGATAAATGAGGCAGAAGAAAGAATTAGTGATATAGAAGACCAAATGACAGAGAATAAAGAAGCTGAGCAAAAGAGGGACAAACAGCTACTGGACCACGAGGGGGAGAATTCGAGAGATAAGTGACACCATAAGATGAAACAACATTAGAATAATTGGGATTCCAGAAGAAGAAGAAGAAAGAGAGAGGGGAGCAGAAGGTATACTGGAGAGAATTATTGGGGAGAATTTCCCCAATATGACAAAGGGAATGAGCATCAAAATTCAGGAGGTTCAGAGAACGCCCCTTAAAATCAGTAAGAATAGGCCCACACCCCGTCACCTAATAGTAAAATTCACAAGTCTCAGTGACAAAGAGAAAATCCTGAAAGCAGCCCGGGAAAAGAAGTCTGTAACATACAATGGTAAAAATATTAGATTGGCAGCTGACTTATCCACAGAGACCTGGCAGGCCAGAAAGAGCTGGCATGATATTTTCAGAGCACTAAACAAGAAAAACATGCAGCCAAGAATACTATATCCAGCTAGGCTATCATTGAAAATAGAAGGAGAGATTAAAAGCTTCCAGGACAAACAAAAACTGAAAGAATTTGCAAACACCAAACCAGCTCTACAGGAAATATTGAAAGGGGTCCTCTAAGCAAAGAGAGAGCCTACAAGTGGTAGATCAGAAAGGAACAGAGACCATATACAGTAACAGTCACCTTACAGGCAATACAATGGCACTAAATTCATATCTCTCAATAGTTACCCTGAATGTTAATGGACTAAATGCCCCTGTCAAAAGACACAGGGTATCAGAATGGATAAAAAAACAAAACCCATCTATATGTTGCCTCCAAGAAACTCATTTTAAGCCCGAAGACAACTCCAGATTTAAAGTGAGGGGTGGAAAAGAATTTACCATGCTAATACACATCAGAAGAAAGCAGGAGTGGCAATCCTTATATCAGATCAATTAGATTTTAAGGCAAAGACTATAATAAGAGATGAGGAAGGACACTATATCATACTCAAAGGGTCTGTCCAACAAGAAGATCTAACAATTTTAAATATCTATGCCCCCAACGTGGGAGCAGCCAACTATATAAACCAATTAATAACAAAATCAAAGAAACACATCAACAATAATACAATAATAGTAGGGGACTTTAACACTCCCCTCACTGAAATGGATAGATCATCCAAGCAAAAGATCAGCAAGGAAATAAAGGCCTTAAATGACACACTGGACCAGATGGACATCACAGATATATTCAGAACATTTCATCCCAAAGCAACAGAATACACATTCTTCTCTAGTGCACATGGAACATTCTCCAGAATAGATCACATCCTTGGTCCTAAATCAGGACTCAACCGGTATCAAAAGATTGGGATCATTCCCTGCATATATTCAGACCACAATGCTCTAAAGCTAGAACTCAACCACAAGAGGAAGTTTGGAAAGAACCCAAATATATGGAGACTAAACAGCATCCTTCTAAAGAATGAATGGGTCAACCGGGAAATTAAAGAAGAAATGAAAAAAATCATGGAAACAAATGATAATGAAAATACAACGGTTCAAAATCTGTGGGACACAACAAAGGCAGTCCTGAGAGGAAAATATATAGCAGTACAAGCCTTTCTCAAGAAACAAGAAAGGTCTCAGGTACACAACCTAACCCTACACCTAAAGGAGCAGGAGAAAGAACAAGAAAGAAACTCTAAGCCCAGCAGGAGAAGAGAAATCATAAAGATCAGAGCAGAAATCAATGAAATAGAAACCAAAAAAACAATAGAACAAATCAACGAAACTAGGAGCTGGTTCTTTGAAAGAATTAATAAAATTGATAAACCCCTGGCCCGACTTATCAAAAAGAAAAGAGAAAGGACCCAAATAAATAAAATCATGAATGAAAGAGGAGAAATACCAAAGAAATACAAACTATTATAAGAACACACTATGAGCAACTCTACGCCAACATTTGACAATCTGGAAGAAATGGATGCATTCCTAGAAACATATAAACTACCACAACTGAACCAGGAAGAAGTAGAAAGCCTGAACAGACCCATAACCAGTAAGGAGATTGAAACAGTCATTAAAAATCTCCAAACAAACAAAAGCCCAGGGCCAGACGGCTTCCCAGGGGAATTCTACCAAACATTTAAAGAAGAACTAATTCCTATTCTCCTGAAACTGTTCCAAAAAATAGAAATGGAAGGAAAACTTCCAAACTCATTTTATGAGGCCAGCATCACCTTGATCCCAAAACCAGACAAGGATCCCATCAAAAAAGAGAGCTATAGACCAATATCCTTGATGAACACAGATGCGAAAATTCTCACCAAAATACTAGCCAGTGGGATTCAACAGTACATTAAAAGGATTATTCACCACGACCAAGTGGGATTTATTCCAGGGCTGCAAGGTTGGTTCAACATCCGCAAATCAGTCAATGTGATACAACACATCAATAAAAGAAAGAACAAGAACCATATGATACTCTCAATAGATGCTGAAAAAGCATTTGACAAAGTACAGCATCCCTTCCTGATCAAAACTCTTCAAAGTGTAGGGATAGAGGGCACATACCTCAATATCATCAAAGCCATCTATGAAAAACCCACTGCAAATATAATTCTCAATGGAGAAAAACTGAAAGCTTTTCCGCTAAGGTCAGGAACACGGCAGGGATGTCCATTATCACCACTACTATTCAGCATAGTACTAGAGGTCCTAGCCTCAGCAATCAGACAACAAAAGGAAATTAAAGGCATCCAAATCGGCAAAGAAGAAGTCAAATTATCACTCTTCGCAGATGATATGATACTATATGTGGAAAACCCAAAAGACTCCACTCCAAAACTGCTAGACCTTGTACAGGAATTCAGTAAAGTGTCAGGATATAAAATCAATGCACAGAAATCAGTTGCATTTCTCTACACCAACAACAAGACAGAAGAAAGAGAAATTAAGGAGTCTATCCCATTTACAATTGCACCCCAAACCATAAGATACCTAGGAATAAACCTAACCAAAGAGGCACAGAATCTATACTCAGAAAACTATAAAGTACTCATGAAAGAAATTGAGGAAGACACAAAGAAATGGAAAAATGTTCCATGCTCCTTGATTGGAAGAATAAATATTGTGAAAATGTCTATGCTACCTAAAGCAATCTACACATTTAATGCAATTCCTATCAAAGTACCATCCATCTTTTCCAAAGAAATGGAACAAATAATTCTAAAATTTATGTGGAACCAGAAAAGCCCTTGAATAGCCAAAGGGATATTGAAAAAGAAAGCCAACGTTGGTGGCATTACAATTCCGGACTTCAAGCTCTATTACAAAGCTGTCGTCATCAAGACAGCATGGTACTGGCACAAAAACAGACACATAGATCAATGGAACAGAATAGAGAGCCCAGAAATAGACCCTCAACTCTATGGTCAACTCATCTTCGACAAAGCAGGAAAGAATGTCCAATGGAAAAAAGACAGCCTCTTCAATAAATGGTGCTGGGAAAATTGGACAGCCACATGCAGAAAAATGAAATTGGACCATTTCCTTACACCACACACGAAAATAGACTCAAAATGGATGAAGGACCTCAATGTGCGAAAGGAATCCATCAAAATCCTTGAGGAGAACACAGGCAGAACCTCTTCGACCTCAGCCGCAGCAACATCTTCCTAGGAACATCGCCAAAGGCAAGGGAACCAAGGGCAAAAATGAACTATTGGGATTTCATCAAGATCAAAAGCTTTTGCACAGCAAAGGAAACAGTTAATAAAATCAAAAGACAGCTGACAGAATGGGAGAAGATATTTGTAAACGACATATCAGATAAAGGACTAGTGTCCAAAATCTATAAAGAACTTAGCAAACTCAACACCCAAAGAACAAATAATCTAATCAAGAAATGGGCAGAGGACATGAATAGACATTTCGGCAAAGAAGACATCCAGATGGCCAACAGACACATGAAAAAGTGCTCCATATCACTGGGCATCAGGGAAATACAAATCAAAACCACAATGAGGTATCACCTCACACCAGTCAGAATGGCTAAAATCAACAAGTCAGGAAATGACAGATGCTGGTGAGGATTCAGAGAAAGGGGAACCCTCCTACACTGTTGGTGGGAATACAAGCTGGTGCAGCCACTCTGGAAAACAGCATGGAGGTTCCTCAAAATGTTGAAAATAGAACTGCCCTATGACCCAGCAATAGCACTACTGGGTATTTACCCTAAAGATACAAACGTAGTGATCCAAAGGGGCATGTGCACCCGAATGTTTATAGCAGCAATGTTCACAATAGCCAAACTATGGAAAGAACCTAGATGTCCATCAACAGATGAATGGATCAAGAGGATGTGGTATATATACACAATGGAATACTATGCAGTTATCAAAAGAAATGAAATCTTGCCATTTGCGACAACATGGATGGAACTAGAGCGTATCATGCTTAGCGAAATAAGTCAAGCGGAGAAAGACAACTATCATATGATCTCCCTGATATGAGGAAGTGGTGATGCAACATGGGGGCTTAAGTGGGTAGAAGATGAATCAATGAAACAAGGTGGAATTGGGAGGGAGACAAACCATAAGTGACTCTTAATCTCACAAAACAAACTGAGGGTTGCTGGGGGGAGGGAGGTTGGGGGAAGGGGGTGGGATTATGGACATTGGGGAGGGTATGTGCTTTGGTGAGTGCTGCGAAGTGTGTAAACCTGGTGATTCACAGACCTGTACCCCTGGGGATAAAAATATATGTTTATAAAAAATAAAAAATTTTAAAAAAATGAGATCCAACAAAATAGCTTATAGTTGGGTCTAGTTTTTTAAGCCATTCTGACATTCAGCCTTTAAAACTAAAGGTACAAAGAGGTTGTAAATAGAAAGATTGGAAATCCACTTATAAAAAATCAATTTAACTGTTTGAGTAGTAAAGTAGACTTCAAGCCAATGAGTACTACCATGAATAAAGAAAAAAAAATTGGAGTGTTTATGTAATGACCTTTAAAGACTTATTCTAAAATTACAGTAATTAAGACAGTGTGGTTTGGTTAAGCATAAGCAAACAGAGCAACAAAACAGAATAGAGTCTGGTGTAAACCTATACATATACAGTCAACTAACTAATCTGTTGTTTAAGGTTCTATGGCTTTTGAAAAATGCATATCATGTACTCATAACAATCTCATACATTCTAAAATGCCCTGTGCTTTACCTGTTCATCCTTCCTCCATCCCAGAACCCTGGCAACCAATGATTTTTAAACTATCACAGTACCTTTGCTTTTTCCTAATGTCATGAAGTTGGAATCATACCCTAGGTAGCCTTTTCAGACCGTTCCCCCACCCCAGCCTGCAGAAATTCCCTTCTATATATTTGCAGTCAATTGTTTCTCCTACTCATAGCCTCAGGCAATCTCATATCTGGTTTCTGAATGCATAGTATTTTGCCTTTTCTAATAATTTTATGTAAATTTAGTCATACAATATACAAACTTTTGTAAGTGACTTTGTTCAGTAGCATAGTATCTTTATTGCATGTATCAGTAGTTTG
The DNA here is from genome assembly GCF_009829155.1 of Mustela erminea. Taxonomy (NCBI): domain Eukaryota; kingdom Metazoa; phylum Chordata; class Mammalia; order Carnivora; family Mustelidae; genus Mustela; species Mustela erminea. The sequence continues at coordinate 75,816,261 of NC_045615.1, forward strand.
TTTCATTTTTTTAGTGTATTCCATTTTAGTGTATTCCATTCCATATTTTGTTTATCCTTACACTTGCAAATGAACATTTGGATTATATCCACTTTTAAGCTACTATGAATAATGATTCTATGAACATTCACATAAAAGGCTTTATGTGAGCATAAGGTGCAACATGTGGTCAATTTTAAATTATTCCATGTGGACTTGATAAGGATATATATTCCATAATTGTTGTATGTAGTATTTTACATATAAGTCAAGCTTCTTAACTGAAATTATAGTACACATGCATCTGAAAAATATTCTTGACTTATTAATTGCTGAGAAAACTGTGTTGAAATACCCACTGTGATTATTGCTCCTTTTATTTCTATCAATGCTTGCTTATATATTTATATATACTTGCATATATGCTTTGTATTGTATAGTGGCATACTTCAATCCTGGTGCGGGTTTTAGCACTGAAGTCTAATTTGTTGACATTAATATAATTTTATTAATAAAACAATTTTATTTGGTTATTACTTGCCTGACATATCTCATATTTTTTTTTACTTTCAAACTGTTTGTATTCTTATGTTTTCAATGTTTCTTTTAAATAGCATATAACTTAATTTTTTCAAGTCTGAAAGTCTGTCTTTTAAAGGAATAATTTAGACAATTTAGATTTGTTGTCATTACTAATACATTTTAATTTATTAATATTATTTTATTTTATGTTTTCTATGTATTCTGCCTTTCTTCGCTCTGCTCTTTTCATTTTTTCTCAGTTCATTTGGATTGAGTTAGTATTTCCTTCTCCATTTTTCTCTAGCTATTTGTCAGTCTATAAGTGATACACAATTTCTATCCTTTTGGTAGTTGTCTTATAAATTTTATCATTCATACTTTACTTATCAAAATCTGAATTTAATTAATATTTTGCTCTCCTTTTATACAATGTACAATGGAAAGCTTTAATTTTTCACTAATTAATTTTATAATTTTTAATAACAATTTTTCATTAAGAAATTATATGATTTCCTATTTTCATATATTTCTGGACTTTTTTGTACTGAAAGATACAATGTGTTCCTATATTTACAAATATCTAAATTTTCCCATATATTATCACATTTTTAAAAAATCGGTGTTCCTTATTTCTCATAGTTTTCATTTGGAGTTAACTTCCTTCTTTCTGATGTATATTCTGTATAATTTTTCTGTGCGTGTTTAATGACCAGTATATAAAATACACATATAAATCTATATTTATTTATGGGAATGAAATTTCAGGTTTATAGTATTACAGTTATTTTCAATATCTTCTGATTTCTCTCTTATGAAGTCAGATATCACTATTTTTTCTTTTGATGGCAATTTGTAATTTTCATTAAGCCCTTAACATAATTTGTGTTTTTAAATACCCAAAGGTTAATTTATTTATAATTATCCTGTTTGGGATAAGTTGTGTGTCCTGAATCTATGCTGCACTGTACTTCTCTACAAATGCAACATCCTGAGGTATTATTTCTACATACTGCTTTTTTCATTATTTTCTTTTGCCTCTTTTCTGGAACTTCAATCAGATATTTCTCAAAACTTCATATTTTAGGGGTGCCTGACTGGCTCACTTGGTAGAGCATGTGACTCTTGACCTCAGGATTTGAGCCCCAAATGGGGTATAGAGATTACTTAAAAATAAAATCTTAACAACAAAAAAACTTCACATTTTATCCTCTTTGTCTCAACCTCTTTCATATTTATTTCCATTTGTCCCTCTTCTGGGTAATATACAATTTCTTCTAATCTTCCCGTTCAGTAACTCAAGTCAGCTGTGTCTGACAAAACACATTGGTTTCTGTACAGTTTTCTCAATTCTCACTATCTGATTCCCCTCCCAAGAAGCAACCACTCTTTTCTTTTCTTAAAACTGTTGATCAAAAATCTCTCAATAGAGTTCAAGGCCAGATGGCCTCCCACTGGAATTCTACCAAATATTTAATGAAGAGTTAATACCTATTCTTTGGAAGCTGTCTCAAAACATACAAATGGGAGGAAAACTTCCGAACTCATTCTATGAGGCCAACATAATTTTGATCCCCCAACCAGACAAAAACCCCACCAAAGAGGAGAATTACAGACCAGTATCCCTGATGAACATGGATGCAAATGTTCTCACCAAGGTACTTGGATCCAACAATACATTAAAAGGGCTATTCACTCCTGTTTTCTGGGAGGTTTTTGATCACTGATTCAATCTTATTACAGGTTATTGGCCTATTCAGATTGTCAATTTCTTCCTGTTTCAGACTCAGTAGTTTACATGTCCAAGAATGTGTCCATTTCTTCCAGGTTGCTTAATTTATTGGCTTATAGCTGAAGATAATAATTTCTGATAATTGTTTTTATTTCCTTGGTTATGATTTCTCCCCTTTCATTCATAATTTTATTAATTTGGGTCATTTCTCTTTTCTTTTGGATGAGTCTGGCCAGTGGTTTATTGATCTTACTAATCCTTTCAAAGAACCAGCTTCTAGTTTTGTTAATGTGCTCTACTGTATATCTGGTTTCTTAATTCATTGATATCTGATCTAAACTTAATTATTTCTCATCTTGTGCATGGGTTGGGTTTAATTTTTTCTTGATTCTCCAGATCTTTAAAGTGTAAAGATAGTTTGTGTATTTGGGATTTTCCTATTTTTTTGAGAGAGGCTTGGATGGCTATGTATTTCCCTCTTAGGACCAACTTTGCTGTATCCCATAGATTTTTGGACCAATGTGTCTTTGTTCTCATTGGTTTCCATGAATTGTTTAAGTTCTTCTTTGATTTTCTGGTTGACCCAAATATTCTCGGGCAGGATGGTCTTCCGCTTCCAAGTTTTTGAATTTCTTCCAAACTTTTTCTTGTGATTGAATTGCAGTTTCAAAGCATTGTGGTCTGAGAATATGCAGGGAATAATCTCCATCTTTTGGTATTGGTTGAGACCTGATTTGTGATCCAGTATGTGGTCTATTCTGGAGAAAGTTCTGTTCTCTTATTAACATACAATGTATTATTGTTTCAGGGGTACAGATCTGTGAATCATCAGTCTTACACAATTCATAGCACTCACCATAGCACATACTCTTCCCAATGTCCATAACCCACTCTCCTCCACTCCAGTAACCCTCAGAAAGTTCCATTTTCAATGGGGGAAAAGCTGAGAACCTTTCACATGAGATCAGGAACACAATAAGGATGCTCACTCTCATCATTATTGTTCCATATAGTACTAGAAGTCCTAGCAACAGTGATCAAACAACAAAAAGAGATAAAAGGCATTCAAATCAGCAAAGAAGTCAAAGTCTCTTCACAGATGACATGATCCTTTATGTGGAAAGCCCAAAAGGCTTCACTCCCAAATTACTAGAACTCATACAGCAATTTAGTCATATGGCAGGATATAAAATCAATGCACAGAAATCAGTTGCTTCCTTATACACTAACAATATAACCTAAAAAAAGATAAAGATAAAGAGAATTGATTCCATTTATAATAGCACCAAAAATCCATAAGATACTTTGGAATAAACCTACCCAAAGAGGTAAAGGATCTATACTCTAGGAACTACAGAACACTCATGAAAGAAATTGAAGAAGACACAAAAAGATGGAAAAATATTATATGCTCATGGATCAGAGTAATAAACATTGTTACCAGAAAATACCCCAAATCAACAAGGAAATGTTATAAAAGAAAAACAAACCTGGGGGCATCACGTTGCCTGATTTCAAGTTATATTACAAAGCTGTGATCACCAACACAGCATGGTACTGGCACAAAAACAGACACAGAGACAAAAGACACAGAGGAAAGAATAGAGAGCCCAGATATGAACCCTCAACTCTATGGTCAAATAATCTTGGACAAAGCAGGAAAAAAAAAATTCAATGGAAGAAAGTCTCTTCAATAAATGGTGCTGGGAAAATTGGACAGCTATATACAGAAGAATGAAACTTGACCATTCCCTTACCCCATACACAAAGATAAAGTCAAAGAGAAAGATCTCAATGTGAGACAGGAATCCATCAAAAACCTAGAAGAGAACATCGGCAATAACCTCTTCAACATCAGTCACAGCAACTTCTTTCAGGACAAGTCTCCAAAGGCAAGGGAAACAAAAGTGAAAATGAGCTTTTGTGACTTCATCAAGATCAAAAGCTTCTGCACAGCAAAGGAAACAGTCAACAAAACAAAGAGGTAACCCACAGAATGGGAGAAGATATTTGCAAATGATACTACAAAGGGCTGATATCAAAGATCTATAAAGAAATCCTCAAAGTCAACACCCAAGAAACATAATCATATAAAAATAATGGGTAGAAGACATGAACACACACTTCTCCAAAGAAGACATACAAATGGCTAACAGACACATGAAAAAATATTAATCATCATTAACCAGCAGGGAAATTCAAATCAAAACCACATTGAGATACCACTTTACACCAGTTAGAATGGCAAAAATTGACAAGGTAAGAAACAAGTGTTGGAGAGGTTGTGGAGAAAGGGGAACCCTTTTACACTGTTGGTAGGAATGTAAGTTGGTGCAGCCACTTTGGAAAACAGTGTGGAGGTTCCTCAAAAAAAGAAAAAAAAATAGAGCTACCCTATGACCTAGCAATTGTGCTACTGGATATTACCCCAAATATACAGAGGTAGTGAAAAAAAGAGCCATATGTACCCCAGTGTTCATAGCAGCAATGTCCACAATAGCCAAACTGTGGAAAGTGCCAGATGCCCTTCAATAGACGAATGGATAAAGAAGATGTGGTCCCTATACAGAATGCAATATTACTCAACCATCAGAAAGGATGAATACCCAACTTTTGCATCAACATGAATGGGACTGGAGGAATTATGCTTAGTGAAATAAATCAAGTAGAGAAAGTCAGTTATCATATGGTTTCACTTATTTGTGGAACATAAGGAATAGCATGGAGAATGCTAGGAGAAGGAAGGGAAAAATAAAGAGGGGAAATCAAAGGGGGAGATGAATCACAAGAAACTATGGACTCTGGGAAACAAACTGAAGGTTTTAGAAGGAAGGTGGCTGGGGTGATAAGAGCCTGGTGATGGGTATTAAGGAGGGCTTAGATTGCATGGAGCACTGGGTTTTGCATGCAAACAATGAATCGTGGAATACTGCATCAAAAACTAATGATGTAGGGAAATACAAATCAAAACCACAGTGAGATACTACCTCATACCAGTCAGAATGACTAAAATTAACAAGTCAGGAAACAACAGATGTTGGCAAGAATGCAGAGAAAGGGGAACCCTCCTACACTCTTGTTGGGAATGCAAGATGGTGCAGCCATTCTGGAAAACAGTATGGAGGTTCCTCAAAAAGTTGATAATAGAGCTACCCTATGACCCAGCAATCACACTACTAGGTATTTACCCTAAAGATACAAATGTAATGATCTGAAGGGGCATGTGCACCCAAGTGTTTATAGCTGTAATGTCCACTACAACCTAACTATGGAAAGAGCCTCGATGTCCAACAACTGATGATTGGATAAAGATGTGGTATATATATATATCATATATATATATACATACACACACACACACACACACACACACACACACACACACACACACACAATGGAATACTATGCAGCCATCAAAAATGAAATCTTCCCATTTGCAATGATGTGGATGGAACTAGAGAGTATTATGCTAAGTGAAGTAAGTCAATCAGAGAAAGATAATTACCACATGATCTCTCTGATATGAGGAATTTGAGAGGCAGGTCGGGGGGTCAGGGAGGAGGGAGGGAAAAAAATGAAACAAGATGGGATCAGGAGGGACACAAACCATAAGAGACTCTTCATCTCATGAAACAAACTGAGGGTTTCTGGAGGGTTGGGAGGAAAGATAGGGTGGCTGGGTTATGGGCATTTGGGAGGTGAGTATATGCTATGGTGAAAGCTGTGAAATCACAGACCTGTCTCCTTGGGGCAAATAATACATTATATGTTAATTTTAAAATGATGTACTGTATGGTGACTAACACAACATAAAAAAAAGTTATACTGAACTGATGAATCATGGAACATTATATCAAAAACCAGTGATGTGTTATACCTTGGTTAATTGAATTTAAATTAAAAAAATAAAAGGTAAAAAAAAAAGGAGGAATGTACTCGACATAATAAAGCACATGGAAAACTCACAATTGACATCATATTTAGTGGTCAAAAACTGAGACTTTTCTTCTAAGATCAAGAACAAGACAAGGATATCCACTCTCACTCTCACTACTTTTATTGAACACAGTAGACTGACAGTCCTAGCCACAGAAATTAGATGAGAAAAAGAAATAAAAGGCATTTAAACTGGTAAGGAAGAAGTAAAGCTTTCACTATTTATAGATGACATGATACTATATACAGGAATCTTAGAGAGCCACCAAAAAACTACTAGAATTGATCAATGAAATCACTAAAGTTACAGGTTACAATATTCATATACAGAAATCTGTTTAATTTCTATACACTAATTATGAAGTAACAGAAAGAGAAATGAAGAAAACAATCCAATTTACAATTGCACCAAAAAATAATAAATTACCTAGGAATAAACTTTACCAAGAAGGCGAAGGACATTTCCTCCAAAAACTATAAAACACTGAAGAAAGAAATTGAAGACAACACAAACAAAGGGAAAGATATTCCTTGTTCATGGATTGGAAGAGCCAATATTATTAAAATTTCTGTTCTACTAAAAATATCTATAGATTTAATGCAATCCCTACCAAAATATCAATATCATGATATCAAAACAACAATCTTACAACAAATAATCCTAAAATTTGTATGGAACTACAAAAGATCCCAAATAGCCAAAGCAATCTTGAAGAAGAACAAAGCTGGAGGTACCATAATTTTAGATATTAGTTATGTTACAAAACTGTGGCAATCAAAACAATATGGTGCTGGCACAAAAACAGATACATAGATCAATGGAACAGAATAGAAAGCCCTGAAATAAACCCAGGTTTATATGGTCAACTAATCTATGACAAAGGAGGCAAGAATATACCATGGGTAACAGTCTCTTCAACAAATGGTGCTGGAAAAACCGGACAGCTACACAGAAAAAAATGAAACTAAACTACTTTCTTATTACCATACATGAAAATAAACTCAAAATGGATTAAAGACCTAAATGTGAGACCTGAAACCATAAAATTCCTAGAACAAAATATAGCAATTTGACATCAGCTGTAGAAATATTTCTCTAGATAAGTCTCCTCAGGCAAGGGAAACAAAAGCAAAAATAAACTATTGCAATTACCTCAAAACAAAAATATAACAACAACTTATGCAACTCAACATCAAAAAACCCGAATAATCTGATTAAAAATGGGTAAAATAGACATTATTCCAAGGAAGATATACAGATGGCCAATAGACACACGAAAAGATAATCAACATCATTAATCATCAAGGAAATGCAAATGAAACCACAATAAGATATCACCTTATACCTGCCAGAATGGCTAAAAATGCAAACACAAGAAACAATTGTTGACAAGGATTTTTCTGATTATCTCTGGAAAATTCCCTTTGCCATTCTCCAAAGTTGGATTCCAAGTTTATTTTACATCTCTCTCTCATTCTCTTGTTCTCCCTCTTGCTCTTTCTCATTTTACATATATTCCCTTGTTTTGGGGAACTCATGTTCCAAAACTTTATCATGTTAAAAGATAATATAAGAAAAGTGGCATTTTGATAATTGACTTCTATATAAATGTCTCTTCAGTCCTTCTGCTCTAATTGGACACGTTTTCCACTACACTTTGAATACTTGATATCTTGGCATGCCCCTGGAATTCAATTTTATAGAATCTTTTGTTTCCCTCTTGTGTTGAATCTCTTGTTTTCTATATCTTATTTCTTTCCATTTCTTGATTGTTTGTCGGAGGATATCCTTCTGTTAATTTCTCAGCAAATATATAAGAGAGATAATAGTTTTGAAAATTTAGGCATCTATAAAATGTTCATATTACTCTTATTTTTGAATTATGGTTTAGATAAAGTTGGAAGTATTTTCCTCTGAATTTGATGGGATTGTTTCAGTTCTCTTAATTCCATTACTATTCCTGAGCACTCTTAGGCTATCTGATTCCTTATTATGTATAAAGTAATCTCCCTGCCTCATCCCAGTGCTGTGAAATACCACAATGATATACCTTCAAGAAGGTTTTTTTCATTCCTTCATCCAAGTACTTCGTGAAACATCATTCTAGAAATTTATGTCTTTCATTTTCAATTTTTTCTCAAATTATTTTATTAATGGCTTCTATACTTCCATTTTCCCTCTCTCTCTCTGTCTTTCATCTTTTTCAACTTCCATTATCCAGGTGTTAATTTGCTTGGTTCTCTAGCTTCATGTATTTTTTCCTTGCTTTCCATTTCTTTATCATTTTGCTCCCTTTCTTGGAGAGTTTAACTTCATTTTCAAACTTCCTATTGAATTTTTCATATCTGGATATCTATATTTATTGGGAAGACTTCTTTATTAGTTTCTGAAGGTCCTTTTTATAAACTATCATCATTTTCTTATGTCACAGATGTAATATATTTTCTTACCTTTCTGAAGATATTAGCAATAAATTTTTAAGTTTTTTTCTCTATTGTGTCAATTTCTTCAAAGTTACTTTGTCTGTTTGGAACCATGGTAAAGACTTTATCACATTTCTGTTGTCTTTGAGTTCATCGTCATAATTAAGAGTGGGAAACTGAAATGTTAACTGAAAATATAGGTGGAAATTACTGACTTTAGCTGTTCTAGAATGATATGAATGGGATTTTTGCTGGAGAATCTCAGTAGTTGAGGTTTTCATAAGATTTTAGTTTTCTAAGACAGTTTTCTTATAAAATCCTCTTTGGAGTGTAAAGGGTCAGTGCCCTGGTAGCTGAGTAGGGAAACTGAGTTTTGTGGTTCAGCCTTCAACATTTATTATGTGTTAGTAAATATTAGTTAGTCAATCCTCCATTTCTCCAGAAAATAATTCTCCAGTCTTCAATCAGAATCGAGGAGGGACACCATCAGATTATGAAGAGGAAAGTATATCTAGGAGATCCTAAGACTCTAAATTATCACACATCTTTTGCCCTATCCTCTTTATTTTAATTTCCCATCCACTAACAAAAAAAAAAAAAAAAAAGAAGAAGAAGAAGCCGTTACAATCTCTGAACCTTTTGAGGATTCTTCTGTGTAAACCCAAGTTCTTAGATTTCACTACTGTTGATTTTGGACCAGGCATTCTGGGTTTCTTTTCTTTCTTTTTTTTTTTTTTTTTTGAGGTTTCAAATGATTGTTACTATTGTCATCTCTCTTATTTTATGAATTTTTGTCTTTGAAATATGCATTTATGGTGACAATTTTTGAGACAGTGACACTGGATGTGTTTGTTAAAACTACTCTTTTAATTTAGAAGGTCTTTTTTTCTCTACTTCAGAGTTTGATTTATGAAAACTTGTACCACCATTTATGAGCATACTTATTATGACAATTAAATGTGTAAAATTAGTAGATATATAATGAGATTCATTTATCTCTTAATTTATTATAAGCATTATTTGATGAATACAGAATATTTTCATAAAAGTAGATTACATTTGTCAATAAAATTGTGAAATTTATTGATGACTAATTATTCTAGTGTATTTGGCTACTAGCAATTACTTAGAATTTAGTCACAATAGTGGTGGTATCTATACTTGCATATAACCTTTTAAGCATTTTCCAAACTTGGCTCCTAATTCTTTCCTTCACTAAAAAAATTGTCTTTATCACTACTATAAACTCAAAAGAACCCACAATAAGACTGTCATTGCTGTGAGCAATCCCCATGTGTCTGATAAGAGCACTAACTTTATTTTATTGCATTTAAAGAGGGAAAGCCAACGGGACTGAAAGGCATCATACTCTACTTGTATTTCATAGTTTAATGATTGACAGATGTGTAATCTAGAGAATACACTTATATAACATTTTTTAAGTTAGTAAAAGTTCATAAAACCTTAAAAGAACCAATTTTGTTTTTCTTTTATGGAATTATTAAAATAATCCATCTGATTATCATCTGTACACTTCGGCAGAATAAAAGCTAACTGACACTGTGTGCGACACAGTCAGTTCTAAGCTCTCAATTTTTCCAGTGGTTGTGCCAAAACTATTTTAAAGTGGTACCTGAGCCTAGTATTGCTTAATATGTTTCTTGAAACTTACTTGGTTAAAGATAAGCTTATGTGTTCAAGGTTATCCTGATTTCTGTTTTTAGTCCAATTTAATATGAATGTTTTCAATTTACATGATTCTAACAAGAAAAACAATGTTAAAATCTCAGGGCTTTTTCATTTCTAAAAATGAAACCAAAAAGATAAAATGAAGGGACAGGTTTTACCTTTTTTTCTTATTTTTAGAAATTAGGCTATAGGTCAGTCAGTCCATGTTTGAGAACCTTTTGAGCTATTTAATTTTTGTAGAGATAATACTTTTTTTTTTCAAATTAGAATAGATGGATATTGTAACTGCAAGTATAATACCACTCAGTTTTGTACCTTTCTGATTTTTCTTCATTAGACCCAATTTTTGTTTGAATAGATAACTCAAGAATTTTCCTACTTAAAGTGAGGTCTGAAAATGTATAACAAGTTACCTACTTTTCTCACTATTTTGAAACAAGATTAGTTTGATTTATAAATGGTGGGTTAAAGGATTTCATTTAGTAAGTTTGTTTTTCCTCAAAAGTAAAAGATCAAGTTGTTGACTTTTTCCCCCAAGAATTGTAGCCATGACTGAGGTGAAATTAATGTCAATAGTGAAAATAATGTTTATTTGAAAACAACTAATATGAGTGATAGCCTAGGTGAGGTTTCTGCTTTCATTGGAATACAAGAACCAGAGGTATGGGAGCGTTAGAGCAATAAGTAGTGACATAAGCATTGTGTCAGACACTATTTTATGAGCTTTATGTGCATTAACTCATCTTTATAACACCCTGTAAGGTATATAAAATTATTCTTATCCCCAAATTGTAGATGAAAACACAGAGGCAAATCATTTATTAAAATGGAAGTCTACAAGCTTAACTGCCACTCTAAATCACTGCTACTAAAAGAAAATTCTCCAGAAAAACATATGAGGTTTTTCCTAAAGTAAGAAAAAAAAAGGGAGAGAAAAGGACATAGTCAAACCAATTGACTCAAGATCACTGTGGCTCTAGTTTACAAGATAAGTCACTAATCAGTATTATTGTGGGATTTAAACCTTATCTTGCTTCTATAGAGAACATAATAACTAAAATAAAGACAATGTAAATTTGTCACATTAAAATCAAGAAGAAGCATAGGACTTAGTATGCAGGTTCTCAACTTTTTGGTATTATCATTGAAATATATATTTCTTTCTTTTATAAACATCTGAAACAGGGCCATATACTGTGTATTTAATTAAATACAGCTTAATTAAGTAAATTTTGTGTGCAATATTGTATAATGCAAATATAACACTGCTTTGACCTTAGGATCCACAGTATCACATCCAAAGTATTTACAAATTCAACTCCAAGAGCCCTAAAGAAAGATGTAGACCTTCACGGATATCCTCAAGAAGCAGTTAAAAGAGTTTATCCCACACAACACAGTGTTCCCTCAATCCCATTTCACGTGGCAGCTGCTGTTTCTATAATTTTATTTCTGTCTCTTTTGCCTTTTTTAGAAGAGGCACCCTATGTCCTTATTTATATAGGACCATTTACCTCCTTTTCTAGGCTTTCTCCGAATCTTGGCACATTTCTCCACCAGTAGTACATCAAAGGTCCTACCTATCCTCTCACATAGAAAAGGAACTTCCTTCAAACAGAGGAGTAGGGAGAGAGACAGATAAAGGTCAAATCATAACAATGCCAAATTTTAGGCAAGTACTTACTTATTGCCAGGAGCTTCCCACCTCTGATAAATAATAAAAGTATTGGGAAAAAAAAAACCTATTGATAATTTATTTCTCATGACACCATATGGCAAGAATAACAAGTCACTGATTTCACAGATCTTCACTGTGAAACAGAAGAGGGAAAGCGAAAGAGGAAGATAATGACTGAGAAGGTATGAATCAACAGCAATAATTACATTCTTGTTAGCAGACCATGTGGAACTGGAAAGGGACTGCTGAAAATAGGAATTTATAAGAAGAAGAAGAAACACAGTACACCATTTAAACTTAGTAGTTTTCCCTTCACTTACTTATTCTACCGACATTATTGTGGTCGTAGAGGGAGAATAGAAGAGAAAGGAATTTGAGGTCACATTAATTTTGAAATGCTTATTAGAGGCCCAAGTACAAATGTCAAGTAAACTGTTGGATAAATGTAACTCAATCTCAGAGGAAAAGCCTAGACTGCAGATATAAGTTTGGAGATAATCATGAGATAATGGTATTAAGTTATGAAACTGGCTGGTGTTACCTCAGAAGACAGTAGAGAAAGAGAAGGAAATATTATATTAGGATGAGAGGAAAAGACAATGAAGAAGACAGAAAGAGCAGCCAGTTGAATAAGAAGAAATGCATGAGTGGGTGGGTGCTGGGAAAGCAGAGTGGTCAATCATCCTTAAGGTTAGATCATTTGGAAGAAAAGTTTCACTGGCTTTGGTGATGTGAAAGCCATTGTTAAACTAAGTAAGAGCAATTTCAGTGGAATGTGGGAAAAGAATCTAGATTGATGTGGATGGAAAAATTAAGGGGAAGTGAGCACAAGTAGAGAAAGCCTGCACAGGCTAATATCACTGAATTTCCTATAATTATTTTCATCAGACAAAGCCCAACTTTAATTACTGCCCTCCTCAGTTCTTTGGAACCATTGTCTACATGATACTATCATCATTTCTCTATATTTGTTTATCTCTTATTTATTCCTCTTCAAAATTTCTTCACTGTAGCTCAAGGAATTCATTTTCTAAGGTTAAAAGACTCTCCTAATATCCTCAACCATATTTTCAAATGTTATCTCTACTTCTTTATTTTATTTTTGCCTTGACTGAGACATCAGTTGTCTTCCCTCATGTGCCATAGTGGCCAGGAGTGGGAGCATTGTCTTTGCTCACTATTGCCATTTCCACGCAATACCCCTGCTCTTTTGCTAGTTTTCTCAAGAGGTTGAATGGGGTATTGGTTATTGTTAAAGTAGCAAGGCTCTGAGAAAGTCTTACATATTGGTCTTTTCTGTTGCTGATGAAGTCCAGGGCTCTTACTAGTATTTATTTTTTTTTCCAGAATTACTATTTGGTGCCAGAATATAACTCAAGGAGATATTGTTTCAGTTATATCAGAGGGTTAGGATTTTGATTATGAAGTTTTCAGCTTCTTCAACTCCCTCTGGATATTATCTCTGCAAAATAAGAAGCTAACATATTTTTCTAAATATAAAACACCAAAAATAGTCATGTACGGAAGAATATTGTGAAGTAATGTGACTTGAGAAAAAAATGGACATAGAAACTCTGCTGTAACTTTTTGATTATGAAAATATTCTATATGCTAATTTTCATTCTAATTTCTAGATTACAAAATGTTTGGGCAAAGTAAATTTTTTCCTCTGAATTTATTATCCAATTTGTCTTCATGGGACAGTCATCTCTTTCTAAATCAACCTTTAACTCTAAGAAACATTTGAACCTAGGAAGATTATCTCTTTGGTACAAGAATTTTTCTATTAAATGATTCATTATTCAGTTTTTATTAACTGAATTTGATTAAAAAGATCAAGTGCCCAAGAAGTTGTATACTCTGTAATTTTAGATAATCTTTTAATAATCAAATACTTTTCTTTCATATACTCATCATTAAATCCATGGTTCATTAAATGACATTAATTTTAAAATCTATGTCATTCACTCATCATCTCAAATCTCTTAAGTAGTTTCCTGGTAAGGAGAAATGATATATTGGGTCATGGCTAGTTTTATTGTTTAGCATAACAACTTGGAAATGAATCCACTTTCAGGTTTATTTTCACCTATGAATAGGCCCTGATGGAGATAATAAACCCTTGGATACCAGAGACATTAATTAGTGAGATGGTCTCTAGAGGCCCTCACTGTCAGTTCTCAGCCCTGTCTTGTGGAAAAGCCTTCTAAGTGAAAGCCTTTCTCTGCTTTGTGAATATAATGTGGTTTTTCTTTTAGAAAGTGATCACATATCCCAAGAGTCTAATTTAATAAATTTGGTTGTCTATTTGACTTTTCCTTTTGAATATAAGACAGTTTAAGGTAGAGACTCAATTCTTTGGCTGAATCTTTTCAAACTGTGGTGCAGTGATTAAAATAACAACAAATATGAAATCTGTGGTTAGGCAGACTATAAGTTCCTTGATTGCAGATAGAAAATGGTTGTGAATATAGATTATTTTCTAAGTTTTATAATAGAAAATTAAAAAAAACTTGTGGTTGCATATCCCTAGAAAATGTTATTGACTCTATTGAAACCATTTGTTGGCATTAAAAACACATTCTTGTAGATTTTTTTCACATAAAGATTGTGTATATCTCATCTTTTTGCTTCCTGGTTGAAGCTAATCACAGTGTTTTTTTTGCACTGAATATGAAGTGTTTTCCTTTAATGAATTAAATAACCACCAGTACAGTACAGTACAGATTTGGAGACATATAAAGTGATCTCAGACTAAGTTTTCATCTTTTAAGAGATAATTTGCAGGTCAGAGCTGTTTAAGCATTATGCATTATTACTTTATGAATTCTTGGGTTTCATTTACCTCATCTCTGAAATTAAAAACTTGGACTAAATTATAAATCCTTAAAGTGCTGAAAATTAGTTATTGCTTGATTGCTACAAATCAGTCTAAGATTAAAAATTGAAGGTTGAACAATGGATATTTAATAAACATGAAAGAATTATTAAGTACTAAATTTATTCATGAAATTTAATTTCTTCCAGAAAATCTAAAGAATAAAGTCTCTTGCCTTGAATTGGCTTATATTTAAAAAGCAAAAATCACCAGGCGCCTGGATGTCTCAGTGTTAAGCCGCTGCCTTGAGCTCAGGTCATGATCTCAGGGTCCTAGGATCGAGACCCGCATCGGGCTCTCTGCTCAGCAGGGAGCCTGCTTCCCCCTCTCTCTCTCTCTGCCTGTCTTTTTGCCTACTTGTGATCTCTGTCTGTCAAATAAATAAATAAATAAATCTTTAAAAAAAGAAAGGCAAAAATAACACAAACAACCAAGTACATTAAAGAAGACATTCTATATATCTTGATTTTTTTCTTCATCCAGTCTATTTACTTATGTCTCTTAGTTGGACCTTGTGCAGTGAGCAGAGGATGGACAGATGAATAAAACATGGACTCTGACCTCAGGGAGTTTACAATATAGTTAACATTAAAAATCATAGCAAAGGGGTACCTGGGTGGCTCAGTTGGTTAAGCATCTGCCTTTGGCTCAGGTCATGATCTCAGGGTCCTGGGACCAGGTCTCATGTCAGGCTCCCCACTCAGCAGGGAGTCTGATTCTCCCTCTCTCTAGACCCCTCTGCTCCTTCCCCCACTTACACTCTCTCTAACTCTCTCAAATAAATAAATAAAATCTTAAAAAACACACAGCAAAAACATGACCATAGAAAACTAAATATTAAATGTATAAATTTATGATATGTGCTTCAGAAGTTACCATTTAGTTCAGATGAAAAAAAAAAGAAGTTACCATTTAGAACTGACATAATTTCCTTTATTAAGTTAGTGGCTTTCAGTGTAATTGCTGAAGTCTTGAATTTTCATACGATGGCATTTCATTATGCCACATTTTTCCTAGATTGTAAGCTTGATGAAAACAGGGACATCTCTCTCTCTTTTTTTCTTTTTGTTTCTACACATATGTTTATTTTTTAAAACATTTATGGCCTTTTAAAAAGTTTTTACTTTAAGTTCCAGCTAGGTAAAATACAGTGCAATATTAGTTGCAAGTGTAGAATTTAGTGATTCAACACTTCCATACAATACCCGGTGCTCGTCACAAGTGCCCTTCTTAATCCCCATCTCCTGTTTAACCCATCCTGCCAAGCACCTCCCCTCAACCATCATTTTGTTCTCTTTAGTTACAAATCTGTTCCTCTCTTCCTTCCTTCCCATGTTTGTTTGTTTTGTTTCTTAAATTTCACATCTGAGTGAAATCATATGGTATTTGTCTTTTACTTAAAGTTGTAATATTAACACTCAACATCGTGGCTGGCATGAGGAGATGCTCGATGGTGCTTATTGAAGTGAATTTAAGAGTGTAAGCACGAGTTGACATTCCTTAGCATGATAACATTTTTGCTCGTCTACTTTGAAGTACAACGCACATACAGAAAAGTGCACAAAATACTAATGTGCAGCTCAATGAATTAGGGCAAAGTGAACACCTGTATAACCACCACTAAGGCCAATGTAAAGATCATTGCCCTTTCTCAATCCTTACTCCCTCCTTCCTTCTAAAAAGCCACTATTCTGGATTCTTACACTATCCGCTATGGCACAAAAAGGCTGCCAAAAGCCCCATTCAGCTTCTCATCACCTTTAATGGAATCAGCATAAACTACAAAGGGAAGTGTTTCCATCCCTGTGTTTCCTTCTCCTCCTGATAGTCCTTATTTGGCCCGCCATCACTGGAAATTCACAATAATTCTTTAAAACAGGACATAGAGGTCCTATTGAAAATGATGTCTGTTTTTTGCCACAGAACTACAAATAGACAAGTTATAAATTAACACGGATTGGCAAAATTAACTTTATTCCTGTTTACCAACATTTGTTCTTCAGCTTTGATCCTTAGCGTTAAATACGGAAATATTGTCTTATATGCAGAGTATATATACTCAGATACACATGAAGTAGGTGGAGAAGAATAGGTTTGAATGTGATAGTAATGCTTTCAAGGTGTATTTTGTGAAGATTTAAGTTTTCTTCAGGCCAAGAGGACAACATAGGAGATATGTATTTAATTGTAGATTTAGTTAAAGTGTGATTTTAAGACATTCTTCTCCTTTCATATTTATTCTAGGTAGTCCTAGGAAAATATTTATAATCTAATCACACATTCAGTTAGATCAATATTATATATTATTCTTTTCTAACAAATTAATTTATCATAAAGTTATTTAGTATTAGTTTCTTCACAGAATATCTAACATATGATTCAGTTTGGGAAGAATGTATTGACATATATATTTTCAGGACTATAAACTTAGGAAAAACATACTCATATTTGTAATTAGATAATTCCAGTTATTATGTTCCTCACCATCCTGGAAATTTAACTGATACATATGGGAAGAGAACCTGAAATACACAGAGTGACACTAAAATATAAGTTAAATTCCTCTCAGGATCGCATAGTTCTGAATGAGGTTTTGTCACCTATATCAATGGCAACCTAATTTTTTTCATTAAAGAGGTTGATTTTATTCCAAGAAGGAGCAGTCTTCTTTAAATAGAAATGTAAAAATACCCATTTCTGACTAGTCTTTTATCTATACTCAAGTAATTTGAGATAACTTATCATTCAGGGTTTAAATTAAGAGTGATAAAATATCTCAGATATTTTAAAGTGGTCAGTGATCCAAAATAACCATTGTTTGAAAACAAACCAAAAAACAAAAAAGAATTACATGATCTGGGGCATTTGCAAAAGCTGAGTAACTGTGTCTCAACACCTGGAAATAGGACTGTTGAAGTGTGTATGTATATATTTACTTATTTAAATTAATAAACTTTATCTTTTAGAGTAGCTTTAGGTTCACTGCAAAATTAATAGAAAGATACAGAAATCTCCCATATATCTCCTGCCCTTACACGTATATAGCTTCTCCCACCAGTATATCAACATCTTCCACTAGTTTATGCTTGTTGTAATTGATAAAGCTACACTCACACATCATTATCACCCAAAGTCCATTGTTCACACTGGGGTTCGCTCCAGGTGTTGTATATTCTGTGGGTTTGGACAAATGTGTAATGACATCTATCCACCATTTTAGTATCACACAGAGTATTTTCACTGGCTTAAAAATCCTCTGTGCTCTGCTTATTATCCCACTCTCTTCCCTAATCACTTTCAACCACTGATGTTTTTACTGCCTCCACAGTGCTGCTTTTTCTGGAAGGTCAAATAGTTGGAATCAAACAGTAAGAAGAAGTAAGAAGCCTTTTCAGACTGGCTTCTTTCACTTAGTAACATGTATCTAGGGCTCCTCCATGTCTTTTTGTGGATTGATAACTCATTTCTTTTTAGTACTTTTATTTTATTGTCTGTATGTACCACAGTTATTTATTCATTCACCTACTGAAGGACGTGTTGGTTGCTTCCAAGTCTTGGCAGTTGTGAATAAAATTGATATGAACTTTCATATTTAGGTTTTTGTGTAGACAAGGATTTCAACCAACTTAGGTAAATACCAAGGAGTGATTCTTGGATTATACAGTAAGAGTATGTTTAGTTTTGTAAGAAACTGCCAGACTGACTTCCAAAATGACTGTAACCATTTTGCATTCCCATCAGCAGCGAATCAGAGTTTCTGTTACTCTACATCCTCTCAGCATTTGCGTTGTCAGAGTTTCAGATTTTGGCCATTCTAATAGTTGTGTAATGGTATCTTGTTTTAATTTGCATTTCCCTAATGACATATGATGTTGAGCATATTTTCATGTGCCTACCTGCCACCTTTATGTCTTTTATGGTGAGATGTCCCTTAATACATCAGATTATTGGTGCTCCTGAGGGGCTTAGTCGGTTAAGCATCTGACTCTTGATTTCGGCTCAGGTCACGATCTTAGGGGGTCATTAGATCAAGTCCAATGTAAGGCTCTGTGTTCAGCATGGAATCTGCTTAGGATTCTTTCTCCCTCTCCCTCTGCCCCTCCTCCTTACAGGTGAGTACTCTCTCTCTCTCTCTAAATAAACAAATAAATAATAAAAATAATAAAATCAGATTGTTCATTTTCTTATTGTTAAATTTAATAATTTTTGGTAAATTTTTGGTAATAGTACTTTATCAGATGTGCCTTTTGCAAATATTTTCTCTCACCTGTGGCTTGTCTTAATCTCTTGAAATTGTCTTTTGCAGAGCTCTCTGTTCTGTTCTATTCTGTTCTGTTCATTCATTTGTCTTTTTTTCCCCAATCTCCTACTATCTTGATAACCATAGTTTTATTTATTTTTTTTTAAAGATTTTATTTATTTATTTGACAGACAGAGATCACAAGTAGGCAGAGAGGCAGGCAGAGGGGTGAGGGGAGCAGGCTCCCCGCTGAACAGAGAGCCCAACGCAGGGCTTGATCCCAGGACCCTGAGATCACGAACCAAGCCGAAGGTAGAGGCCCCAACCCACTGAGCCACCCAGGTGCCCCAATAACCATAGTTTTATAAAGCCTTGAAGTTAGGTAGTGTTAGTCTACTGACTTTGTTTTATTTACCTAAAAACGTCTTCCTGTTTGTTCCAGTACCTCTACCTCCTTCTTATTTCAGTGACCCCATACAGTCAATTCTTTTATCCTTCTTGCCCTTCTGAATCCTGTCCTGGCTACCTTTTCTGTCACTTCACTTTCTTTGTTTATTTGATGATCTGTATTTAAATTTGCAGTTAGTCAATTGCCTTTTTGTTATAATTTACACTTGGAAAGTCTCTTCTTTGAACACCTCTCACTCTTACCACAAAGAAGTGTCATAGAAAGTTCAGGAAAATCAACAAGTCTCCACAATAATAGCCTGAAATTCCCCAAAGTCCCACAGGTTTACATTAGGCACATTTTCCCATTCAGTTCACAGCACCTGATTTCTTGTCTCTGCCTGTCCATAGATGGAATGTTTTTCTTTCAGTCAACACTTGAACTGGCTAATTCCTGTTTAGAGTAGAGTTAAGACTAAGCTCAGATCTAATTACTCCTACCTCCAAGCAGGCTGAGGTCTTTCTGTGTTTAGCTTCAATCCTATTCACTTCCTTCATACTTTATCTATTGTGCTGAGCTAGACAGCAGCAATAGTTCTGTCAGTTTTCTGATGACAAGAAAGGTTTATCAGCTTTTATATCCACTGACATTTATCCCAGGGTTGCTCAATTATGTGTGTGTATTCAGGGCCTGATTTAAAATAGAGCTACTGAAAACCAACCAAATCTGGGTGATTTTGGAATGTCTAAATCGCCCTCAGATTACTACCTCGTACTAATAAAGACAGACAAGTAGCCCAAGCTTTCAATGACAAACCTGCTGAAGTCTTATCATAACCTGTCTTACTTCTTCCAAGTAAGCACAAGTAAGGTGAGACATTTCTTTGTTTCTTTTTCTGTTTATGTTTCAATTCAATTTGAATTCCCGAGTAGCTTGGAGAAAGTAATTTGAAGTGACCTATATACTTTTCCAACCATTTTTATACTTTTTATTACATTTCAACCAAACACTTTTTTTCTGCTTTTATGGAATTAAAATAATTATACAATTTCAAAGCAGAGAATGAAGTAAAGCAATATTTATTGTGACCACCTACTATGTCCCAGGCTCTTAGCTAAGCACTCTGGTTCCATTAACTCATTTTATTTTCATGAGAGCCCTAAGAGGGGCAAGATTTTAAGATTTAGAACAAAAGTGAAACAAAAAAAAAAATCTGAAGCACAACTGTGATATTCTTAGTGTTGGTGCCGTCTTCCTTCATAGAGAAATGTGAGCAATGGCAGTTGTATATTTTGCAAATGTAGAATTCTTTTAAAGCAATGTAGTGATTCTTTACTATTATCTGGCCAAAATTACCCTGAAATGAGGTTTCTCACAGGGTCATTTTATTTTAAGTCTTATTCATTTATGAGAATGGAATTTATTAACATTTAAACAATTGAGAAACTAGGAGACTGGAAGAGTAGAGATGGATGAAGATGGAGGAAAAAAGAGAAAACAAATTTTTGTTTGTTTGTTTAGGGAAGTTGGTTGCTTCCAAATCTTGGCAGTTGTGAATAAAATTGATATGAACTTTCTTATTTAGGTTTTTGTGTAGACAAAGATTTCAGTGAACTTGGATAAATACCAAGGAGTGTGATTCCTGGATTATATGGTAAGAGTATGTTTAGTTTCTTAAGAAACTGCCAGACTGACTTCCAAAGTGACTGTAACCATTTTGGTTCAATTGAATTTCAGACTGAAGCATTTTGGTTCAAATTTGAATTCCATTCAAATTTAGATTTGAAATTTTGGAGGGCCAGCAGTATATACACTCAGAAGTGTATGCATGCAAACACACATGAGTGAACTATTTTGGGGAGGAATTAGTAATCAACCTATCTATCTGTCTGTCTGTCTATCTACCAACCTATCAGTTTATCTGTCCACCTATTTATGTATCACTGAAAATCTTCAACAGTATGGTAACTGAAGTTAAGAAACAATTGCTCTGAGTCATGGAACTGAAATGCTCAAATAGGGGATGAAATTACTAAGTCACTGCAACCTTGGGTAAATGTTTTACCTCACCTGCTATCAATTTCTTCATTTGTAAATTGAATGGCTTTACAATATCCTCTCCGAGGACCTTTTTTACTCAAACATTTTGTGATCTTTAAAATTTTCAGTTTTGTCTACATTTTATCCAGTTGTTAATTATCAGGGATATGACTAGTTAGTAGAAAAATTCCTAGAAGAAAAATCTAGGAATTACCTTAACCTACAAACAGAAAAATCAGTCCTTTAATAGCCGGTGAACCCTGTAGTTTCTTATGAAGTCATTTTTGTTCCTTTGATATTTATATCTATTTCCATGGTTTCTTTGTTTTTATATTTCTGAGCAGATTTCAATCATATGAGACTTTAGGGATTTTTCTAAAGAAGTGTTTCAAATCTTTTAATAAGTTCTGTTTGTGAAAAACTTCATTTAAAACTGGAATTATTGAAATTAATGTTAAACCTCTGTAGATATATTTCTCAGCAGATGGGAGAATACTTAGGCTATTAAACCTAATTTATGAATCACTATCTAGGGTAATGAGACTTTAATGTTCTTTTCAGTTTTTCCATTAATTCAAAGTGTCCAGGGCTTTCAGATAAGCTATTTTGGTATAATCACTATGGGATAAATATGACTCTGTTGCTATGAAAAACTTATTTCTTAAATGTTTTTTCCCTTCTGTATTGAGATTGCTAATTCCTTTTGCTAACTCTCATAATCTTACATACCAAAATATATAAGTATTCTAATTTTAAATTCTATTGTGAATATTAGTATACAAAATATGTATCAGATATTAAAAATGAAAAAGAAATAAAATTTTAGCTTTCTTTAAGGTATCTTAATACTGTTGCTACCAAGAATCAGAGCCCATTATTAATTCTATAAACTAATGAATCATTTATATGTCATGATCCAAAATATAATGGTCTGATTTATATAATTTGATGGAAAAATTGGAAAATTGAACTTTAAACATGGAAGTCATGGTTTCTAGAAGTAGTGCATGTCTCGAAATGCTTAATACCACAAGATGCTCCAAGAAAATTAGTTTGAGAAACACTTTCTCAGAGACTCAGCTGGTATATTATGTATATGTCTTGCAATTTAGAAAGCTGTTTAATCTAGTTTAATATAATACCTTACTAATTGCTCTTAAAACAGTTATTTTTATCGTTGAGATAGTAGTCTATTTTGGAAATCGTCCTACCAAACTCATTTTGAGAAAAAATGCACTATGTCAGTAATCCAAATTTCTGTCATGACATAATTTCCAGTGTACTCCTATAAGTATCTGTAAGTATTTTAATCAAACAATTGAACGTACCTTTAAAAGGTGAACAAGTAGAATTATATCTATATTTCTTATCTGCCAATTACAGAATATGAATGGTTTCCAAAAATATAGCCAGAAGTTTGAATATAATTTTTTTGAGGATAATTTGACAATTGATAGACTGATAACTGAAATATCCTCCCAATAAAAAGTCCATAAAAAACATTTGGAAACCATAATATATGAAGAACTCACACAATTCCATAGCAAAACAAAAACAAAAACAAAACAAAACAATCTGATTTAAAATTGGCAAAGTATCTGAATAGATATTTTTCCAAAGAAGACATACAAATAGCCAATAAGCACATGAAAAAATGCTCAGCATCACTAATCATCAGATAAATGCAAATCAACACCACAATGAGATACAACCTCACACCTGTTATAAAGGTTGTTATCGAAAAGACAAGAGATAACAAATGCTGGCAAGGATGTGAAGAAAAGGGAATGTTTGTGTGCTGTTGGTGAAAGTATAAATTGGTATAACCACTATGGAAAATCTCCACTGTTGATTTTTCTTGAAAAATTAGAAATAAAACTATAATATCATCCAAGAATCCCACTTCTGGACATTTATCTGAAGAAAATGAAAGCAGTATATTGTAGAGATATCTGCACTCTCATGTTTATTACAGTATTATTTACAGTAGCCAAAGCATAGAAAGACACATATCAAGTGTCTATCAATGGATAAATGAATAAAGAAAATGTAGTGCATATATATCGTGTATATATATACATACATGCAGAATATATACATACTATATTTCATATATATAACAGATTTTTATTCAGCCATGAGAAAAACCGAAGGAAATACCCCCCCACACATGAGAACATGGAAGAAATTGAGGGAATTATGCTAAGTGAAATAAGTCAGAGGAAGACAAATACTTACATTGCTTATATGTAGAATCCAAAAAAAAGTGAACTCCTAAGAGCAGAGAATATAACAGTGGTTGCCAATGGCCAGGAAATGGAGGAAATGAGGAGATATTGTTCAAAGTGTACGAACTTCTAGTTGTAAGATAAATATGTTCTGTGGATCTAATGCAAACCAGCTATAACCATAACTGATGATATTGTACTGTATACTTGAAAGTTGCTAAGAGACTTTTCTTAAACATTCTCTCCATAAAAAAAAGTAGCAACAACAAAGTGGTAATTACATGAGTTGAAGGATGCATTAACTAACTTTATTGTGGTAAACATTTTACAATATATCCATTTACCAAATTATCACATTGTCAACCTTAAACTTATACAATGTTATATGTCAATTATATCTCAATAATGCTAAGAAAAATACTAATTAAAAAGCATTTTGATTTCACATGCCCAAGTTGTGGACTGAATGTTTGTGTTCCCCTAAAATTTATAATTTGAAATCCTAACCTCCAGTGTGACATTAGGTGGTTGAACCTTTGGGAGGTGATTAGGTCATGAGGATGGCACTGACATGAATGGGATTAGTGCCCATATAAAGAGATTCCAGAGAGCTCTCTTCCCATCTGGGGACACAGCAAGAAGACATTCAATTTGAAAATCACACTTTGAGACTGAGATTATATGATTGGACTGAAAAAAAAGCACAGCAATGTGCCACTTATAAGAAAAATGTCTAAAACATAAGGGCAAGTTGAAAGTACAAGGAAAATTTTTTTTCAAAAAGAGATTACAAAGATAAAAGCAATCTACACATTTAATGCAATCCCTATCGAAATACCATCATTTTTTTTTTCAAAGAAATGGAGCAAATAATCCTAAAATTTATATGGAACCAGGAAAGACCCGGAATAGCCAGAGGAATGTTAAAAAAGAAAGCCAAAGTTGGTGGCACCACAATTCCAGACTTCAAGCTCTATTACAAAGCTGTCATCATCAAGACAGTAAGGTACTGGCACAAAACAGACATATATATCAATGGAACAGAATAGAGAGCCCAGAAATAGACCCTCAGCTCTATGATCAACTAATCTTCAACAAAGCAGGAAAGAATGTCTAATGAGAAAAAGACAGTCTCTTCAACAAATGGTGTTGGGAAAATTGGACAGCCACATGTGGAAGAATGAAACTGGACCATTTCCTTATACCACACACAAAAATAGACTCAAAATGGATGAAAGACCTCAATGTGAGACAGGAATCCACCAAAATCCTTGAGGAGAACACAGGGGGCAACGTTTTCAACCCCAGCCACAGCAACTTTTTCCTAGAAACATCACCAAAGGCAAGGAAAGCAAGGGCAAAAATGAACTATTGGGACTTCTTCAAGACCAAAAGCTCAAGAAATGGGCAAAGGACATGAACAGACATTTCTGCAAAGAAGACATCCAGATGGCCAACAGACACATGTAAAAATGCTCAACATCACTCAGTATCAGGGAAATACAAATCAAAACCACAATGATATACCACCTCACACCAGTCAGAATGGCTAAAATTAACAAATCAGGAAACGACATGTTCGAGAGGATGCAGAGAAAGGAGAACCCTCCTACCCTGTTGGTGGGAATGCAAACCGGTGAAGCCACTCTGGAAAACAGCATGTAAGTTCCTCAA
This sequence comes from Mustela erminea, assembly GCF_009829155.1. Lineage (NCBI taxonomy): Eukaryota > Metazoa > Chordata > Mammalia > Carnivora > Mustelidae > Mustela > Mustela erminea. The sequence goes on from NC_045615.1 coordinate 75,841,666, forward strand.
AAAGTTGAAAATAGAGCTACCCTATGACCCAGCAATCACACTACAGGGTATTTACCCTAAAGATATAAACGTAGTTATCTGAAGGGGCACATGCACCAGAATGTTTATAACAGCAGTGTCCACAATAGCCAAACTATGGAAAGAACCTAAATGTCCATTAACAGATGAATGGATAAAGAAGATGTGGTATACACATACAACAGAATACTATGCAGCCATCAAAAGAAATGAAATCTTGCCATTTGCAACAACGTGGATGGAACTAGAGGGTATTATGCTTAGTGAAATATGTCAATCAGAGAAAGACAATTATCACATGATCTCCCTGATGTGAAGAATTTGAGAGGCAGAGTGGGGGTTTTGGGGGATAAGGAAGGAAAAAATGAAACAAGATGGGATCAGGAGGGAGACAAACCATAAGAGACTCTCAATCTCATGAAACAAACAGGGTTGCTGGGGGGAGGTGGGTATGGGCAGGGTGGTTGGGTTATGGACATTGGGGAAGGTATGTGCTATGGTGAGTGCTGTGAACTGTGTAAACCTGATGATTCACAGACCTGTACCCTTGGGACAAATAATACATTATATGTTAAAAAAAAAGACTGTACAAGTGTAGAGAAATAAACATATATATGTTAGCACCAGGCTAGGTAGGCTTTAAGGCAAAATACATTACTGAAGATAAAAACAATAGCATGTGGTGTCTGGGTGGCTCAGTGGGTTAAAGCCTCTGCCTTTGGCTCAGGTCATGATCTCAGGGTCCTGGGATCAAGCCCCGCATTGGGCTCTCTGCTCAGCAGGGAGCATGCTTCCTCTTCTCTCTCTCTGCCTGCCTCTCTGCCTACTTGTGATCTCTCTCTCTGTCAAATAAATAAATAAAATCTTTAAAAAAAAACACAAAAAAAACAATAGCAATATTATAATATTCTCAAGGAATAGCAACAATTCTAAACCTATAATGTACCTAACAAAATAGCCTCAAAATAATTGTTAGCTTCCCAGACAAGTGGACAAGAAAATAAACAAGCTTGTTCTAATTGACGTAGTGATGTGCTGGCACTCTTATTACTAATGCCAGATATTTTGTAAAGTGTAAGAATTTAACCTTAATAAGACTGAATGTTAAAAAAAAAAAATATGGGCTCTTACAATCTTGTGTTCCCACTTCCTAAAAAGTTTGAAGTAATTTAAGCACTGTAGGATTTTTGCCTAACTCTTTTGAGCTAGGATACTTTATTGTGCTATTTAGGAAAATATTGCTTGGGTGACTACTGTAAAGATGCTGTATTTACTCAAAATAGCATGCTTGCTCCTAATGAGGGATGGTAAGGGACCTTCTCCATTCCCAAGAACATGGAAGTAGAGAAATGAAATTGCCTTTCAGAGCTAATTATTAAATCAGTCCATACTGGATCAGAGAAGAGATATTCAAGAAATAAATGAATCAGATAATGTATTACGCATTATTTTAAAATGTTTTATATATGTATCCCCCACTTAAGACTTACCCATGACCTAATTGAAGAAAAAGGGCTATCATGCAAAAGAATAACATGACCCTTTTAGGAAAGGAAAATTCATATGTAAATTTTCCCAATGTGTCCCTAGCACTCACCAGGAAAAACCTGCCTTGGTCAGCAAACGTGAGTAGGTAGCCCTTGCTACATACTAGTGGGATAGCTTGAAAACTGGCCATCAAGAGGAGACAATTACCTTACTTCGCTCTGATTCCTTGCTTTTTGTGCATATAATTTGGCATCTTGAGTATACTCTACCTAGAGGAAAGCAATTCACTAATCAAGAAATGCAAGTCATAGTTGTATTGTCCTCTGAAAAGTAAGGATAACATCTTTTTTTAAATAAAATATTTCTTGCTTCTCTATCTGGTTATCGTGAGTCAGCTCTCCAGAGTGTGAGTCCTTCTGGATGTGCCAGAAATTTTTATTTGGCTTTTTAAGTTTTGCTTTAATTCTAGTTGACGTATAGTATTATATTACAAATGTGCCAGAAATTAAATTCCCAGACCCCAAGCTCAACCAGAATGAGAAGACAGCCCCGAGGTCTTACTGACTGCATGCACCTGTTGGGAATCCCACAGATTCCTAAGAGACCATTGATGTCGATGTCCTATATTCCATTTGCACTGCAACGCTGATTACCCCAAGTACAGGCATGCCCTTGATCACCTTGTGTTTGGTCATTGGGTGATTATAAATCAGTACCTTTTCCCCTTACTATTTTTCATAGATTTCACAAAAATACCTTGGACCTCCTACTTAGGTACAACAGAGTATTCTAAGGTGAAATAAAAATGTCGAGACCCTCAAACAGTTTATAGTGTAGCAAGGATTAAACAAGTAAGCAATGGTGTAAGACAACATTACTGCAAGGATTCTACAAGGGATATAGAAAATGGCTATGGGTTCAAAAATAGAAATCACCTCTGGTTGAGAGGAAAGGTTTAATGGGTGAGGTAGTTTGTAAAACAACCTTGATAAATTGTGACTGCTAAAGTGACATTTTCAAAACCCAGTCTGTTTAGAATAAAACTATTTCTTCTCTGCAACACATTCTTAAAACCCTTTGGTGGCTTGGCAATTTTTAGGAACAATGGCTAAAATATTTAGCATGCAGGCCTCTCTAACTTTGTCTTGTCCTGCCCTCTCTGCAGTCCAGCTCCCCTGGCCTTCTTCCCTCTTCTGTACACAACCATGCTCCCTCCTGCTTCCACATCTCTGTTCATGCCACTGCCTCTGCCCCGAAACCCATTCCACCTGCCCTGTTGGTTGTATTTCCTATTTAGCTCTCAGAGGTCCTCTTAATTGAGGTTCAAAATTTATATTCTCAGACAAAAATCCACTTGTTGCATTTAAGTGAGATCTGCTGTCATGGAGCACTTTTCTTCCCAGGGCTTATGTTGGGCTGTTTCACGTTCTAACTATACATGTATTTGTGTGATGATTTGATTACCATCTGAAGTCAAATACTTAAGACTGTAAACTAAAAAGGGATGGGAACTTACCTGCTTTAAAAAAAAAAAAAAAAGCAGTGAGTGCTTACTGCCTTGCCTACTGTCACCCACCACCTGACATATGGTAACTGTGTGATAAATATTTGTTGAATAAATGACAAATGCAAAAGAGAGAAGCTGTTTCAGACTATGGGCACAGCACAGATCAACATGCAGCAGGGAAAAGAACTGTCAAGTTCAAGGATGCAAGAAGTTGTTTAAATGACAGATATTTTATTACTGAGTTCCAGGATATAAGAGAAAGAGTTAATGCCTCAGACAAGGGACTAATCCCCACTAAAAACTCCCATTACTACTGACTAGATGCTCAACAACAAGAATGGTTTATTGTTAATCAAGTGGTGGGAAAAAAGTGTAACAGAAGTCTAATAATATAGAGAAAAATTAGTAATGTATTACTAATACATTAATTGTTAATTGTAATGAAATACGGTCAAGACCAAGAACTAATGCAAAAGCAAAAGCCTCAGCAGAAATGAAAAAAACACATTGAGAGTGTGATGACATTGTTAGTTTTTCAGAAAAGAATTGTGATCGTAGAGAAAACCATGGGTAGATATATTTTTTTAATACACTTTAAAAAATTATTGAAGTAGGGGCGCCTGGGTGGCTCAGTGGGTTAAGCCACTGCCTTCGGCTCAGGTCATGATCTCAGGATCCTGGGATCGAGCCCCACATTGGGCTCTCTGCTCAGCAGGGAGCCTGCTTCCTCCTCTCTCTCTGCCTGCCTCTGCCTGCTTGTGATCTCCATCTGTCCCTCTAATAAACAATTGTATCATTGGGAGAATATTAGTTTTTTAATAAATTAAAAAAATCTTAAAAAAAAATTATTGAAGTAAAGTATTTGAGAAATTTTTAAACTATTGATGTAAAATTTACATATAGTGGAATGCACAGATCTTAAGGGTACAGTTCAGAGTTTTGACACAGTCACATGACTCTAATCCATACCATTTTAAAGACACAGACATTTTCTCTCATCCCACAAAAGTTCCTGTATGTTTCTTCCCAGTCAACCCCCTTTCCCACAGGAAACTACTGTTCCGAAATCTAAAATCATAGAGTAGTTTGCCTATTGCAGATGTTCATGCAAATGAAGTTATGCACCAAAGGAATATAATTTTGTGTCTAGTTTCTCTTGCTCATCATAATGCTTTGAAGATTCATGCCTGTTGTTGCATACATCAGTCATTTCTTTGTGTTGCTTAATGGTATTCTGTTGCCTGGCTATACATTACAAGACAATGTTTTGTTGTTGTTGTTATTGTGTATGTGATGGTTTTAAATTTAATTTTCTAATTATTTGTTGCTAAAATTTAGAAAAACACTTTAGTTTTGTATTTGACCTATATTGGTATCCAGTAACCTTGTTTAATTCACTTAATAGTTCTAGTATTTATATAGATTCCTTGGTATTTTCTAATAAACAATTGTATCATTGGGAGAATATTAGTTTTTTCTTTCTAATAGTTATATTTTCTTTTTTTTTTTCTTTCTTTCTTGCATTGCTACATTGGTTAGGACCTCAAGAAAGAAGAAACATGATGAGAATGGATACTTTGCTTGTTTCCAATCCTAAGGAAAAAGTGAAGTCTTTCCCCATCAAATATATTGTAGCTCCAGGTGTTGTACCCTTTATCAGAGTCTATTCCTAATGTGTTAAAAAAATTTTTTTTATCATAATTAAGTGTTGAATTTTTTTCAAATGCTTTTCCTGCACCTATTGAGATGCAGATTTTTATTGAGATTAATTGATTTTTTACTATTGAACCAGCCTTGCTTTCCTATGAAAAGCTTCACTTGGTTATGATATATTTTTTTATACAATGCTGGACTTCAATTATTAATACTTTGTTAGAGGTTTTTGTGTCTATGTTCATGAGAGATACTGGTCTATAAAATACCATTTGTTATGGTCTTACCTAGTTTTGATATCAGACTTTTTCTGACCTCATAGAATTGTTCCCTCTCCTTCCTATATTTTCTGAAACAAAGGAAGGAAATGTATTTCTTCCTAATGTGCTAGTAGAATTTGTCAGAGAATCTAGATCAGAACTGTCTTCAAGTAAAAGCTTTTATTTCCAAACTCACACAGATATTGGGATATTCAGATTCTCTAACTTTTTCGTATTTTGGCAACTTGTGTTCTTCCCCAAGAAATTTTTACATTTTACCCGAGTTGTCTCATTTTTTAGCAGAAAATTTCAAATAATAATTACCCTATTATTTAATGTCTGCAGTTTCCCTAGTGATACTCTTGCATTCCTGATATTAATGTTTTTTTCTCCCTCTCTTATTTTTGATGACTCTAGTTATGGGTTGTCAATGTTATTATTGTTTTCAAAGAATCAGCTTTGGGTTTGTTGATTGCCCTTACCATTTCATTGTATTCTTGTATTCTATTTCATTGATGTCTGCTTTTATATTTATTATTTTCTTCCTTTTATTTGCTCTTAGCAGTTTTCTTTTTATAGTCTTTGGTCTTCTCTTCTAATATAGAGCTATACATTTACCTTTACTACTTTAGTTAGCATCATACAAATTTGGACCTGTTGTGGTTTCATTACCATTTAAGTCATAATATTTCCCAATTATTCTGCATTTTCCTTTTGAAACCATGGATTATTTAGAAATATATTGCTTAATTTTAAAATACTTTGATATTGTCATCATCGCTTCAGTTAATGATTTTTTTTTAAGGATTTCTAATAATTAATTTGACAGAGAAAGAGATTACAAATAGGCAGAGAGGCAGGCAGAGAGAGAGGGGGAAGCAGTTTCCCTGTTGAGTAGAGAGCCCAATGCTGGGCTCGATCCTGACCTGAGCTGCTGAAGGTAGAGGCTTAACACACTGAGCCACCCAGGCATCCTATGTTAATGATTTTAAATTTAATTTTATTATGGTCAGAGAACAAACTCTAGATGATTTCAATTCTAGTACATTTATTGAGACTTCATTTCTTTCCACAGTACATGATCTGTCCTGTGAATGGTACATATCCACTTTAAAAGACTATATAATCTCTAGGTACTGGGTGTATATTCCATAAATGGCAATTAGATTAAATTGATTGATAATTTATTAAATTATTTTATATTCTTTGTGATTTTTCAGTTTAATTATTCTATCAATTACCAAGCCATAAGTGTTAAATGATATCTAAGTATAAATGTAGGTTTGCCAGTACTTTTTTAAAATTCTGTCAGTGTTTTCTTCATGTAGTTTGAAATTCAGTTACCAGGTGTATATAAAAGAGTATTCTGATTTCTTGATGGTTGACACTTTCCCATCTTTAAATGTACATCTTTATCTCTTCATCTGTTTATAATAGCTCTTTTAAAGACCTTATTTGCCAATTCCAAAATCTAGGTCATCTGTGAGATTGTGTCGTTCATCTGTTGTTTTCATAGTTAGATATTAATATTTTCTTGGGTCAGCATACATCTAGTAATTTTTGGTAATATGCAGGGGATTGTGGATGTCATGTTACTGAGAATCTAGATTTCTTGTCTTCCTAAAGACCATTGAGTTTTTGTACTACTGGGCAGTTAAATTACTAGAGGATCAGCTTGATCCTATTGAGGCTTAGTTTAAGACTCTAGTTGAATTACGATGGTCTTACTGTAACCCTCCTGAAGTTATCCTTCTAGAGTTTTCAAATGAATTCCCAAGATATTCAGCAAGTTTTCTCCACTGTGGATAGTACAAACTCCAGTTTTTTCCAGCACCATGTTATCTCCAGAATCATTCAACTCACAGTCACCCAGTAACTGTTCTGCTCTAGTCCTTGTAAAATGTGGCTCTGTGTATAGTATAAAAAAGTATTTGGCCCAAACTCTTTCTAGAGGTTCTCTATGTTGATTTTTGGTATTCCCTCTCTGAACATCTTTCTCCTATCTGGTACATTTCCAGGAAATTCCAGTTACTTTGGCAGCCCCAAACACTGATTTCTGTTTCCTTCATCCTCATGATTGCTGCTTTCTTTTTGGACTCTGCTTCCCTCCACTTCCTTTTGGAAAGAGGACTTCCCAGGAGAAAATCAGAGTGAATGTGTAGCTTTCCTCATGCATTTCTCTTCTCTGGAGAATTTTATCCAGTTTTTTCCTGTTGTCCAATGCCTGAAAACAATGGTTTACATAGATTTTTCAGTTGCATAGTTGTTGATGATGTTGTTCTATCATGACCAGAATTGAAAATGCAGATAGACTTTTTTTTCTCGCTCTGAAGAACTACATTACTGATCTTTACTTTTCAAGTTTTTATTTACATTCTAATTAGTTATCATATATGAAAATCAGTTTTGGGTGTAGACTTTAGTGATTCATCACTTATGTATAACACCCAGTGCTCATCACAATAAGTGCCCTCCTTAATACCCATCATCCACCTACCTCCCTCCATCAACCCTCAATTTGTATTCTATAGTTTGAGTCTTTTATGGTTTGTTTCCCTCTCTCTTTTTTCTTTTCCTTCCCCTATGTTCATCTATTTTATTTCTTTAATCCCACATATGAGTGAAATCATATGGTGCTTGTCCTTATCTGATGGACTTATTTTGCTTAGCATACTATAGTCTAGCTCTATCCACACCATGCAAATGGCAAGATATCACTCTTTTTGATGGCTGAATAATATTCATGTGTGTGTGTGTGTGTGTGTAACATCTTTATTCAGTCATCAGTTGATGGACATTTGGGCCCTTTCTATAATTTGGCTATTGATAATGTTGCTATAAACATTGGGGCATGTGTGCTCCTTTGAATCAGTATTTTTGTATCCTTTTGGTAAAAACCTATTAGTGCAATTGCTGATGATAGGGTAGTTCTACTTTTAACTTTATGAGGAACCTCCATACTGTTTTCCAGAGTTTCTGATTCAGTTGGCATTCCCACCAACAGTGTAAGAGTTTTTCCCTTTCTCCAAAACCCTGCCAACATCTGTTGCTTCCTGTGTTGTTAATTATAGCCATTCTGACAAGTGTGAGGTGGTATCTCACTGTGGTTTTGATTTGTATTTCCCTGATGATGAGTGATGTTGAGCATCTTTTCATGTGTCGGTTAGCATCTGGATGTCTTCTTTGGAAAAATGTTCATTCATGTCTTTTGCCCATTTCTTAACTGGCTTATTTGTTTTTTGGGTGTTGAGTTTGATACATTCTTTATAGATTTTGGATACTAACCCTTTATCTGGTATGTCATTTGCAAATATCGTTTCCCATTCTGTAGGCTGCCTTTTAGTTTTGTTGATTGTTTCCTTTGCTATGCAAGATCTTTTTATTTTGATGAAGTCCTAGTTGTTCACTTTTGCTTTTGTTTCCCTTGCCTCTGGAGACATGTCTGGTAAGAAGTTGCTACAGCTGAGATCGAAGAGGTTGCTACCTGTGTTATCTTCTAGAATTTTGATGGATTCCTTTTAGGTCTTTCATCCATTTTGAGTTTATTTTTGTGTTTGGTGTGAGAAGGTGGTCCAGTTTCATTCTTCTGCATGTTGCGGTCCAGTTTTCTCAATACCATTTATTGAAGAGATTTGTCTTTTTTCCCATTGGATATTTTTTTTCTGCTTTGTCAAAGATTACATTACAGTATAATTGTGGGTCCATTTCTGGGTTTTCTGTTCTATTCCGTTGACCTGTGTATCTGTTTTTATGCCAGTACTATACTGCCCTGATGACTACAACTTTGTAATACAGCTTGAAGTCCAGAATTCTGATGCCTCCAGCTTTGCTTTTCTTTTTCAGGACTGCTTTGACTATTTGGAGTCTTTTGTAGTTCCATACAAATTTTAGGATTGTTTGCTCTAGCTTTGTGAAAAATTCTGGTAGTATTTTGATAGAAATTGCATTAAATGTACAGATTTCTTTGGGTAGTTTGGACATTTTAACAGTATTTGTTCTTCCAATCCACGAGCATGGGATGTCTTTCCATTCTGGTCTAAATGGTTTCTACAGTCTTTCAGAGACAGCAGATTTGTGGACTTCTCTATCATCCTTTCTGTCTCCCTTCCCTATTATGAAGGGAGAATTCCCTATAAACATGGTATATGCTCTTAGTGTCAGTTGGGTGTTCTCCAGCAGCTTCTAATTTATCGACTGAACTCTACATTCCTTTGAATAATGCTTGTTTTTAATTTTGCTTAAAATAACACAAAAATGAAATATAGCTTATCTTTTTAAAAAACATTTTTATTAACATATAATGTATTATTAGTCCCATGGGTACAGGTCTGTGAATTGCCAGGTTTACACACTTCACAGCACTCACCATAGCCCATACCCTCCCCAATGTCCATAACCCCACCACCTTCTCCCTACCCCACTCTCCCCAGCAACCCTCAGTTTGTTTTGTGAGATTAAGAGTCTCTTATGGTTTTTCTCTCTCCCTATCCTATCTTATTTTATTTATTCTTTTCCTATCCCCCAAGTCCCCCATGTTGTATTTCCACTTCCTCATATCAAGGAGATCATATGATAGTTTTCTTTCTCTGATTGACTTATTTCACTAAGCATAATACCCTCTAGTTCCATCCATGTCATTGCAAGTGGCAAGATTTCATTTCTTTTGATGGTTGCATAGTATTCCATTGTATATATATACACCACCTCTTCTTTATCCATTCATCTACTGATGGACATCTAGGTTCTTTCCATAGTTTGGCTATTGTGGACATTGCTGCTATAAACATTTGGGTACACGTGCCCCTTTGGATCACTACATTTAGGGTAAATACTCAGTAGTGCAATTGCTGGGTCATAAGGTAGCTCTATTTTCAACTTTTTGAGGAACTTACATGCTGTTTTCCAGAGTGGTTACAAGAGCTTGCATTCCCACCAAGAGAGTAGTAGGGTTCCCCTTTCTCCACATCCTCGCCAATAGCTTATCTTTTTCCAGTTTTTTTTTTTCCCCACAGATGCACCAATAGGCTGACAATGGAAATCACCATCAAGAAATCCAAAAAGCTTATTTAAAGGTTTTCTAAGTGTTAAGATGATATGGTATTTCCACACTGATGTCTATTGTCTTAAATACATACATTTCCCTTGATTTAGGAAATTACTTATTCCTACATCTTTAGAATCTACCTATTAATTGACTTTTTAAACATTTAGTTAGCTCATGCTTTGTGTTTGGCACTGGGCTAAGACAGAATAACTTCTTTTAGGTAATTGAGTGGAAGGAAAATAGTCTCAATAGGTTACAAAAAAGTGATTCTGAGTATTTGACAAATTATTTTAGTTGGCTGAAATGCATTTGAATGGAGCATAAGGCGTATAATGGAAGAGGAAACAAACTTCTTGTTGCTTAGCTGAAACCATAGAGAATGGGGAAAAAGAGTACATACCAACTGTACCTAGTAATTTGATCTTGAGTGCACTTTGCCCCTGCCTTTTTGATCTTCATTTGGTCTGCAGTAGTAAATTTGTACATTATATACAAAGTGAACATAATTGTATGGAAAATTAATTACTCTTTCATTGACTCTAAAAAGAGTCAATCTAAGACATACCAGTATTTCTTGTCATTGTGTAAGCAGTTTTTTTCAAAAGTCTATATTAAAATAGGCAGGTTTTGGGGTGCCTGGGTGGCTCAGTTGGTTAAACACCCAATTCCTGATTTCAGCTCAGGTCATGATTTCAGAGTCATAATATCGAACCCAGTCTCCCTCTCCCTCTACCCCTTCCCCACTCTCTCTCTCAAAATAAAAAAAGTAATGTGAGTAGGTTGTATTAAATAGTATTATAATAAATATATCCTGGATAAATATGGAAATTCTCAATTATATGCAAGGATTCACAGTGAACATTAATAATAAAAATAACAAGAATTAAACTGAGAATAAAAACTACACAGCAAAACTATATAATTCGAATAGAGAAATTCTGATCTGATAGATTTATGAATACAGATGCACACTCAAAAAGGCAAAAGCTATAAAGTGTGAAAGTGGGTATGAAAAACTAATCAATTAACCAAAGAAAAACTTCATGTAAAATGTTTATAGAAAGTACTTATTAACTGATCAATATTTTCCAACAAAATTCCAATGTAGATATAATTCTTAAATATTTACATTCATAAACAAATATCCAAATACCCCAGGATTAAAACAATGGGATAAAAAAGGGGGGCAGGCAAAGCATCTTATGCATGTGCAAAATATACCTAAAACAAGTTACATTTGTTTTACAGAATATTTGCAGTTCCTAACATTTTTATTTGAATATTCATTCAGTCTTCTCAGTATGTTCGAAGCCATAGCTATTAAGATCAATGCTATTAAACCTGAAAGCATTGACACCAATTTACAAATGTCATGATAGTTATATTAAAGTGTATTTCTAAAGAGATACTATTTAAAAAAATACTTCCGTATCTGGTATAACTTTACATTTCATGGATTTATTTATATTTGCAAATATTCACTTGCAAAATGTATTTGAATCCAAATCCAACTTACCTGATAGTAAGTACCTCAACAGAGAAAACTGAGGTCCCCTCATACAAGTGGAACTTGGTAAGGTCCCAGGATTGTTTGGTAAGTTCTAAGATCCAGCTGAACTTCAATCCAGTTTTGGAAAAGATATTCCACTACGGGGAATGTAAAGTAACTTAATATTCTACAAAATTAACATCATATGGATATAATATACGAACATTCTCAAATGCAGGTAAAAATTAATCTCATGTTAAGTATTTAGTGGAAGGGAGATGATGTGAGTTGGATGGTGCTGACAGAATTGTATATGCCTGTCTTGTACTTAAGCTTTTAAAGAAGAGAAACCATACACTGCATATTTATAATGATAGGGCCACAAAGCTGGAAAGACTCTTAAGTTTATAGATGTACAATTACTTCTTAATGCATATGCTGAAAAAAGGAATTTACGTTCTGCCTTCAGTTTGGTACTCTCCTCTCAAAGCTAAGTACTAATGAGACATTTGTTTAAAAAGTTATTTATGATTGTACCATCCACAAGATCACTCCATTTGAGTGTTTAAATGGTTCATACTTCAGTGTACCAAAAGAGAAGTAAAATCATGTCAATATGTTGAATAAAGTATGCCTAATCTTTCTAAACTTTTTGTGCCAGCTCCCTCAAAAACAAATAAAATAAAAATTTTCTTTAAATTCAATTAGCCAACATATAATACATAATGGTTTTGATGTAATATTCAATGATTCATTAGTTGTATATAAAACCCAATGCTAAAAACTTTCTTTAAAAGTTCTTTCAAAAAGGGGCACACTTTTAAAAAAGATCATTCTGGGATGCCTGGGTGGCTCAGTTGGTTAAGCAGCTGCCTTCGGCTCAGGTCATGATCCCAGCGTCCTGGGATCGAGTCCCACATCGGGATCCTTGCTCCGCAGGGAGCCTGCTTCTCCCTCTGACTCTGCCTGCCACTCTGTCTGCCTGTGCTCGCTCTTGCCCTCTCTCTCTGACAAATAAATGAATAAAATCTTTAAAAAAAAAGAATTAAAAAAGATCATTCTATTTTTACACTGACCTGCAGAAATCGTTGACAGAGGAATAAGCAAATGGTATATATGAAACTTTCTGCCTATCAAAAAGAAAAACAGAGCATTGAAAAGTGTCCAGAAGTCTTCTTTACAAATGGGAACATATAGCATAGCCAAACATTTTGTACAATATTAACTTTGATGAATGCAGATAAGAGAAAATGGAGCATAATATTTTGTTCAGTCCATTTCCCATTTCCCATACAGCCTAACCCATTTGTTTGCATGTGCTGTTAATAGTTTAAATTTCTGGGGTTACTTTTTATACATTTTATGTGTTGTTTTCCCATAACGCATAAATATTTCCCCAAGAATAAAACTTCTTATGTTTAAAATTGTTTGTATCACTCTTACATTAGTAAAGAGCCTGCTTTTGATTAGCTAGCTTCTCTACATTCCATGTTGTAGGGGGATAATTACACCCTTTTTGAAATGCTCTGTAGATTTAGTAAAAACTGTTTCTCAGCAACTCTTGAGAAATAGCAGCTGAGAGGTCCTAAATGTAAATTGAGTGAAACTGAAACACCTGTGGGTCATTTAACATAGGTAGGCAATTGTCACATTAGCTTTTACTTTCTTAGGTAATGGAGTTTGTTTCACAATGCTTTATAATTCCAAATGGAATACTGTTTGGTCTTCTGAAATCTAAACTCCTAAGATTTAAGACAGTGATGAAAAGCAAATGGTAACTTGGCTGACTCCTTAGCTTTTCAGTGTAGAGTATGGTGTTTTGTGATGAGAACACACTAATAAAGAACTTTTATCAAGATTGGCTTTAATTGTTGGTGCAGTGGGAGGATGTGAGATGGAGAGATGAGAACCCAAGCTTTACATGTAGTGACACTCAGGTTCCTTTAGTGTATGTGGGATTAGGAAGTTCTGGAAAAGGGAAGTACTATTTATTTTACTTTCGGAATTTTTGCAAGTGAGTCCATTTGCTTTCGCCTCCAGTTTCATAAGAAGTCATAAAAACATCAATAATTGCTATCAAATATGATAAAATGAAACTTGAAGCAAGGAATTAATAAAACAATGGTGAGCACCTGAAGTAGCTGGAGGGTGATTCACTTAGTAAGAAAATATGGAATTTATTATTTATTTTTACTCTTTGAAAATTAGAGAATTTTATTCTGCTTTTCTGAATAAGGCAGAGAGGCAGGCAGAGAGAGAGGAGGAAGCAGGCTCCCTGCTGAGCAGAGAGCCCAACTCAGGGCTCGATCCCAGGACCCTGAGATCATGACCCGAGCTGAAGGCAGAGGCCCAACCCACTGAGCCACCCAAGCGCCCCTGAATAAGGAAATTCTCATTGCTGTGGTTGCTACTACTAAAATATGGAACCGTGGAGAGTCAGTATTTTGTGGAAGCTGAATATCCTTTTACATGGCCTAACATTACAGATTAGGAGTGAGGTAATTATAAAGGACAGTATTATGCAGTATTATGCAATAGCAAAAGCCTACACTCCAAAAGCCACTATTCATTTTGGGGTATACCCAGCCCATTTCTTGGACTCCTGGGCAGATTTTGGTCCCATTGGTCTAGAGGACATAAATAAATTTGACCAGTACAGAAGCAGAGCATGACCAAGAGTCCATATTAACCTATAAAAGTTCATGCAAGACAACTTCTACAGAATCTTTTGAAAACATTTAGATGAGAAGCTGCAACTCTTTGCATCAAATTCATGCCAAGATCACAACTGTTTTCACATGTGTCGTCATTCTCATGTCCTACAGACACAGCAGATACTGCTGTTCAATCTTTATCCACACAGCTCTTAAGGCAGCTAACTCCAATAAGACATGCAAATTAAAATCTGTCTCTTTCTGAGCCAGTCCAATGAATTTTATGTTAATATTGGATGGCCCTAGGATCAACTTAATGTAAATTTACTGAGTGTACTTTGTAGGATTACATGGGATCCCAGTGAGGCATAAAATCTGGTGTATACCCTCAAGGAACTTGGAATCTAGAAGGAGAGACAAAACACAAACAATCACGCTGAGCTGTGGGATTTGGGCAGGGTGGCCAAGGAAGTTCAATAGGGAGTCTGGTTGAGAGGAGGCAGCTATATGTAAAAGATTTAAGGAGACAAAGAGTAACCTTCAAGAAACTTGGCTAAGTTTAGGGATGAGCAAAGAAGGCCAGATTTAGAGTGAAAGAGATCGGGAAATTGCGGGGAAGGACTCCAGGGCTGGTGGGGGCTGATCCTGAAGAACAGGTGTTTATTCTCTGCCCCACTCTACATTATCTACTGGATATAGGTATCTACTAGCCCATGGTGACTGTTTGTAGTTAGAAAGCAGGATTGCTGGAGTTCACAGACGCTTCCATGACTCTCTCATACTTAATAATATGAGGAGCAATTTTGGATTATTTGCAACTATCTGTGTTTCCTCTTTTTATGAAGAGCAAACAGTGAAATCAGCCCCATTCTTGAATATTGAGTTTTGTAAGATTGAGGGACACTAAAGCATTTTTATAGTATTGAATTAGATACTAGATATAAAATGTACCTTTGTAAAATATGCCTTGTTATTAATTAAATATCTAAAGGATAGCCTTCGTTAATGGATTGCCTTTCACAAATTTCTCTCAATATAACCAAGGTTTCCCTTGTATTTACTTTTAAAATAGTTGAAAACATAAAGCACTGAATGACCTGAGAAAGCACATTTGAACAGATTTCGTACTGGGATCTTATAGCTTAAATATTGTTACCAGGATTGCAGATGGTCAGTCTATATGACAAAGCCTATCAAATTACTGATTTCTTCTACAGACAGATGGTGAAGGGGCCTAACAGAAGCTCAGTTTTCAAGTTGTAGGGGCGTGGGGGGGGTGTGGGTGTGTCTGCTAAGGAACAAAGGTCTCTTACTCTGAAGGGCAAGAATAATTGTGTATGTTACCTAGCCCGTATTTGTCAGTACAATACTGATGACTGACTGTTGAGTTTTGGGTAAAGAATATTTTACCCAACCAAAGCAAAACAAAACAAAAAATTGTAAGGCTGTTGTTTTACTTAAATTGTGATCTAAATTTTCCTATGAAAACCAAAAATAAAAAAATAGTAAGCACCTGAAATACCTGAAGGGTAATTCAATTGGTAAGTAAGTTTGGAATTTAATATTAATTTTTACTCTTTGAAAATTGGATAATTGTATTTTTCATTAGTAAAAGGATAGTTTAGAATTAAAAATAATTTAAATTTTTCTATTTATAAGAGTCTAAAGTACTCCTTTTTATAATCTTTCATTCTCTATCTTCAAAAAACTATAGCTCTTTATTAAATTTGAGCTCAACTTTTCTGAAAATAAATGAAAGACTTCCACAGAATTGTTAGTTGCAGAGCAGCACTTGAATTAGTCATGCTCCTTTGCTGTATCTGTGTAGGACACAACCATTTCATTAGCTCCTGGAGCTAGTGAATCTTCTGGAAAGACTCCATGTCAAAAATAACTATTTAACTTCAAATTATTCTGTCATCTAACATATCTCAATCATTTATCAAGATGAGATACTGTTTCCAATGTTTCTTCTGACCTAAGATGTTGTGGGTGAGCAACAAATTTCCAGCCTAATTTCTGATGTAACCTGTCCCAGGGAACAGGGTGTTTTGAGCAGAAAATGAGTTGGCACTTGCCTGGAGGCTAGATGTGGGTAAACCATCTCTCTCCTCCCAAGATGTAAGATAGTCACACATTTTTCAGGGAATGCTCAGTCAACTGATAGATCAGGCAATTGACAAAGAAGGAAAAGCGCATCTGGTGCATTATTAAGTATCAAGATGAAGAACAGAGGTCATAATTAAGCTTGTACTTAACAGCTCATTGACTTGAGTAATAATAACAATGACTTTACAAAAGCACTCTCCTATCTTTTCTCTCTTTGTCCTCACAAAGAAGTTTAACAATGTCTGTGTTGTCATTACCAAGAAAATATGTCAGCCTTCTCCTTAATTAAAACCTTCCTTGTATTCACATGAAATTTTTCATGTATTCCATTTTTAAAAATTACTTCAATTGCTCTTTGGAGAGAAATCACTGTATAAATCCCCACATACAAATAAGTAAGTCAACCCAATTACATGTTGTAAGGCAGTTACTTTATTTATATATGTCTGCTCATAAGGAGCAAAATAATTATTAGGGAAACTCTATATGAATGCTATATTTTGATGAATGGAGACACTAAAGTAAATTATGCAATAGAAATAACATATATAGTATTCATTAAAATCTGTATTATATCATCAAATATCTTTACATAGAGTTATTGCATGTCTCACTTGTCAAATAAAAGGAGAAGAATATACTAACAGATAATGAGAAATAATATTTTATAAGACTAGTGTGTCCTAATTTATTAAAGAAAAGAGTAAGATTTGAGTTAATGTTAAATAATAAAGAATTATAATTCCATATTCAATAGAAATAAAATATGTAAGTTTGATTAAATAAGCAACTAATACACAGTAGAAAAAAAAAAAGGGTAATTTTAATATGGCAATTAGTCCCTGACCAAATAGACAATAAAAAATTGGGTTCTTTGAATTTCACTGTATGTAAATTTCAGATGAATTTTCAGAGAAAAGTTTTTGCTCTACACCACAGACCAAGCATTGGACAACAGACACATCAGAGTTGGACCTCACATTCTTGAACTATTTAGTAAGCACACAAATCCGTAGTTGTTAATGTTGTTATTTTTTGCTATTATCATTGTTGTTGCTTAGTTGAAATTCAAACATAACTGCTCCTTCTGTAGTCAAGTAATTTATTTGTCTGGAACAATGTCAGTGTAGTGAAGCATGCGATGAAGATTGAGTAGGATATTCTTCCCTGATTATCCCTAGTCTTCATACAGTGAGAGCAGGTGTTGGGAAGAGTACTAGTTTTACTAGCTCAGGGTTTCTATCTTCTCCAAGATTCAAGAGAACTGTTAAGAGAAATGCATTTGTATAGACATAGAGAAGAAACTATTCTCTATCCTTTCCTTTTCTAACTTCTAACTTCTATTCTCTTCTGTTTTATTAAAAAAAAAAAAATCTCTACCATTGTAGGAAAATATTCCTAGTAGTTACATCAAGGAATCCCCAGAAGATCCCCACAGATCTGAAATGGGGGATTTTTTTGTTTAAGTATAATGGACTTGGATGAACATGTGAATGAGAAGGGGGAAGCTAGAATATTCTTCTGTCTCACAGCCTTTTATCAGTGTCCTCTTGCTACTTAGAGTATATTTTTGTCTATGCAATGATACAGGTTAAGAGCAAGGAGTTTGGGAAAGTTCTGGGTTTGAACATTGGCTCTTACTCTTATAGGCCATGTGGCTCTGAGCAGCTCTGAGCAGTTATATTTTCTGGCCTCAGTTACCTCATGTTAAAAAAAAAATAGGATCATAACAATACCTACTTCATAGGCATATTGAGATGAAAAAATGAGATAATATATGTAAGAAATTTAATGTAGTCTGACATATATAAACACTTAATAAATGATAGTTATTATGCTGGATAACATGAAAAGTTTTCCATTACCAAGAAAAGGCAAATTATTTTTTGCAAAATCATTTACTCCACCAATTAACAAAGTATATGAAAAAAAAATGTGGTATTAATAATGGGTCTTCATGGGCAAATGATAGGAAAAAGAACTGAGCTTTTTGGCACTCACAGAGAACAGTGTTTTCAGTCACTCAGTCAAATATGCAGCTATGGGAATTCTTGTCCCATCTTTGAGGACACACTGTGGCCAGTGCAGATATTTGGGAAATCCCATTAAGGTATGGCAAGGTCCTTAATTTACCATGAAAACTTAAGGCTGTCCTATGAGCCAGCATGAGAGAACTGAGTTCCGGCCTCTTCATTGGGATTGGGCTCTTCGATTTGGCCTCTTTATGGCTAAAATGGACCATTAAATAGCTCTATATTTAAAATATGTTTTGAATATAATTACTTCTCACCATCTATTCTGTTGGCACTACTCTGGCTCAGTCCATAATCATTTTTCATCTGGACTACCTAACTTGTCTCCCTGTTTTTACTTTTGGCTTTTCTGCAATATGTTCTCCACATAACAGCCAGGGTGATCTTCTAAAATTTTATTGCCACATGTTACTTTTCTGCTAAATCTTGCTTAGAATTGTATTCTTGGGATGGCTCAGTGGGTTAAAGCCTCTGCCTTCGGCTCAGGTCACGATCCCAGCGTCCTGGGATCAAGCTCTGCATTGGGCTCTCTGCTCAGCAGGGAGTCTGCTTCCTTCCCCCCATGCACCATGCCCCCCCTCCCACCTGCCTCCCTGCCTACTTGTGATCTCTGTCAAATAAATAAATAAATAAAATCTTAAAAAAAAAAAAAAGAATTGTATTCTAATTTCTTACCATGGTAAATGTAGCCGTATATGATCTCGTCCTTACCCCCTTAATGAACTGACCTGCTACTTCCTCCTTTTTTGTTACTCTGCTTCAGCCATACAAGATTTCTTGCTCTTCCCCTAATTTGTTGCTGCTTCCGAGACTCATATTTGCTGTTCCTTCTTCTTGGAACATACCTTGACCAGGTCTTCATGTAGAATGTCGTTTCTTGTGCTTTAAGTCTGTTTTCAAAGGTTGCCTCCTCAAAAATTCTTTCTTAGTGAAACCATAAGCTGGGGTTTTTTTTTAAAGATCAACAAAATTGATAAAATTTTAACTAGACTCATCAAGAGAGAGAGAGAGTGAGAGAGAGAGAGAAGACTCAAATAAATAAGATGAGAAATGAAAGAGGAGAAGTAACAACCAACACCACAGAAATACAAAGGATTAGAAGAATATTATGAGAAGTGGCATGCCAATATATTAAACATGTTCAAGAAACAGATAAGTTCCTAGAAACATATAACCTCCCAAAACTGAATCAGGAAGAAATGGAAAATTTGGATAGACTGATTATCAGCAATGAAATGGAATCAGTAATCAAAAAACTCCCCCAAAACACAAATCTGCGGCTGGATGGCTTTACAGGAAATTCTAACATTTAAAGAGTTAATATCTACTCTTCTCAAACTATTCTAAAAAATAGAGGATGAAACACTTTCAAATTCATTCTGTGAGGCCAGTATTACCCTAATACTCAAAACCAGATAAAGACACTACCAAAAAGGAGAATTACAGACTACTATCCCTGACTGGTTTTTGTAGATATACTTGACTTTACTGGTTTTGTGTTTCTTACTTTTCTTTTTCCTGTTTATGGTCTTTCTTTTCACTCAGAGAATCTCCTTTAACATTCCTTGTAAGGCTGGTTTAGCTGTGATGAATTTCTTTAACTTTTGTTTGTCTGGGAAACTATTTCTTTTTTTATTCTAAATTCTAGCCTTGTTAGATAGAATATGCTTGGTCCCCACTGAGCAGGGAGCCTGATGTGGGGCTCGATCCCAGGACCACAGGATCATGACCTGAGATGAAGGCAATTGATCAATGACTGAGTCACCCAGGCGCCCCTGATTGGTTCTTTTTTATGTTGTCTATCTCTTTGTTGAGAGTCTTACTGAGTTTCTCTACTCTTTTCTCAAATTTAGTATTTCTGTGAATATTGCTTTAAATTTTCTATCAGGCATATTACTTACCTCCATTTTATTTAGCTGTCTTGTGATTTTGTGCTATTCTTTTATTTGGGACAAATTCCTCTATCTCCTAGTTTTGTCTAATTCTCTGTTTCTTTGAGTTAGAAGAGTCAGCTACATATCCTGCTCTTAAAGGTAATGGCCTTATGAAGAAGAGTTCCTGTTGTGCTTTGCAGTTCAATGTCCCCTGTTGCCCAGAACCTGATAACTCAGAGGTGTCTCCTATGTGTGTTCTATGTGCCCTACTATTGTGGCTGACCTGTGTTTGTCTTTAGTCCAATCATCTGCAGTGGCTCTCCTTGCCTGTTGTGGGCAGGGTCTGGTCTCTGTTTGGTTAAAAGGCCAGTCTGGCCCACCTTGGACTTGAGATGACTCAGGTGAGCAGTTTCCCAGAGCTTCAGTGTCACTGAATAGCAGGGCACTCTCCTCTTGAGGAGCTTTTGTTGGTGGGTGGGACCTGCAGTCAGACCAGTTGTCTGCCCCCAGTCCAGTGCTGGGGCTGTAGTCAGACTGGCGTGTGTGGTTTTCTTTCCCTCTCAGAGGGGCAGGAATCCTGTGGAGTGGTGCTGATCCCTGTCAGGGCTGCTTGCACACTGCCAGGCTTGTGACGCAGCTTAGGTTGGACTCATACGAAGGTGTGTTCAAGTGAGCAGGTCTGCAGAAGAATGCAGGGGTGAGGCATGCAGTGTTAGCAAGCTAAGTGAAGAGTATTCACGCCGAATCCCTCAGTTGTTCAGATATTTAGTTTGGGGGGCGGGGGATGGAAATTGCACCCACCAGCTCTTTTGTTCTAGGAGAAATCTCCTAAAAATCCCTACACCCCCAGCACAAATTGTGAGACCAGGAAGTCAGTCTCCTTCCAGGTGTCTTTCAAGAACTGCTGCTTCTGGGTTCTCTTTTGTGTCCCTTTCTTGAAGCATCATTAGAATTCCTGGTACAGTCCCTTTCATGAGGCTCTGAAACTGCCCTACCTTGTAGAAGATAGTGTTTGGCCTCCGCCTCATGTCAGAGCTTTTGGGGAAGCAGGAAAGGAAATCAGTTATCTGTTGAGGATAAGGATGAATGATTATTGTTAATTATATAAGTAACCAACAACATCAGAAAGGAGAAAAGTCAAATCCTTTTTCTGGATATAATATACAAATGTTACATAAGGATTATATCAGTTTCCCTTTAGGGTAGTCACTTATATAAGATACATGAGTGCTTTTCTATAAAGTATATAATCTCTGAAATATATTAAATTAATAACATTTTTACCAGAATGTAATAACCAATAAAGTTGAAACCTGTCTGATTTCACTGTTACTATTGAGCTAATTATAAAAGATGGGATATACCAAAAAAAGAAAATTTTTTCTAGTAGTGGTTCCTTTGTAAGGTAAGAAAAAAAGAAAATATAATTTAAAAAGACATCCTGAATTTATTTATTCATTTACCTTTGATTTTTCTGAATTTTGTCGCTGACTTTAAGAAGACTCAAAACCATTAGCAGAAGAGATTGGTCACTTGATTTTTAACATGGATACATAAGTACCTGAGAACAATGAATGGTTGTAGCTTGATTTCTTGCTAATTGAAATGACAGCACAACATCTATAAATGAATATAAGCAGAAACTAGGGTTACTGTGAGCCATCTTAGCTGTCTCAGAAGTAAGGAACTTCTGGGTATTATTTGTTTTAAGTAATCAGGACAAAACACAGTAGCATAAACACAGAAAGCTAATCTACTGAGAAAGAATCTCACCTACCTTGGCAGATTACAGAGAAGGTATAAATTATATAATATATTAATAAATAATGTATAGACATATAATACATATCAATTATACATTTATAATATCTGAATATTATATAAAATTATAGTCTAATATACAATTGAATATCTCATATATATAAATTTAATATATATTATGGATATGTTAGATATATATCATTAGAACTTAAACTTTTTATATATTATTTATTTATATAATTTAATATATAATTAATATGCATATATTAAATGCATATTATCTATAGGTAACAAGATATATGATATACTTACATCATTTATCTATCTTATTATATATTAGATTATATTTATGTATTGTATATTATATATTGCATATATTAAATATATATCATTAGAACTTAAATGTCTTCAGAAAATAATTTTGCCTTAAGATATATTTTGCCTGATATTAATATAGCCAATATTAATATATTAATTATATTACATGTTAATATATATTACAGTAAAAAAGTACATATTACTAAGAATATATAAGACATTGTTATTATGTAATATAAATACTATTAATATACTAAATATATATATCTAATTTATAAATATATGTATACATACATGCATATGTATATCACATATATATGTACAAATACAGAGAGAGTATTGAATCTGTGTGAACCTGTTTTCACTATAAGAAACTAGAAGAAAGGAAGATTGTACCCAAAGTGGAATAAAGGAAATTATTAAATTAAGAAAAGATTAATTAATATAATCCAACTTCACTTTTTTTAAAAGATTTTATTTATTTGACAGACAGAGATCACAAGTAGGCAGAGAGACAGGCAGAGAGGAGGAAGCAGGCGCCCCACTGAGCAGAGAGCCTGATGTGGGGCTCCATCCCAGGACCCTGGGACCACGACCTGAGCCGAAGGCAGAGGCTTTAACCCACTAAGCCACCCAGTTCACTTATAAACACTAGAAACAAAAATGCTGAATAAGATGTCAAATCAAATCAAGCAATATGTTGTATGTATGTAAGTATATATGTGAAACATATTTAAAAATTTGAAAATGCTAAGTGTTGGTAAGGTATGGAACAATTGAAACTCTTCTATGCTGTTGCTTGGTATAGAAATTGATAAAAACTACTTTGAAAAACTTTTGGCAAGCTTTAATAAAATCATAAGTTGAAAAAATATATCTAAACCAGAAAAGGCCCTAATACTATATTTAAGAACATTTTAATAATTCTCAGAACCATTGATCTAGGACCACCTGAAATTTTCCTCACATTTTTCTGAACTGAAATTCCATGTTTACAACAAATGTGTGCTAAATGTCAGTTATCAATTAGAAATTGTCCAATGTGCTGGAAAGACACGATTATGAACATGATCTAGTTTTTGCCATAAAGGGATTTACAGATAAATTGGGGTGACAGACCTGAAATTACTGATAGAGCTGATCATAAAAATAGTAGAGGTTTTTACAAAGTGATATGATGAAAACTAAATGGGAAGCAAAAAATTGCTTCTGCTCAGAGAGATATAGACAGAAAGTGCACCAGATGGTAATATTTAAATTGGGCGCTGCAGGATGAATAGAAGTTTTCCTTATAGACTTACTTCAACCGCATAAAAAAGATGCAGAGACAAAAAAGTGTGTGGTATGTTGGAAGGGTATGTGTAATAGTCAAAGAAGAACCTGAGGAAGTATAGTGGGACTAAATTTCCTGAAATATACATTACAAAAAGTAGTTAAAGCAGCTACTGTGACTTTCCAGTACAGCAAATTGCTTAAAAATCTGTTGCTAAAATAAACGATACACATTTGCAAAAGTATATCATATCACCACTTAAAATTCTAGAGTTAACACATACTACTAACATTACAAGAATATTGAATATTGAGTATCATATGAAACTGTTATTATTTTAAGTCAAAAGATTTAGGTCATTTTAATGAGAAGATAATTTCAGTGAGGGTAAAATGAAATCCCAAATGCTATAGATTTGTGTGTTTTATATGCCTTATTACTTTGAGAAATTTACTGAATAAGAGTTTTTTTCCTCACTGATATTTTTAGAGGCAGTTAACCCTATTTGTTGGCCCTTGAAACAAGAAGATGAGTTTTTACAGTGAAAAAAAAAATGCACTAAGAGATATAAAAGCCTGATATATTGCTGACAAGCTTAATATCCTTAAAATTTTTTTTAATTCCAGTTTTAAATTTGGATTCTTTAGTATATGCAGCGGATATCCACTTGTGCTCGCCTAAGCCCAAAGAGGTCATTTATAATAAGGGTACTCCGGTATGTTGAGAATCCGAGGAGATTTGAACAATCACTGGTCAGGATGAGTAAAAGCAAGGTAATGGCTAAGAGTTCTGTGGTGTCTCAGTTCCAGTTGGCCCCCAGAAAGCCAAATGGCTAAGCCAGCCCACCAGGGCCTTAAAACACGGCAGCTGGGGCCTACTGCCCACTCAGCATACACTCCTGAAAATATACGGGAATGATTCTTCCTTCAGATACATATTCTGAAGAATTAAACATTTTGTTCTATACACAGGCAAATGAGTCTAAGGGTCTTACATACTCTAATTCACTGAATGTATACAAGGTCTTTACCGTAGCACTTGGCTATAATGTAAAATGTATGCAAAAACAGCACAGGCTGAGACATTTTCTTTATGTTTTGTTTGCGCAAACGTCTGACATACTGTTTGTCAGAAACAAAATGTAGAAGTTTCCAGAGAGCTGCCATCAGTGGCTATAAAAAGATTAGCAGGAGCATTGTATTAAATGTTAACTCTTAGCCAGCTAAAGAGAATGGCAACTGAGAATGATGTTTCAGGCTAGATTCTCCGGAGGATTTAGTGAGAGTCGCCTCTCTGGAGAAATCACAAAGCCCCTGTTTGAATGTTAATGCAGGCTTTCTCTTTGGTTGGGTAGCTGGAGGAAAGAGATTTGAGTCACTGAGGTTAGTGGTGCTTCCAGATTTCACTCTTCTGGCCAGGGAGGTACAGGGACAGAGATGAACTTGTAGGAGCTGAGGAGACAACCCAAAGTCACATGTGGGAAGCTGGCCTGAAGAGCTAACGTAGGTATCAGCATAAGAGAGTAAGATTAAAAGTCTAGTGTTTCCCCAGGGCTCTGGGGAGCCCAGAGGAGAGAGAACGTTGTACTTCCTGATGCAGGCTGATAGTAGCTAATAATAAGTGACGTTTGATTATGGGCCCGCTACCTCACCGAATATCCTCTTGCTTTATTTCACTTAATATTCAAAATCTCCTAAATGAGATCCTTTCACTCAACTTGCAGTTGAAGACATTCAGGCCGAGAGAAATTAAGCAGCTTGCTCAAGTAAGCAGGAGAATCCGAATTTGAATGTGGTCTGAGGGGTCTGGTCCATGCCGCCATGTCACCAGATAGCCTCTCCTGAGTAAGAGAGCAGCAGATGTTCTGTATTAGCTTATACCTTTGAAGCTGTTTGCAGAAAAAGGAGCAAGCCACTGACAGGTGGTCTCACAGAAAGCCCCAGCTTTCCGACTGCATGAATTTACTCTGATACTCCCTATAAACAGATGTCAGCATAAAGACTAGAAGAGCAAAACCAGTCCCTTCCTTGGTAAAGGTTTACCCAGGAGCATACTAAGTGATGACAGTTTCTCAGGCAGCACCATACCTTAGTGGAGCACTGATTTGTACCACGTTAGAGACGTGGCAACTTTACCGGGGTTATGAATTTGATTCCTTTTAGATGGTTGGCAGCTTAGCAGGACATGTTTGCCAAAACCACCGAGGCTTTCCTTGCAATTAGAAGAAAGAGCTCCCAGCCATTTTGCAAGTGGGAATGTTTCCCATTTGTATACCATCTAAAAAGAGATTAAAGCTATTTGTTCTTATTTCCCCTTTTATATAATGGGCTTAGCAAGTATACTCATTCTGAGCATATGTGACAAAATCATTAATTGAAATTAAGTAAGTTAAGTTATAAATTTATATAATTTATATATTATAACTTGAAACAAATATATAATATAAATAATTTTGAGTTAAAACTTATAAATTTATTGATAATGGAAGGTAATTAAAGGTAATCAACTGTGTAGAAGTGTGATTTCTCACATCGCATGTATATTTTCTTCTTTGGGGCATTTTTTGTTTCCTAACTTGTATTCTGGTAACTTATATATGTCCCCCACTATGTTTTTGGCACCATTACTGAGGAGTATAACTTCACTGTAGGCCCAGCATTTGTATCTCAGTGGTATTTTCCCCAGTTATGTTGAGTTACTTTTTTGTATCTCAAGCACAGCACTTTCAAAGCATTTAGAAGGTAATTATTTTATGCGTCTGAGTTTCCCCAGCATAGCAATGCCTTCTGTTGCTTGTTTCTATTTTAGAGCTTTGTAAATTTGTGTTAGAGCAGGGTTTTCTAGACCAGAC
Source organism: Mustela erminea (assembly GCF_009829155.1). Classification (NCBI taxonomy): domain Eukaryota; kingdom Metazoa; phylum Chordata; class Mammalia; order Carnivora; family Mustelidae; genus Mustela; species Mustela erminea. The sequence continues at coordinate 75,867,998 of NC_045615.1, forward strand.
ACTGTGTACCACCCCACAGTTTTTGCCAAATAGATCACCTGTACCTTCTATCTAATTTATATTTTCCTTAAGTAAATTCAGGACTTTTATCTAAAATTTATTTCTGAAGGAACTATGTAACTATTGCACATGGGAAACCAGAACCACTTACCTTAAGTAAGATGTGGAAAATTTATGCTCTGCAAACAGTCTCTGGCTTTATAGTCTTATCTGCCCGTAAGTGAAATAAGGAGGAGAGAGACAGAAAGTAGCTGTTACTGGGAAAGCATGAAATACATACTGGCACCAATCAGAGACTTTATCCTTGATGTAATAAAATTAATTACAAAGAAGTTTTAGAGGAAATAATTTTCTTTTTTTTCTTTTCTTTTTTTTTTTAAGATTTTATTTATTTATTTGTCAGGGATAGAGGGAGAGAGAGCAAGCGAGCACAGGCAGACAGAGAGGCAGGCAGAGGCAGAGGGAGAAGCAGGCTCCCTGCCCAGCAAGGAGCCCGATGTGGGACTCGATCCCAGGACGCTGGGATCATGACCTGAGCCAAAGGCAGCCGCTCAACCACCTGAGCCACCCAGGCGTCCCGGAAATAATTTTCTTATGGTCTAATGTTGTCGTTACTTAATGCCACTTTGTTTAAGACCTTAATCATCTCACTTATTGCCAGAGACCACTTTGGGAACCTTTCTTATAATATGACCCCCAAACAAAACACATGTCAGACCTAATTCCTCATTGTTTGGTTTTTGACAAGTTAATTCCTTTAAACCTTGATTCCTCCATGTGAAAAAGGGATAATATATTCATATTTCAAGATCAACTTTGAGAATTATATGAGGTATTGTTCACAGTGTGTCTAGTCCTGTGCCTGGAGTTTATTAAAATACATGAATACCTTGGGGTGCCTGAGTGGCTCAATCAGTTAAGGGTCCAACTCTTGATTTTGGTTCAGATGATGATCTCAGGATCATGAGATCAAGCCCTGAATTGGGATCCATGCTGAGTGTAGAGCCTATTTAAGATTTTCTCCCTCCCTCTCTCTGCCCCTTCCCGTCACACTCAACATGCTTTCTCTCTCTAAAAAAAACAAACAAAAACAAATCATGAATACCAACTGTGTGCCAAGCATACACCTCTGGGGTTTCAGGATCTAGAAGAGCACATGACAGAGAAGGGCTCTGCTTTCATGGAACCTAACATTCTGTTGAGGGAAAAATCAACAATGAACAACTCAACAAAAGAGCAAGGTTATTTGAGGTAATATTGATAAAAGCTCTGAAGTAAATATAATGAAACACTATGAAAGAAAGTGACTGGTGTTCAGGGAATACTAATTTCCTTCCTAATTCTTAACTCTATATGGTTGGAATTCCATATATGCAGAAAAAGATGAAGGCTATTGAGAATATACTTGTCAACTGAGACAAGCAAAGGGCCTAAGACCAAGAGGGAATAATAATGGCAGTTTAAAACATAATTAAATACATGGCCCAAATTTCAAACGTCTGTACTGCTCTAAAATTTACCTTCTTAAATTATATTCTATAGAACATATGATCCTCTCTTTGAAACAGAGAACATTTCATTGTTCATATCATGGAAATGAAATGTAGTTGGTGCTTTATCACCTACTTTTGTCATGGTTGTGCTTTTAAAAGAACACAACAACTTCAGAACTTACTGTATTATGTGTGATGAGTTTGATTTTAGGAAAGTTAAGAACATTCTGCCACATAGTTCAGGCCCCTAAATATACTTTCACTCAGCAAATTCTGTGTTGGGCAGGGCTCGAAAGTCCATGAGCTGATGATGACAGAATGGGAATAATTAAGTTTGTACCTAAATCAAAGGATGAATTTTTATGGAGAGAACCAGTTCTGAGATTTCTGAGATCTATTATCTGTCCTGTGAATGATAAATGAACACATTTGAGGCATTGCAGATTAACTTTGGAGGGCCAGGAAAAAAGTTACCTCTTTTCCCACTCTAGTCATTTGCAATGATTTTGAATCCTGTTGCTCTTACTGGACTTGTTAACATCCTTCTGATGTCTAAATGGCTTAATTGCTGGAATTAAGATTTTGAAGAATCAATTACGAGTATCTAGTTGGAGGCAGTAGACCCAATTAGGAAGTACCAAGAAGGCTCTGCTCCCTTCATCTCAGTCCTAATTGAATTCTACTTTTTCCTCTCCAGTAACAATAAATCTTTTGATCTCTGCGAAAGAAGCAAAGATCAAGCAGATCCTCAGAATGAATCCCCTCCTTCCCCCACTTCTTCAAAGATCTAGTTAAATTTGAGTTGCACTTATTTTTTTTTAAAGTGTTTTCCAATGCAGTTACCAGGCACAAAAGAAAATTACTTCCTTTATTATCATAACTGAGAAACACTATTTCTTTTTTCTTCCAGTATTTTTATGTTACATTTTAAATCAATGAATTTCATGTAAATTTAACTTTTTTCTCTGCTACTTCACAGTAAGAGGCTTTCACAGTAATACCACAAATAGTTGTTTTTTATTTTCCTGTGTAAGAACCCCTACCTCTAAAACAAGTCGTTCAGGGCTGTTCATAATTTACTTTAGAAACGTAATGATTTTCCAGGGTCGGTCCTGGTTAGTACTTGGATGGGAGAAATGTAATGATTTTTATTTCCCAGAACAGCAATTAAGAATGTTTAACAAACTAGATGATGTAGTGGAAAAAGCCATGATCTACTTCTGACCCCAGTATTTACTATTTGTCTTTCAGCAAGTGAAATCTGTGAATTCTGAATCCCAAGTTGCATTTCTATAGAACAATATTTTATCCATCGTGCTTTTTTAAAAAAGATTTTATTCATTTATTTATTTTACAGAAAGAGAGAGTACACATAAGCAGGGGGGAGCAGCAAGCAGAAGGAGAGGGAGAAGCAGACTCCCTTGCCCAGCAGGACCCTGGGATGATGACCTGAGCCAGAGGCAGACGCTTAACTGACTGAGACACCCAGTAGCCCCCCTCCTTGTGCTATTTGGAGGGAGAATCAAATGTGGAAATACAAATGTGCTGCTTTTAAACTGCCAAGACCTCTACAAGTAAGTTTTATTTTACCACACTGCTAGAAGAAAAACGTGCTATGGCTCATAAAGCACAACAGTGGTTAATCTCATTTTTTAGTGCTTACTTTATGGAGCTACTTGCATTCATTTGAATGCATTCAAATGTTATCTCGAGAGCTTGAAATGTGCTGTATCAGTTCTGCTCTAAACAAATCCAGGAGATGAGTGCTGAGATTCCAAATGTAGCAGGAAGGAGCAGTTCGGATCCACTTTTCTATTAGTCTTGACATATGTATCAAGGTACTGCTTTAAAGATTTCATGAAAATTTACTTCTAGCAATAAGGACACAAAAAATACACTATCTGTAAGATCAGTTCAGGGCCAAAACTGTATTAACATTTTGAAATCAACCTGCTCACATTACCGACTCCTTTCATTCATTGTCTCTTCCTTCAAACCTATCATGCAGGAAAACCTCTGACACACAAAGCTTCTGGGGATTTGTTTTTTGTGGCTATGTCATCTAGAGAGCTCTCCACAATCTTGATTAGTTTGGGGATTTCAGGTGCATAGCAAATTAGAGAGCCTTTCAAGGCTGGAATTGTGTTGAATTTTATTTGGTGAAGTAAGGTGAAACTAAGTAGAGCTCAGTGAAGAAAAGATTTCAGAAGACAGAGCCTAATAGTTAAGAAAATACTGTGATGGTTAATTTTATATGTTAACTTGGCTATGCTACGGTGCCCAATAGTTTGATAAAACACTAGTATAGATGTTGCTGGGAATGTATTTTTTTAGATGTGATTAACATTTTAATTAGTAGGCTTTGAGTAAAGCAGATTACATTCCTTCGTGTGGGTGGGTCTCATCTAATCAGTTGAAGGCTTTCAGAGCAAAGACCGTTTCCCATAGAAGAAGGAATTCAGCCTCAAGACTGCAACACAGGAACCTTGTCTGAATTTCTCATTTGCCTGACAGCCTGTGGAATTTGGGCTCAAGACTGTAACATCAACTCTTACCTGAATTTCTAGCCTGCCAGGTTGCCCTACAGACTTCAAACTTGCCAGCCTCCATAACTGTGTGAGCCCATTTCCTTTTCTCCCCCAGATTTTATTTATTTATTTATTTATTTATTTATTTATGGTGTGCACAAGCAGGGGGAGGGACAGAGGGAGAGGAAGAGAGAGAATCTCAAGCAGACTCACCACTGAGCATGGAGCCCGATATGGGGCTCAATCTCATGACCCTGAGAACATGACCTGTGCTGAAATCAAGAGTTGGACTCTTAACTGACTGAGCCAGGCACCGTGAGCCAATTTCTTACAATAAAGTGTATGCTTGTTTTCTTTCTCTCTTACCCTCCCCCAAATGAAAGGGGGATAGTAGATAACAGTGTAAATTCATTCATTGTGTAGTCTTTTCAGTCCTCACCTACTTCTAGTTTTCCAACATTTACTTCTTCCATCCAAACTAAGTATATAACTTGAAATTCTGCAGGAACAGAATTCTATGTTCAAGATAACAAGTTTCTAAATAAAAGTTGTTTTTTTTTTTCCTTCCAAATTCTAATCTTATCTTAAGGATAACACTTTCTGAAATTATAGCCCTTTACAGATTTCCTTAATATCCATGCATGTGCTTTGGAAAGAAATCTAAAATTTGCTATCTATGAAGAAATACTAGAGTGATAATTCATGTTCATTCTGGGAGGCCTAAGGCACCACTTTTTTTTTTTTTTTTAAGAAAATGGCATAAAAAAGAACTATCATTTAGGAGATTGGCACACAGTTGTTTGAAAAGATTAAGAGGAATGATCACTGTGGTTGTAGTCTGCATGTTTGCACACAAACCAATCAAGAACAAACTGACCAATTATCTAGCCATAGCTATGCCTATCCCTTTGGGTGCAGAAGCCTGTGTTCTAATGAGACAGACAAATCTGAAACATACTACACATTTATACCAATATTTTCAGGTCCACAAAACCTTTTTCTCAGATCCATAAATAAAGTAATAAAACAAAAAGTACCAAAAAAAAAAAAAAAAAAAGAGAGAGAAAGAGAGAGAGAGAGAGAGAATTGAGCTGCTTGTTCAAGGCTATAGGAATGACCAGAGCAGGGCTTCACTGGTTTACTTAAAATTTCCCACTGCATCAGCCCCGTTGTTTGTACCTCTGGGAGGCGCTGTGGAGGACTACCTGAGAACCATTGTGAAGTCAAGTTTGCTAGTTCCTCATTTTCCAAGAACCAATGGATTATACAAGTGCTATCCATTAAAAAGCATTTGAGGGTGGACAGAGAATTGCTGGAAAAAAAATACATATATACATATAGGGTACTTGTTGGGGTTAATGTAGAGCATAAACTCAACCATAATACCTGGCTTACTAAAATGTAACACGAAAAAATAATAAAATAAAATAAAATGTAACACAGAGGCCATAGAGGGCGAAGGAAGGTTTCAGAGAAGGGCGTGGGCCTCTGGAATGCTGAAGCCTGTGTGACCACTCTGCTGTTGGAATGCCTCGAGGAGTTGCCTTCCCGAAGCTTTCCTAGCCCAAACAGCCACCCTGTGATCTGAGAGATGCCTTGTCGCTTAAGCTATGCTTAGCAGAACCCCTAGGACACACTTGAGAAACAGTGATAAAGATTTGTGATTATCCTGAAGAACCAATAAAAGCGGGAGCAAAGAAGAGCAAAGGGTCTTTGCCTTTGAGAGTTGACCCTGTTGCCTTCTCCTCACTTTTGCAGCAAAGTCTGAAGTCATCTTTCAGATGGGTACAGGGATTGCTGGCCATTCCTGGCAGGTGCTTCAGTTTCAGAAAATGTAAAGTTAAAAAAAAAAAAAAAAAAAAAGATGGGCCTTAAAGACTACATGTCACAAACATTACAAGAAAATGATTGCAAGGCTATAGAAATTCCCAAGAGAAAATGCCAACATGACGGAGCAAATCAAGACAGACTTGGTTGGAAAGATGACACTCTATAGGTTGGATTTGGAAGAAGAGGACAAGGAGGGAACCATCTAGTGGTGGCAACAGCATGAGCACAAGTGCTAGAGCAGAAATGACAAGCTGATTTTGGGAAATCTGAGACTTTTCCATATCTTGAAGACCTGATTTCTTTTTGCTTAATACCTTCTTCAACTCATTTCTCTCTTCTTGCATTTTACTTCTCTTCTTCTTTTATTTATTTATTTATTTATTTATTTATTTATTTATTTTTATTTCCAGCATAACAGTATTCATTATTTTTGCACCACACCCTGTGCTCCATGCAATCCGTGCCCTCTATAATACCCACCACCTGGTACCCCAACCTCCCACCCCCCGTCCCTTCAAAACCCTCAGAGAAATCTTGCCATTTGCGACAACATGGATGGAACTAGAGCGTATCATGCTTAGCGAAATAAGTCAAGCAGAGATACTTCTCTTCTTCTTGCATTGCATTGCAATCAGGAGGAAATAAGCTCCTTTAAAACTTTCCTGAGAAATCTCCTCAGGTAAATACCCAATCTTATTGCTTGCGAGTTTGACCTTCAGCAAAACACTAGAATACTAGTTAAGTGAAGTTCTTTGCCATCATATAACAAAGATCTCCTTTCTTATGGTTTCCAGTAACATGTTCGTCATTTCCATCTGAGATCTCACCAGAAAGATCTTCAAAATCCATATTTCTAACATTCTGTTTCTGATTAGTTATTTTCTCTAAGAAGATAGAATCTATCACTGAAGCTCTTGCTTTTATTTCTGAACACTTACAGAATCGCCTTCAACATCTATTATTTCTACCAATAGTCCCTTCACAGCAAAGTGGGCTTTTCCTAGCATGCCCCTCAAAATTCCTCCAGCCTCTACTCCTTACCCAGTTCTAAAGCTGCCTTGACAATTTTAGTTACTTGTCACAACAGCATCCTACTTCTTGGTACCAAAATCAGAGAGGGAAATGAATGAAATGATCTTCAAAAAAAAATTTATCTATTTGAGAGAGAGAGAGAGCCCATGAGTGAGAGAGAGTGTGCGGAGGGGCAGAGGGAGAGAGAGAACCTCAAGCAAACACCCCACTCAGTGGGGAGCCCCACTCCGGCTGCATGTCAGGATCCTGAGATCATGACCTGAGCTGAAATTAGGAATCATATGCTCAGCCTACTAAGTTACCCAGGCACCCCTGAAATGATCTTTGTTGAAAAAATATAAAATTATATGAATAGGAAAAAGATCTGATTAGTAATCCCAGAAAACATATAGGCATTAAAAAAAAAACCAAAAAACAAAAAACAAAAACGACATGAAACTAAGAGAATAAACTCTAGAATGACCAAAGTTAAAGAATTTAAATAAACTGGAAGAAACAACAGCGAATTTTACCCAGAATTGGGTTAAATTACCCAAAAATGCAGTATAAAGAGAAAAACATGAAAGAGTTGTTTATATGGGGTGTTCTTTGAGAATCATTGTTTGTAAAATTTTAGTGGATTCTAGTAAAAGATAATAGAAGAATATTGGAACAAAGTAGTCAAAGACATGATAGCTGAGAAATTTTAAAACATATTAATAAAAATTATAGGGAAAATAGTAAACTATAATTTATTGATCCAACAATAATTAGTAAAGGGAGAAAAAAGAAACCAGGAGAAATCTTTGATGAATTAAAAATATAAAATAAGGTGGTCAGCATAACTTGAAGTGCATTGTAATGACAGTAAGTGTGGATAGATTAAATCACTCCATTAAAAATCAGAAACTATCAGTGTTGATATAAAAAAATCATTTATACACTGCTTATAAGGGACACTATTATACACATGTGCACATGCACACCCCAAAACAGAAAATATAAAAAGGAAAAAAAAAGAAATATACTAAGCATATATGAACCAAAAAAGAGTTGGTGAACAGTATTTTTCAGAATGGAATATGAAGTCAAAGCATTAATGTGAGTAAAGCAAATAAGCTAGACTTCATGACAAAGCTATAGAGACTATAAATTTGTATGGACCTAATAATATAGACATAAACTGTAAAACACCAAAAGCCCTCATCTACAAAAACGCAGAATTACAAAATAAAATTGAAAAGCTCATGTAAAGCATAATGGCAAAATTTAACACCTCTCTCAGAAACTACATATTTGGAGAATATATAGAGAATTCGAGTAACATATGTGACAGAATTGTGACTTTACATATCCCTGCACTCAAAGGTCAACACAACAGAGGATACACATTCTCCTAAAGCATGCATGCAACATGTTAGATATTTATAAAATTAACTGTACACTCTCAGTCACAAGGAGTCATAGTTATTCAAACCCTATTATCTGATTGCTATGCAATTTAATTAGGAATTAACTACAACTAGTAATTAAAATCCTACAGGTTAGAAAATCTGAAAAAAACAAAAGCTTAAACAATAAATAGGTTAAAAATAATTTACAAGGAAAATCATAAACTGTAAATGGTTTTATCAGCAAACTAAAACATGAAAAATTTGTGAGCTATAGCTAAAGCAGTACTTAGGAGTTATGAATAGTCTTAAATATATTTACTACAAGTAAATGAGCTGCTATTTAATCCAGAAGCTAGATGAAGAAGTCTAACAGAAAGTTGAAGCAAAAGAAGTATAAAAACAAAACACAAATTAAAAACCTAGGAAAAAACATGAATGGAGATGATTTTTAAAATCTATTTCTTTGAAAGCTAATAAATCAGGCAAGCCTCTAGAAAGCTTGATCAAGATAGATGTGTACACACATAAATGTATTATCACAGGATGGAATACTAGACAGAGCAAACCGGGTTATCAATACAGAGGAATCACAAAACATCCTGTAAAAAGAAAAAATTGCTGAACGATAAGAATTTTTGTAGTTTATTTGCTTATTCCTTTAACAATGTTTTGTATGTTTATATGTACAAATCATGTGTGTGTGTGTGTGTGTGTGTGTGTGTGCACATGGGTATGTTGTGGATATTTCTGTAATAAAGTTACCCGTAACATTTTCTTAAAAAGTGTGAAGCATGTGGTGAAATGTTAGCATTTTTTTTATTAATTTATTTTCAGAAAAACAGTATTCATTATTTTTTCACCACACCCAGTGCTCCATGCACTCTGTGCCCTCTATAATACCCACCACCTGGTACCCCAACCTCCCACCCCCCTGCCACTTCAAACCCCTCAGATTGTTTTTCAGAGTCCATAGTCTCTCATGATTCACCTCCCCTTCAATTTACCCCAACTCCCTTCTCCTCTCTAACACCCCTTGTTCTCCATGATATTTGTTATGCTCCACAAATAAGTGAAACCATATGATAATTGACTCTCTCTGCTTGACTTATTTCACTCAGCATAATCTCCTCGAGTCCCCTCCATGTTGCTACAAAGTTGGGTATTCGTCCTTTCTGATGGAGGCATAATACTCCATAGTGTATATGGACCACATTTTCCTTATCCATTTGTCCACTGAAGGGCATCTTGGTTCTTTCCATAGTTTGGCGACCGTGGCCATTGTTGCTATAAACATTGGGGTACAGATGGCCCTTCTTTTCATGACATCTGTATCTTTGGGGTAAATACCCAGGAGTGCAATTGCAGGGTCATAGGGAAGTTCTATTTTTAATTTCTTGAGGAATCTCCACACTGTTCTCCAAAGAGGCTGCACCAACTTGCATTCCCGCCAACAGTGTAAGAGGGTTCCCCTTTCTCCACATCCCCTCCAACACATGTTGTTTCCTGTTTTGTTAATTTTGGCCATTCTAATGGTATAAGGTGATATCTCAATGTGGTTTTAATTTGAATCTCCCTGAGGGCTAGTGATGATGAACATTTTTTCATGTGTCTGATAGCCATTTGTGTGTCTTGATTGGAGAAGTGTCTGTTCATATCTTCTGCCCATTTTTTTGATATGTTTGCCTGTTTCATGTGTGTTGAGTTTGAGGAGTTCATTATAGATCCCGGATATCAACCTTTTGTATTTTTTAATCATTCAAGAAATTAATATATGTGTGCTTGGAGTTTCTTTTTTTCCCCTTTCCTCAATCCCATATAAAAAAAAAATTATTTATTTGACAGAGCACTAGTATGCAGAGTAGCAGGCAGAGGGAGGGGGAGAAGTATAAGCTTTCTGCTGAGCAGGGAACATGAAGTGGGGCTGGATCCCAGGACCTTGGGATCATGACCTGAGCCAAAGGCAGCTGCTTAACTGACTGAGCCAGCCAGGTTGCCCCTCCTCAATTCCACTCATTCTTTTCCTTCCACTGAAGTAATCATTACCCTGAAGACGGTGTTGTTTTGTTTTGTTTTTTCTTTCCCAACTAGTTTTATATTTTTACATTTTGGAAAAACTCCCATTTCTACAAAGCAGTTTCTCTTTTTCCATTTTAGGAAACTATAACTTTGACAATTCGGTTTTCTAGTTGTTTCTTTATTTGACAAAGGAATGATACCATTCTTTATTTTTATTTTTATTTTTTTTAATTTCCAGCATAACAGAATGGAATGATACCATTCTTTAAAAGATTAAGTCAACTAAATTAATACTGACATTTAGGCCCAGGACCATAAGGAAACCAATTTTTTCTCGGCGCCAATTATGCTATGGGTAAGTAAAACAAAACAAAACTGGAAAATAAAGTCACCATCCACTATAAAATCTTCAGAGTATTTACTGGCCCATTTGACTAGCGTGGAAAGAATTACAGAAAAATATAAAAGGTATTGTTCAGTGGTCTCTGAAAAAAGGTGGCTTCCTGTACTAATATATATTCCATTCACCAAATTCTTACATGTTGCTTTTGTAGAATAAAAATTTTGTAGAATTATATATATATGTATATGTATATATTCCACTTAATTCATCATAGTAATTAATCCTGAGAGTAGCTTTCTTTCTGGAAAAAAATAAGAGAGTCATTCTAAGTAGCTTTATTTTACTTTTGGAGATGTTTAACCTTAACTGCATCACTAAGTGCAGACTGACTGATGATTACACACATCTTACTCCCAGGTATAGTAAAGGCCAATATCAAAATGTCTAATTGCCTTTTATTCATTCTAGATTAGGCAATTAAGTCCTTACAGTTTATCAGAATTCCCAGGATCTTTTCCTCAAAATTAAGAAATAAATTGCTCTTCTCAAAGAGATATTATGCTTGAGTCTCCTGACGGAAGTACTAACATTTATTAACTATTTTCCTATGTCAGGAATCTCTTCTGTGAGTTGCCATTGACAAATTAGTTCAATTTCAGCTTATCCTTACCTCCAGGTATTTCTATCTCCTCTTCTTCAAAAAAAAAAAAAATTTTTTTTTTTAGTGTATCTTCCTTGGCTTAAAAACTCACATGCCCAGCCATGTTTTTTTGTTTGTTTCCCCTTTTATTGTTATTTAAAAGAAATTTCATACAAAATGCAGTTATTCCCAAATACATCACACTGATATCACATTTTTTGCATAATGAATAAAAATAGTATATCCCAGAACTTGTGAATAAGGCTGTGAAGTCATACCTAAAAAAATTAATCAAACTGATGTATTGCGCCCACTGAATTTTATATGTGCTGTGTTCTACCTCTTCAGTTTTAAAACTTGCAGTTGCTACCAATCTATATAAAATCTATACACTTTGAAAATTGAACATATTCATTCACACATTTTTTTGAGTAGACATTTAGCCAGGCATTAAAAAGTAATATAAAACGAATATAAGATACAGTCGTTTACTACAGGAATTTGGATGTGAACACACTGGCTTAATTCCTGATAGTGCAAAGCAACATATGAGCCAATGTCTAGTAGGGTCAAGTGCTCATGTAAAGAGCAGTTAATTTGAGATCAGAAAGGCTTTGTGAAATTTCTGGGAGTGGAGAACCCAAATGGCTACCTCATTAGTGTGTGGAAATGTAGAGACCAAGGAGAGGTGAGAATTATAGTTAGAAAAGTACATGTGACTTGTTCAGGGATGAGTGAGGTGTCTGACCTAGCTAAAGCAAAGGACCTACACTGGGAAAGAGGTGGACAAAATTGATTACTAGTGCAGGTTGCATTGTGGAGGTTCTTAAAAAGGACATTTTTTCCTGAAAAAAAGAAAAAAATCCAAAGATCTATTGAAATCCATTGATGGCTTCTTAGCAGGTGAGTGAAATGGTAAAATCTGTGACTTAATTCTTAATTTAAGAATAAATTAATCCAGAGCAATGTTTATTAGTGTATGTTCCCAGGATCCATTAATTAATGGGGTTACTCCAAAAGGGTTAAGTAATGTGGAAAAAACTGAGACATTTGACTTCCAGAAGGAAAATGCAGAATTTCCCAAACCTATTTGTCCAGGGAATGCTTTCTAGGAAAACCATGCATGGATCATATATTATATATGTATTGATACCAATCTCAGTCTATACATTGATATATTTAAGAAATGTCCAGTTCTGTATTTTTCAATAATTCACTTGATGTTTAGTTTCTCTGTTCTCAGATTGGTAGAAATTCAGGATCTCTTAATTTCCCCCACGAGAGTGTCTATGTTCTGGAGTCTTCTAGTACCGTGGAGTTAGGAAGCTGTGAAATGGTGAGGTGGCACTTATCTGGTGCTCTGTGTCATTGATGTATACTAGCATCTGCTGAGACGTCCTACTGCTCTCTGGTCCTGGGGAACTGGTCAGTACTACTGTTGCTGAAACATCTCTTTCAAACCCAGGGGCTCTCTTTATTTTTTTCCATACTATTCTGGGATTGATGAGCATACTTTTACTTACTGATCTGTTCCATGCTGAGGTATAAGAAACAGTGTATGGTTCCACAGGGCCCCCATCTTTCTTAGATGTGTCAGTTAGCTATTCTGTGAGGACTTTATTGCTTTCTTTTGATTTCTATCCAGCAAATGGTGCAGATGTCCCTTGTACCTAATGGTTTGGGGCTTTTCCCATGAGATTTCCACCTAAATCTTCTACTCTATGCCATGAATCATTTTTGTTTCCTAGAAAACTAAATTTTTAAAACTCATAAACAACAAAGAGCTCCCTTTCCCTCTTATTCTCCTATAGCTTCTATTCCCTGAGGAAGTGATTTAAGAAAGCTTAAGACAGGGAGAAGGAGGGGGCAAGGAATACCTGCTGTAAAAAATCAGTTATTATTTCAAAGATGTTTCCTACCACACTTGGAATGCCTTTTAGGAAATGCTGGTGTGCAGAACTGAGGATTAAAAGCTGATGAATAAAAGAATATGTATAGTATTGGTGGTGCCTTAAGTTTGGATTACCATGTATGGTCTCAATAAATAATGAATGCCTTGTCTTGTAAATCACTATCTTTGGCATAGTCCTTTGCAGTCCTCTCCCACACTAACTCTTGCAAAATCTTTCCTGTTTCTAAGAACTCTTCTTCCACCATATGAAGGTGGTCAGTCTAGCTTGTTGAAGACATGAAGACCAGTTGAGAGATAGCACCAACAGACACATAAGTTAGCTCTAGGTGAGCTGCATGCTGACTGCAAGGGTACAAGTGACCTCAGCTGAGACCAGAACTGCTCAGATGAACCTCCACTGAAGGTTTGATATGAATCATAAGCAAATAAAATGGTTGTCTAACCCACTGAGTTGTGGAATGATTTTTATTACATCATTATCAAAATATGCGGTACAATACAATACTAAAATATGTAATATGATATGCTAGGCATTGAAGACAGAGGAGATATTTTATGGATAGATTTCCTCAATATGGATATATGGGATGAGGGAAAAGAAAAATTCAAATAGGATGAGCTGGTACCTTGGAAGGGGCTCATTTTTTCATTCATTGGAAAAAGAGTTCTTATAGGAAATAAAAAGGAAGTGTCAAGTGTCATTATGGAGATTAGAGTCTTCAGTGACTTAGGTAACTGTAGACAGGTAGTTGGGTGGATCCATGCAAGATGGGGTCTTGGTATCATTCTGCAGTTGTGCCTTTTTGTAAATCACTATCACTCTCACTGGCTTGGATTCAAGAGGTTGTTCTTCTGTCACTGATGAAATGAAAAACAAACAGTTCTCTTATATAAGCATAGTCTCAGACATGACACTATACTCATCTTAATTACTGATGACAAGTATTTTCCTAAAGATTTCCTCAAAGCAATGAGGTAAATGTCATAAAACCAAGAAATACTAAAAATATGGAGGGATTGATAACACACATCTCCAGGTTCTGAATCTAAACTCTAGCTTATAAAATGGACTGCTGCCAGTTAGCTGTGATTAGTTAGGTTCAAATATTATTAGCTTTAGTCTCACGGAAACTTCTCCTAGTCCTACTAATAGCTTTTTTAGAAATTTATTTTACATTCATCATCTTATTTAATCTTTACAACAATTCTAAGATTTAGACATTATTTTTATCCACATTTTAGAGATGGATAAACTGATACTAAGCTAAAATAATTGGCCAAAGACAATATAGCTGGTCAATAGGGGTACAGGAGTTTACACTCTGGAGAGGTTCTTTGACTTCAAGTCAAATCCTTTTTTCTCAATGATGCCAGTTCTTTTCAACCATTTCAAAGAGCACCGGAATCCTGTGGTGCCTCAAGAGTCACTGAGCAAAAAGAGGAGGGAGGGGGAATAAAAACCCTTCACCGTGGTTTCAACCAGAGCACATCATTCATATATATATATATATATCTGTTTATGTATATATATATATATGTGTGTGTGTGTGTGTGTATATGTATAATATACACATACACACAGACACACAAACACATATATGTATATGGGACCCATTTAAAATTTTGTTAGAAAAAAATTCCCCAACACTGCATCAGACCATCATGACTCCTAATGCTGTTATGATCTACACTAGAAACTTCTTGAAGTCAGAGACCTCATCTTATCCTTTCTTTGGTCTCACAATGGTGGGAAACCTCCCTTGACCTGTAAGCCAGTCTTTGGAAGAAGGAGCCGATGGAAATCATTGCCCTGTGGATGCTCTGGGCTCCAGAACAGCGCAGTCTAAGCATCTCCCATGACCCCTGTCAGCCTTGCTGTCTGCTTCTCTAAAGCCAATTAAATTATTCACGGTACCTTCAGCCTTCTCGCTGTTATCACAGCTCACTGAGTTCTCTCCCAAGAGGGAAGTGATATCTTCTCCAAATATCTTGAGGCAATTTTCAATGAGAAATTCTACAAGAGAAACCTGTAACACAAAAAGACAAAAAATGGGGTGCTTTTTTCATAGGGCATAATTTCAAATCACATTTTGTATATAGAACTTGGACCTAACAAAAAAATGTGAAAGACTTCCAAGAAAAATTCATATATAAAAATATGATAAAAATATATAGAAATAAAAGTTCTCTAAGAAATAATCTAGAAAGAATGATACTTTCCAGTATACTTTGGGTACAGATTTTAAAATACTGTTCATCAGTGGAGCAAAGTTATATAATATATATAATATAATATATAATTTGTAGATAAGTTATAGCCTATTTAAATAGCAAACATTTTGATATTAATGGTTATGTCATTAAAACTGGAATAATTTTGGGGGTACCTGGGTGGCTCAGTCAGTTGAGCATCTGACTCTTGATTTCATCTCAGGTCATGATTTCATGGTGGTGAGATTGAGCCTCACATGGAGCCAGCACTGGGCTCCATGCTCAGTGGGGAATCTGCTTGGAATTCTCCCTCTCACTCTGCCCTGCTCACACTATCTCTCTCTCTCTCTCTCTCTCTCTCTCTCAAATAAATAAATATTAAAATAAAATAAAATAAAATAAAATAAAATAAAATAAAACTAGGATAATTTTCAAAGTAACCTACTTTATTAAATTTTACTTATTTTTGTTTGTAAATTTTGTCTCCAGTTTTATTGAGCTGTAACTGACATATAACATCTTATTAAAATTTATAAAGTATAAACAAAAACTTATGAAATCCATTTCTTAAATGAAGAAGTATCTTAAAATTGGAAAGCAGAGATTTTTGTGGGTTTTTTTGTGAGGGAAAACCCACACAGTTGGAGAAAAAAACATGTCTGTCTGTCTAACTTCAGTCCTTTCTCATGCATTGCTTTGCGGCATGCTGGCTTGGGGAAGAGCTGTCATCTTATTAGGCATGTTGCGGTTCCATTAGGATGTTCTCAAATCTTTTACTAGTTTACTAGATGTAGCAGAGGTGAAATAGTAGCCAGGTATTTTTCTAAATGAGCCACAACTTGCAGAGGAAGACCAATGTGTTGAGCCAATGAGCCATGGGTGCTCATACTGCCCAAGCCACCTAGGATGTGCCAGTAGATCGGAGGAGCTGGATGTTGTTGCCATTGTGTAATGAGGAAACCAGGGCTTTGCCCAAGATTACAAGTCCTTCAAGGATTAGGCTGAGAGGGACGCCTGGATGGCTCAGTTGGGTTAAGCAGCTGTCTTTGGCTCAGGTCATGATCCCAGCGTCCTGGGATCGAGTCCCACATTGGGCTCCTTGCTCGGCAGGGAGCCTGCTTCTCCCTCTGCCTCTGCCTGCCATTCTGTCTACCTGTGCTCACTCTCTCTCCCTCTCTCTCTCTCTGACAAATAAATAAAATCTTTAAAAAAAAAAAAAAAAAAAAGGATTAGGCTGAGAGTTGAACCTTGACTTGTCAAGCTCCAAAGCCCAGGTTCTTTTCTATTGTATCACATGATTTTTCTCTCTGTTTAGTCAAGTGTTTAGTTTCCCGGATGGGGAAGAAGTGACTCAACTGCTCTGAGTTTCCCGCCTAAAGACACCCCTTCCCAGACCCCACCAGAGTAGGATAAAGAATTCTGACACTCCAGTGGAGCCTAATGAAAATGTGCATTTTACAAAACAGATCCATCAGAGTTACTACTGCACATTTCAGGTTCAGAGCAGGGATTCTACAACCCCACCGGGGAACAAAAATGAGAGCCCTCATTACCTTTTTCATGACATTTTCTTCCAATTCCGAGCTGCAGGAATTAGGTGGACAAAGGATGCTTGGAGCTATACACACTGATAAATTATAAGCCGTCATCTGATTGGATGAGGATTGTTGCTGAATGTTGTATAACACTCCAAAAAGGTATCGCAAAAGAACAACATTCGCTTTTGGCAGCTGGGCTAAAAGTCTAAGGTAAAAAAAAAAAAAAATGCACTTTTAAATAAGACAAGTCATTCCACTTAGGAGGTTGGAAATACATAATACAGGGGACAGGATATATCTTTGTATATCTAGTACACAGTCTGCTGTAGCAGAGTTGCAGGCATGTGTATATACAAAAATATTTCACTGAATTCAGTTCCTAAACCAGATAAAAACTTCTCTGGTTAATTAAATGTTTGACAAACTTAAGGTCATAACCCTGTCAGTTGATGCTCTAGCATCTCCCTTAGATCAATGGATTTCATCTACCAGTTTCATACATCCAGAAGGTGTAAAATGGCCAAGGATTCCATATTAATAAAATCAGGAGAAGAACAATAATAGCCCTAAGGAATGCCTCTATTTTGAAGCTGGTCTCCATGGGTGTCAAGAATTGAAACTCTTTGGCATGGATCATTATTTTAGTGGACAAAGCTGTGAAATTTAAGCCAGTATTTTCCTAATAGTTTATTAGCTGTATTTTTGAGATGTGACCAGAGTAGAGTAACTGTTTCATCATTACCTCTGGGCTGCAGTTATTTTCTCCTCTTCATTCCCTTGATCAATAACACCAAGCCATTTGTCATAGAGATCAGATAAAAATATACTTCCTGGGATATTTCTAAGAAAATCCTTATGGAGATAAAAAAAAATATATATATATATAAAATAGAAAATATAGATTGGTAATATTACAGAGAAAATATTTAGTTAAAAAGTTCAGTCGCCCCCTCACTTCCTTCACAGATACCCAAACGATGACCCACACAGAGCTTGGCTCTCACTCTCCATTGATTTGCACATGCAGAAGCAGGTGCTTGGATTTTCTCCAACTAAAACTTAGAAACATAAAAGCAGAGCTCAGGCTGTGGTGTAAATTAAGATAAAGATCCCTTCTATCATCTGGAGCGTGTGTGTGTGTGTGTGTGTGTGTGTGTGTGTGTGTGTTTTGCAAACTACCACAAACTCTGAGTCTGGCTATAGACAATCCTAAATCCTATTAGTTTCTTGGACAGAAATACACATACTCATTTTGCTTCTTTTAGACACAGTACTAGCTCTTAATTCTAGCAAGAAAAGTTCTGAAACAGAATATAAATAGGTGTGCTCTTGCACACATATTAGGAAAGAACTAGGTCTTCTGACTTGGGGTGTATGTGCTCCTTGGAAGAAAGCTACTCTCATAATTGCTTCATTCTTCCTTTTCTTAACTGTTTAAAAGTCAAGATTCTATGGCAAACTCATGTGGTCCTGAGGATATATTCATTTCTAGCTTAGGCCAATTCTCCAGTTAGTTTGACATGATATTATCAAGTCCAAGTTTGCAGAGTCTGATTCTCCATCAAGAACAGTTAACTTTCAGAAGAGAAAACTTTAGAAATGTGTAAGAACTATACCCACAAGTGGTCACCCTCTTCCTAGTCTGTGCTTATAACATGGAAATAGGAAAGAATCCACTAACTCTTGCTAGAAAATCAATTCCACGTGTGCACTCTGTAAGAGGGTAACACTCATCTTGCTATTCACATACTTAGTGCATCATCATTCTTGATGCCTATATGTATATTACTAGTGTATGTTATTATGACCCCAGTGTAATAGTGGTTAACTAAGTCATTTCTGGACTATTGCTATTTATCATATCTTCCAGCACTGATGGGGGATAAGGAAAGACCGAATGTGACTGAGATTCTAAGATTGTAGTATTACTACATTAACCTAGGTTTGTTCAGAGCTGTTAATATGTGCTAAGATGAATGAATTAAATTCTTCCTCTCTTCCATTTCTTTTGGAAACTTTGCCTTCATTATGAAGGTGGTGAGGATGTTTGCTTTGATAAGCATTGTGTACATGTAAGTGCATATTTAGAAATTTGTTATCATTACTAGTAGTCATTTTAGTATTAGTATTTTGCATGGAGTCTTCAGGAGTGAAGGTAGGGAGGGCGGTATGTGGTGAAAACGGAAAGTATTTCTAACATATGGGGCTTTTAACTCCTAAAGTAGCTTCCTTAAATTTTGATTTTGTCAAGTGTTTTTCAGTTTGTTAGGTTCTTAATCTGTTATGCCCATTATTGTTCTTGGGCAGTCATGATGAAGGACACCAATCATAGTTTCAGTTACTTGTGTATGGATAATGCTAGAACTTTCCCTACCTTTAGGACGGATGCTACCACAAGAACTGATTCATCATCCAAGTTCACTTTGTCCCCAGAATTGAGTTTCTCCTTTAGGATTCTGCATGATTTCATATTGGCTGATTTTCTGAAGATGCCTTCAGTGAGTGGCCCTTGTTGATTGATAAAGCAAAGCATATCCTGTAGGAAGGAAAGAAAAGTGTATGACAATTCATATCCACAACCACAGAGCACAAGCTTGCCTCCTTTTTGAAGGAGCAAGAGAATATGAAGGTACACTGTTTAAGAGCTGGAAGAACTAAAGTCAGTTTAGATTTTTTTTCAGTGTGTCTATATATTTTCTACCCAAAAATCAATTTTACAGTCATACACTGAAACATTTTAAACACTTATTTTAATCAGATTTTCCTTTTCATTGAATTTACACTTTTAAATCAAACTTCTCTGCTTCAAGGCCTTTGTGGAACTACCATCTGTTTCCTTTTTACCATTCTTTTCTCATTATTCCCTTACATAGATGCTCTTTCCTAAATATGGAAATCTTTTGCCATACTCATTTCCCATTTGTTTATTTCTCTTTAAGTGACTGTGTATTTCATTCCTACTACTTCTATTTCTTTCCTTTTTGAAAAATCAGGCTCAAAAGCTCTCTTATCCTTCTCTGATTATATTCCCTTCTCATGAGTCTTTCATTGTCTTTTGTTCTATCTTCATGTCCTCTCCCTGCAGTGCAGAAAGATAATAAGGACTGGAGTCAGGTAATCCAAGGGATCTGAAATCTGTTACTTATCTATTGTGTGACCTGGGGCACACACATACTGTACTGAGGCCTTTCTAATTCATTTGTGAAAAGGGGGGGATGATAATCCTCGCTACCCCCTAAATTTGCTGTGATGCAAGGACTGGGGTGATAGCTAAGCATGTAACTAACATGATAAATTTCTTCATTATCTAGCAGAACATTCCCTACATTGAGTACAGTGCTCGCAGGGATACTGGACACTCAATTAATGTCAACCCTGACAATTCAATACACCAATTGGAGATAACATGGGCCAAACTGTGGCTTTTGTTTGACATATTCTGTTAGGGTTAACGGATTCATATTTGCCAGAGGATGAGTCTTTATGCTTGTGTGAGGTGTTTGTAGTTGTTAGATTGAGTAGATTCAGCTGAAGGAAACTTGAGACTAATGTGAGTTCAGGAAGGCAATGAAGGGGAGAGTGTGAAGATGATGTGGCCTCTCAGAGACTCATACATAGTGTCCATTTTGACTATTCTGAACAGGACTATGTGGGTCTTAGTGGAAACAAGAAACAAGTGGAATGGACAAGAATGTCTTTTCCTGTTGTATTTGCCTCATGACTCTGTATTACCTAACTCAGATTCTATTCTTTGAGATAACAGAGAGCTTCTCAGCCAAAGCCAGGAGCTATCTAATGACCTCTCCATTTGGGGATAGATTTGGATGAGAACACTTGACCTCTCTGAGCTTCCCCTCCTCCAGAGGGCTGTAGAAGACCTACCAGAATTGGAGAGGGCAAGTTGTCATTATCACACACATCCGTGAGGGTAACTCCAAAGAGTTGTCCAGGCTTTGCAGAAGGTGGGACTGTGCACTGGTTGTTGTGGCAAGTACTGGGGCGCCGCCAAAAGGCCCAGTTTCTGAAAGAATACCTTTTATCTTTCTTCTGGTCGGAGTCTAAGGAAGAAGTGAGATGATGATTATTATTATTAGTAGTAGTAGTAGTAGCAGTTTAATTAGCTTAACCTTATTTTCACAATTGCCATTTTACAGCATGTTCATTGCAATGGCTAGAAGAGGGCAAACTGAGTCACTCATTGTGTAGAATTCTCCATTATCTGATAATGGCTGATAGAATCCTTATGGTGTTAGTGTGTTCTTCCCCAGATCCTGCAAAGTAATGGTTAAGCCTAGAGACTTGATCAGATTCAGGGTCAATACTTTCAGTGCCATCTACTGCCTATTGAGCTGTATCATGAGGCATTCAACTTGTAGTTGTTTGCTTCCTATTGGTAAGTATGGTCAGTGGATTCATCAGGTGTCAGATCTGATTTTAAAAGCTAAAAAACAGGGGCACCTGGGTGGCTCAGCAGCGAAAAGCTGAGTTCAAAGTTTCTATTGGTCAACTATGAATATTTTCCTTGTAAGATACCTTAACATTTGCTTACATAATCTGCTTAAGTCACTAAATTCTTTAAAGGTCCACAGAGGAGCCAAGCTGCAGAAGGATAAAACAAATGAGCAACATTTCACCAAAAAATCCTTAAACACCTGACTGCTAGGCTTTTCTAGGATGTAATGAGTGTACCATCGTGTCCACTTACATGGGTGGCAACACTCACGGTGCTTGACTGGAGAGACCAAGTCCCAAGACCAGAAGCATCCTGAGTCTGCTACTTGGTTAGATTACTCAAAAATTTTTAAACGTTGGTTTGTTCAACTTCAGCGTAAATGCTCCTGCCTACAACTCATTGAACTAAATATAATGTACTACTCAGCACAAGACATGGTTCATGGCAGCCTTGATAAAAGTAATTTCCTTGCTCATAGGGCCTCAGGCAGTCTAGAGTCAATCTCTTAATCGCTTCTCCCCCAAAGCAGACATCACTCCCATTTTCTATTTGATTTTGCAACCTCTAGAAGGTAGGCAATCATGAAAGACTGCCACCATTTTGCTTAACTAAGGCTCTTTCTTCCTGCCCTGGAATTGATACCCTTACCATTTCAAAAGGAGAGAAGAAAGAAAGCAAATACATTCTTAAATCCAGGAGGAAATTTCTGTACATCAAAATGTACATATTTGCTTAAGTTAATACATAAATTGAGTTGCTGTATGCAACCTGGGTTCCCTACTTTTACCCTAGTTTTATTATTTCTAAAACTACCCAAATACATTTTATTATCCAACTTTAATAAGAAGAATGCTCTTAAGAAGAATGTTGTATCCCTTGATACAAAGCTGTATAGCTAACTACTCTAGGAGTACATACAGAAAGCAGGTAGACATAGAGCCCTATACTTTCTCAAAGGTATATTTAGACTTAGCCAGACGTTTTGTAATGTATGCTATTTGCTGTCAGAGTTCATGTTGCCTCTGTGACTAATAAAAATATACACTATAGCCACACAAATACAAGAATGATTAAATAATGTATGTATGCTATTTGCTGTCAGAGTTCATGTTGCCTCTGTGACTAATAAAAATATACACTATAGCCACGCAAATACAAGAATGATTAAATAATCATTCTAAGTTTCTAACTTTATAGAAACCTATCCTTTCTTAAACAGCACTGGCAAGATTTAGGTTAATGTTTCCTAATGCTCAAATTAGGGTATGGATATTAAAAAGTAAAATTGTTAAACTTTGTGCTTATAGAATAACAATCATAGCAATAAAATACTTTCTTTTTTGGCCCCATTTCTTCTTAGATTAACAACATATTTTCATTAGAGAAAGAACTATCAATGGGAATACTGGAATGGTAGGACAAAAGATAGCAAGAAGGATGATTAAAACACTCTGATCATAAACATTCAGTCTAGCTCCAGGCTTAACCTGGGTCTGAAGCAGACATGGAAAGTGGGGGGCAGAATTGAGAGTTGAATTCTAACTGGAACCCCAAGACCTCTTCACCCTAAGCTCAGAATAAAACAAATTCAGTTCCATAACTCTCTACTCCACTGGAGTTCTTCCATTCCAGGTGTGTCTAAGCCATGCAGTCATTTGATCCCACCCTGTGATGGCCTGAGATACTAGACAAAACCCTGGAATGGAGAACACCTGTTTCCAGGCCACAAACAGCTTGTGCTCTATTAAGTCACACATAATTACACGTAGAAAGTGCTCTGGGGATACACAGAAAGGAGTTACGGTCTACCTAGAAGAATTAAAACAAACAACCTTCTTAGAAGAGAGGTGGGTCTTGATTTCAGACCTTTGGGTTTCTCTAAGCTTGACTCTGCATAGTTTGTAGTTTTTGCCTATACTGTTCCTCCCCAGTCCCCACAGAGAGAGTCAGCTCTGTGTCATGAATTTGTGGTCAAGAGTGGAGACACAAATCAAGAGAAGGCACTTGAAGAAAGGGAGGGGACTCACCTCTCTCTTGCGGGTTCTGGGTTGGGTGTCTGGGCTTCAGGATGAACTGGTCTTGCACCTTTGTGAATTTCTGCTCCAGGAGGGACTCCTGGAGGGTGGAAGAAGAGGTGGAGTCCTCGGGTGTTTGTGGCAGCAGTGTAGTAGATGGATGTTCATGTCCTAAATGGAAAAAATATATATATAGATTCAGGTTGATGGTGATGGCTGTCATCAAACCCACCTTCACCATGAGTGTACGCATCACACTGGTATATGCTGTTATTCTTCTGGGGCTTCGGGATAAAAAAAGGCTGTGCCTCCTGAGTGAGCATCATATTTGCTCCTGTTGGGGACACGCTGCAAAAAGCAGGTGCCCAAGGGAAAGATTTTAAGAAGAGAAAAAAAAATTTAAAGCATGTTACTTTGCTTGGAATACATAGATTGTTCAGGGCATTGCACAGTGCTGACTTTTGCTGTGTTACCATCTGAGAATATTTAAGGCCTTCTAGTTTCTGCCTTGAAACTAATAAGATCTGTACATCTTAGGGAAATTACTTGACCCCTCTAATCCTTACATTCATCCTTTGAAATGCTTGCCCTCACACAAACTTACAAGGATCAGAGTAAATATATTAATAAGCATTAGTGGTTTAATATTTTTTAAATAATTGGACCATTTATATTAAGAAGTGCTATTCTCTCACACACAATGTCAGTTGAACAGATTTTTTTTTTTCCATTTCCTTTTGTCAGTTCTAGAGCCAGAGCTACGCATGGGTGGTGGGATCGGTAGACTTTATGCTTTATGCTTCCCTCCCACAGGCTGCCCTTCCTCCAAAAGGAGTCCTGCCAGGCGATGATCAGAGGGAAGGCTGCACAGTATTGGGAACCCAGAAGCAAAGGGCAAAGCGATGTTTACAGAGTGGAAAACTGCACCCAGCCACAGTCAGTGAGAATTGCCTGGCAAGTGATTTGTTTTGTTCTTGGATGCTTTACATTGTTTCCTCTCCATAGAATTATCAAAGACCCTGTGCTATATGATATGGATTTCATTTTTGAGAATAGAATGAAAGTTCTCTTTCTGTCATTTCTGTTTATTATTGAATGTAACTTGGGGAGCTTTTGCTGTTTCTTTTCATCTGTCAGAGATGCAATGTCAGTGCTCTGTTCACAAGAATCACAGTGATTTCCCTCTTTTAAGGAAAAAGAAGTTTCTATGACAGCAACACAACCAAGTCACCAAGATAACCAGGAGATAATCTGCAACTGAGAATTGAGAGCATTGTTTAAAATGGAATGCATGTGGAATGCTGCTAATGGATCAGCGTGAATGACAGGCTCTCCAGATTCCTCAGAGATGCCTTTATGTGTGAAACTGCTCAGTCTGAAAAGTTATCATCTACATTGTTTTACCTAAATTAATGCAATTTATTAAAATAAATATATTTCAGTATCTTTTTTCCTTTTTATTGTTGACCAACTTTTACAAAGATGTCAACATTAACACAGAACATGAAATGGGGTGTAGGCTTTGTCCTCAGCTATGCGCTTGGTGACTTTCTGTATTCTAAGTGTGGGAATATACATTCCACAGAAAGAAACTGGTTGTTTAGATTTCCAGATCATTGGAAAATATCCTTTAGATAACTTTAAAAAGAGTAATACCCTCAAAGGATTATTTTCTTTTTAAGACTCTATTTATTTGTCAGAGAGAGAGGGTACGCACAAGCAGAGGGAGTGGCAGGTAGAGGGAGAAGCCCGCTGAGCAGAGAGTCCTAACTCAGGACTCGATCCCAGGACCCTGGGATCATGGCCTAAGCCGAAGGCAGACACTTAACTGACTGAGCCACCCAGACATCCCACCTCACAGGATTATTAGAAAGATAAAAAAAATTGCATATAAGAAGGAATGCTATAAGATTTCTAGCAAAAATCATTGTTGCCTTTACCATATGTTACTACTTCAAGGTCTGCTACATATCCTGTCCTCTTTCTCTTGTTTTTTATTCCTTTTATTTCTAGTAAGCACTGAACAATTTTGTTAATCCAAAGATCTATTTTTTTTTTTTAAGAAAACTTGTGCTAATAACTATCTTAGGAGAGGTATAAAAGGTTTATCAATAAACTTAAGACTGATGGAAAAAGCCTGAGAAACAGCAAAGTGTAGGTAGTTTAGTCAGTGAAGACTTGAGGAGTTTAAGCGTGATTATCTCATTTTCTTTATGATGCTGAGAAGACTTCTGGGCACATGGCAGGTGTTAAATAGATACCTATACCTAGATTCACAGCCATGACTGGATTTTAGAGGATTTTCACAAAATAGAGGCTATTTAGTAGTTAGGAACTGGAATTCAAGACTGGAATATGAAAAATGAATGTATGGGAAAAGAAATTCCAATCCATTTTGTTTTCATACCTAAGTGGGTAAATAAGTAAGCAAATAATAAATAAACAAAAATTTTTCAAGACAGCTCTGTTTGTTGGGTAAAAAGTAGTAGAAAAGAAAAATTTACTAGGCCTAACTAGGCCATAAGCTGCTGAATGAGGAGATGTCATCAGTGCCTGGGAAAAAGTAAGTACCTGGCAATTATTTAATAAATGTGTGAGTGAATATTGCATGTGATTTTTACTTTTAAGGGTATTTAAGCTTAAGACAGAACAAGCATTACTTTGAGATGTAGGGTTACAATTTTGAACCTAATCAATCCCATCTTAGGTTTTCCTGACACTTACCACTGAGTGGGTGCGGGGCCGCTTTCTTGCCAGAACTCACCCACAGCTGGTAGTCTTTCTCAGAGCCCTTGGAGACAAAAAGAACGATGCATCATAACAAATCTTTAACAGTACTTGAAGAACACATTTCCTTAGCATTTCTGTGTTTCCAGAAAGAAAGAATTGGCACCAGTATAAATGCTGTTTGGTCCATGGAGGTAGCTATAGTACTTGTTCACTTGATTCCCTCACAGCCACCAGTAGACCATCCCACATTCTTGCCATTTTTTACAAAGGCCAGGAGACCACAGTACAATCAGCTCCTCACTGTATAGGTGGCCTATAGCATAAGAAATCACAGTTGTGCCCCCTCACTAAGGAGGAAAGGGCTTATCTCAGAGTGCTGCCTTCTGTTGTCTCTAGACTCCTTGGGTATGTTAGCTTTTGCCTTCAAATGTCTTGCCCAGACATGCATATTGTCCAGAGAGACCTATACCCTGCTATGACTATTTCTGAGCAAAGTAACTTGAAAGGCATCAATAGGTCAGCAGCCCTGAGCAAAAGGAGATGAATGCCCAAGGGGCCTTCAGGAGATAGTGGACTGAAGTTAGCCACTGGTGGCGGCAAGCCCCACTTCAGGGAGAGAAAGGAAAAGGAGTCTACCTTAGACAACATGTCAGATGCAGAAAACAATTACTCCCCAGCAGAATTACTGCCTAGTAATACTGGAAATCCCACTTGAAACAAACAAGTCTAAATTATAAAGATTGCTGAACTTAAAGAGCCATCCAGGAGACTAAAGCAAAAAATGTTTGAAATGGTTGTTGGTGATAGGTACTATGCTTGTCCTTGACTCCTGATTAAAAATCATGGCCTTGCCCTTATGAAGGAAGGTCATAGGTACAGACACAGATACAGAGCTAAATTTGCTCAAAATTGTATTGCAAATAAGAAATGAGAGCTAATAAGGTAGGTAGGGTTTGGAAAAATTATTCTGTAATCCTTTTAAATCAGGTATACATAAAGCCAAACAACCCCAGTTCTTCATTAAAACAGCAATTCTTTGTCTAGTGAGATTGATCACTTTGTGCAAAGGAAAATCACAAACATGCCATAAAATGAGATATATCATTAATTGATCTCCCCAAATTTATCCCTAAAACCACTCACTCTCTTTCCAAGATTTAGTTCTTATTTAGAGTATATATATCATACAGGTTAGAAATCAATGTAGAGATGTGCTTTACCCAGTACATATAAATACAATTTTATTTTGGATGTATTATTAAATTTTGTTTGTTCAGAAATCATTGATTTCTTATGCCAAATTCTGGTTGCTCTGAGTTTTTAAGGGGCTTAATTACACCATTGGGTCAGATAGAATTTAAGTAGGAATCTTGTAATTATGTCATGTCATGATAGCAAGACATTTTCAAATTTATAGAGGATTTTTAAATTTTATTTTTCTAAAGGTTTTATTTATTTATTTGACAGAGAGAGGAAAAAAGAGAGAGAGAGAGAGAGAGCACAAGCAGGAGTAGTAGCAGAGGGAGGGGGAGAAGCAGGCTGTCTACTGAGGAGGGAGCCCAATGAGAGGCTCAATTCCAGGACCCTGAGATTATGACCTGAGCCAAAGGCAGATACTTAATGACTAAGCCACCCAGGCACCCCTACAGAGGATTTTATATAAGAAGTTGTGCTTTACAAATGCTCCCTTCAGTTCTGTCCAACCATTATCACTCTCCCTCTGTTTTTCCTCAGAAAACCTCATCATCAAATATGTCCATATCTTTCATAAAAAAAAAAAAAAAACCCAGCAACTCACACCAGTACCATCAAAACATAAAGGAAAAGGTAGTTAAAACCAAAACAAGATGAAAACGATATGTTCTCATGGTCTTATTCAGAACTTGTCTTCTTCCTTACCAGTTCAAAATGGGCGTGACCCACCTCATCCCAAGGAACCGCATCAAGAGGAGGTAGCTTCTAGCCACGTGGTGTTTATGTCAAAATGTACAACCAAACATGTAATTCAGGGTTCATCAAACTGGGATTGACTCCTTGGGTGAGAACCAGGGTAAATAGGGATGGGAAGGAATCCGAAATGAAGACACAGAAAGAAGAGTCCAATAGAGGAGGAAATATTTAGAAACTTAGAAATATTTTATTGTCTATGTATAAAATAAATAAAATAAACTGCATGTTGTTATTAGCACTCTAAAATTATAGCCCAATTTTATTCTATGACTTTGAATTTGCAGAAAATTAAAAATGGGAATGCAAGAATAGCACCACGTATAGGTTAATAATATAGCTTTGCTGCCTTCAATTTCTAAATTTGGAGGACGAAATAGGACTATGATATCTATAATAATCAGCTGTTTTATAATGGGAGGTACACAACACATGCACATGCATGAATTTCTAAAGTCAAAGTTGGTTTTTAAACTAAAAATAGTTTGCAGGCAACTTACAGTTATTCCTAGCATTCGTAGTGACATGTTGATAATGTCATTCACTGTGTCTGAATTTGTTGCTGTTACAGTTACAGACTGGAAAAAAGAAATAAGAAAGATTGCTATAAATTTTTAAAAATTTAAAGCAGGTGACCAAATTATTATTGCCAAATTATTATCCATACTCTAAAGGCAAAGCTTGTTCAGGTAATGACAAAGTAAAACATAAGTAGAGCACACACCCATAATTATATTTTCATTTCTTTATATAACATGAAACTAGTAGGAAACATTTCAGTAAAACATATATTTCCCTTCAAGGATTTGTGGCACACAAAATATAGGAGCTTAAACAAGAAAGAGAAAAACTGAGAATTCCAAAAGGGGACATGGCCTGACCCTCGGCTCCTAAGGCTATTTCCAAAATGGAGGGGGAAGATAGTTTAAAAAGGAGGAGCTCTTCCTGAGTTATGTTTTTTTTTCGTATGGCTTTCTTTCTTTGTAATTATATAATCAGTATCAGCAAAATCAGAATAAGAACTGGCTATGAAAGACGTTTTTTTAAAAACTACTATTTAGTCACTACTTTCTCTGTATCAGGCATCATGGTTACTAAGCTTTCCATTGTTGAAATCTGTTGAGACAAATAAAACCAACAAGTCTAGGAAATGAGACTGAAAATGTTAGAAGTTTATATTCTATTCGCAACTCTGACAGTGAGTAGTTACTTATAATAGCTCTACCTTACACTGAGAAACTGCCTCATACAACTAGGAAAATAGTTTACAGAAAATTACCTGAAAGAGATTGATAGAAATCTGAGGTGATACCTGTAAAACTATCTGAATTCCAAAAGACATTTTAAAATAAGACAATATGTAACCAACTATGCATACAGGTTTTATAACATTATTAGGCAAGGAGGCCTCTGTCCTTTGAGAAACAGTGCATAAAGAAGACAAACAGTACAAGTGGACACCCACAGGCCTTAAAAAATATTAAAAACAAAGTTAAAAGAAACTTGTCCTTTCATTGTATTTTTCTTCTTTTGAATTGAATGCAATTGTTTGATATGACAGATGCCTCGAAAGTTGTTTGAAAATTGGACTTTTTAAAAAATTTTTTTATTTTTATAAACATATAATGTATTATTAGCCCCAGGGGTACAGGTCTGTGAATCGCCAAGTTTACACATTTCACAGCACTCACCATAGCACATACCCTCCTCAATGTCTATAACCCTGCCACCCTCTCCCTACCCCCCTTCTCCTGGCCACCCTCAGTTTGTTTTGTGAGATTAAGAGTCTCTTATGGTTTGTCTCCCTCCCGATCCCATCTTGTTTCATTTATTCTTTTCCTACCCCCCAAACACCCCACACTGCATCTCCACTTCCTCATATCAGGGAGATCATATGATAGTTCTCTTTCTCTGATTGATGTATTTCGCTAATACCCTCTAGTTCTCTGATTGATTTATTTCGCATAATACCCTCTAGTTCTATCCATGTTGATGCAAATGGCAAGATTTCATTTCTTTTGATGGCTGCATAGTATTCCATTGTATATATATACCACCTCTTCTTTATCCATTTATCTGTGGATGGACATCTAGGTTCTTTTCACAGTTTGGCTATTGTGGACATTGCTGCTGTAAACATTTGGGTGCATGTGCCCCTTCAGATCACTATGTTTGTATCTTTAGTGCAATTGCTGGGTCATAGGGTAGCTCTATTTTCAACTTTTTGAGGAACCTCCATGCTGTTTTCCAGAGTGGTTGCACCAGCTTGCATTGCCACCAACAGTGTAGGAGGGTTCCCCTTTCTCCACATCCTCACCAGTATCTGTCATTTCATGACTTGTTAACTATAGCCATTCTGACTGGTGTGAGGTGGTATCTCATTGTGGTTTTGTGAAAATCGGACTTTTATAAACAAAATTGTTCATTAATTTCAAACTACTTGAGCTTCAGGGATTATTAAAAAAAAAAAAAAGTGTTCAGAACTCAGCATTAGGACTCAGAGCACCCAAATTCAAGGATATCCTATGTTAAATTGTCTAGAGGATTCAAGACAGGGTCTTAGCTTGAAATTTAGTTAGAAGTAATGGCTCTGCTATTTTTTTTTTAATGGTGTCTGAAAGCCTTTCAATACAACTTAAAAACTCTCCCATGAAATATCTATTTATTTATTTATTTATTTATTTATTTATTTATCAGAATGAGAGAGAGAGAGCGAGCGCACAAGCAAGGGTAGCGGCAGGCAGAGCAGGTAGAGGGAGAAGCAGGCTCCGTGGTGAACAGGGAACCTGATGTGGGACTCCATCCAGGACCTTGGGATCATGACTGAGCCAAATGCAGAAGCTTAACTTACTGAGCCACCCAGGCATCCCTCCCATGAAATCTTTTTGAAGTAAAAATGGAAAAGAAGGGGTGCCTGAGTGGCTCATTGGTTTAAAGCCTCTGTCTTCAGCTCAGGTCATGATCTCAGGGTCCTGGGATTGAGCCGCATATCAGGCTCCCTGCTCAGTGAAAAGCCTGCTTCTCCCTCTCTCTCTGCCTGCCTCTCTGCCTACTTGTGACCTCTGTCAAATAAATAAATAAAATCTTTAAAAAAAAAAAAAAGGAAAAGAAAAAAATCTCTTTTGAAATACTAATAATCACTCCTTAAATTTATCTGGTCTGCAAGATAATAGTTTTCATGGCATAAGGAACACACTGTGGTTAAAATAATAATTTCAAGGATGTTGTAGGTTCTCCAAAACAGATAAATTCCAGTAGATAGAGCTCTTTCTAAACAAATAACTTCAGAAAAATAAGCTGTTTTCTGAAATAATTTAAAAGAAATGTTACTTTCTTTTTTTCCTTTGAGTCAAAGTTTTACTTAATATATGAAGCAGGAAAATATGATCAATTCTCAAGAGCTGAAACCAACCCTGAGATGATCTAGATGTTCAGACTGTTAGCCAAAAAAAGCTATTATAATAATTCTTTATGATCCAAGTGAAAATATGCTCATAATAAACAAAATAGAGGCATCTTAGCATAGAAATTAAAAATATTTAAAAATAGATTTTTTTTGAAAATATCTGAAAAATATCTTAAAGGATAAATTTACTGACTAGGCTACATTGCATAATGGAGATGACAAAATGAGGTCTTATCTAACAGGAAAAAAATGCCATTTAAAGATACCCAAAGTATCTTGTAAATGTCTTACCTACTGCACTACAATTTCAGAAATCAAATTTCACACAAATAACTGGAGCAACTGGCTTGATTTTTTTCCCCTAAGAACATAAAGAAATGAGATAGAAATAGGGTGTTCCCTTAAAAGTGTCATCCCTCTCAGCTCAATTTAACCCTGATTTTCCTTGGAACAAAAGATTGTTTAAAATTCCTCTGCATGGGGCTCTTGGGTGGCTCAGTCGTTAAGTATCTGCCTTCTGCTCAGGCCATGATCCCAGGGTCCTGGGATCAAGCCCCAGATTGGACTCCCTTCTCCATGGGATCCCTACTTCTCCCTCTCCCACTCCCCCTGCTTGTGTTCCCTCTCTTGCTGTGTCTCTCTGTCAAATAAATAAATCTTAAAACAAACAAACAAACAAACAAAAAAACCTCCTCTGCAGCTGACCTAACTAGTAAGTGAAATACGTGATCCTTGAGTAGATCCCGTACTAGAAAGGAGGCATTATTGAGGTCTACTGACAACAGATGGCAGAGTCAAGTATTATACTGGTGTTAGGTTTACTGAATGATAACTGTATGTTGGTGATATAAGAGAACATTTTATTCTTAGGAAATACTTAGGTTTAAGGATAAAGGGCCACGGCATATGTATGACCCTCAAAAATAAATATACACATACACTTACTAGAGACAGAGAAAGAAAACTAATGATAAAGTAAAATGGAGTAAAAATGTTACTAATTGGTGAATCTAGGTAATCTAGGTGAATCTAGGTGAATCTATAGGTGAATCTAGGTAAAGGGTGCATGAGGCATAAATTTTTATATTTACAACTTTTCTGTGAGTTTACAGTTATACCAAAGAAAACATCATGAGGGAGGGGAGTGGGGAAGAACTGTGGTGTGGAAACAATCCAGACCATTCTGTTTTTAAGTAGTGACCACTGGGGAAAAGTTTTAATTCTAATAAGAAATACCTGCATGTGTAAATCACTTTATTACAAGCCAGTATAATTGCTATTAGAAGGATCCAGAGAAATATTATGGACATTTAACATGCAATATACTCCTTCCATGCTTAAGTACTGCAGCATGGGTTCCTCTCGTGTCATATGACCTAGGATTCACTTTTTAAGTATACCTGTGGATGGGAAAAATGGTACTTTTCTAAATTCTCTCTTCTTATCTTTTGCTCTCTTTTTCTTACGTACCCATCTCCCCCTCCCCCCATCTATGTCCACCGCTATCTCCATCTCTTTAATTTTATCTGAATCAGGAACATGGAATTTAATTTTTGGTCTTAAAAACACTTACAGAGGCACAGTTCTTGATGTTCTCAGTGAAGATTTTTAGAGGAATGCCTTCTGGTTCGTCCTTCTCTTTGGCTAGATTGATGTACCTAATCAAATTCAATGACAACCCAAAATAGAGGAGGATGAATTAGCTATTAGCTCACTTTCAAATCGATCTACGTGGCTAAAATTTTCAACATACTCTGTTATTTTTAAATTCATATAAATAAACTCAGCAAAATCAAATTATGGGTTGGAAGAAAGCATGCAATACTATTTCAGGAAAATAAGACTCTGAAAACAACAGGTTGCTCTTGTCCTGTGAGATCTGAGTAGCCCATCCAGTCCTCAGAGCTTTCCTGCCAAGACGGGAGGGCCAGCACCCTCAAGGGTAGGAATGAGCAGTTGCTTTGAGCATCACTCAGGAGAGTAAGCTGCACTTAACAAAATCTAATATATGTTTTGAGAATGATGTTAGCTCCAATCACTGGGTCAGAGAGAAGGGCAAGATGAGAGTGATAACCAGAATTTCATAAAAAATAAGCAATATATGCATGTAAATAAGGGCGGATTATTTGCAGTAGCAGCCAGGGTGCATCTAAAGAAGAAATTATTTGAGGGTAGTCTAACAATTCCTACTCAGGAGAGGGAGCATAGTGTGGGGGCACTGCTTTGAAGAGATTTATTCTTTTGTCATGGGTTAAAGATTTATACTATGTATAGTGACAAAATACCTTTGAAGGAAAGAATGCCATTTTTCCTTTATTTCCGAAGAGCTGCAATTTAAAAAAAATGGGGAAAAAATTAAGATATATACAATATTTATACTAACAAAATAAGGTCACCTTTCCAGTAAAAAAATATATATATATATATTTTATTTATTTATTTATTTATTTATTTGTTTGTTTGTTTATATATATATATATATTTTTTTTTATATCAGCAGCCTGTTGAGAAGGATGAGGATGCATGTGTTAAATCATCCTCTCCTCATGGTTGGGCTTTTGAGGGAATCCAGTCTTTTATGAGAGGTATTAAAGCCATTGGAAGTGGATCCTAAAGTGGAAGAAAATTTGGGTTCAAATATGAACACTTAATTGTGACTAGGTGATGCAAGCTATGTGACCATGGGCAGTCACATTGCTTAACCGCTCTGATCTTCAGTTTCCAGAAGAGGAAAAGGGTTAATTATACCCCAGAGTGTTCCTGCAGCTGCTAGTGTTATTCATGTTATTATTCAAATTAAATCATACATAAGAAATTTGGCATTTGGATGAAACTACCCTGGCTCAGAAACAAGAATATCTTTTAGGAACAAACACCTGTAATATTTTTATTTCTTTATACACATAACTGATTGTAATACGTTAAATTAGTTCCTAGAAAACATATGTGATCCTCTGAGCAAGAACAATGCAGCCAGGACTAAACTACTGCAGATTAGTATTTTCTCTGCTGAAGTTTTCACAGCATTTAATAGCCAAAATTGTGACTGTTTTAATTCTCTTCCATACATGGCTTTATCACTTACTAGCATTTTGTATTGTGGTAAATTACACAAAATAAAATTGACCACTCATGCCCTTTAGTACATTCACAGTTTTGTTCAACCATTGTGACTGTGTCGTTCCATGTCTGAACATTTTTATCACCCAAAAGTGAACCTGTGTCCATGAAGTCATCACTCTCCCTTCCTTCCTGTTCCTAGCTCCTGTACAACACATTTTGTGTGTTTGTTGAGAAACACTTGGGTTGTTTCCACCTTTTTTGGGGCGGGGTGGGTGGGTGGGTATTGTCAACAGTGCTGCTATAAACATCTGTGTTGTTTGGACGTATGTTTCTCTTGAGTATATATCTGGAGGTGGCGTTGCTGGATCATTTGGTAACTCTTTTTAACTTACTGAGGAACCACCAAACCGTCCACAGTGGCTGACACATTTCATACTTCTCCCAGTAGCACTGCTCCCCTCACCCCCCCGCCATCACCATTTTAGGGTCCCAGCCTGCCTTTGTGTATGGACACAGCTTCTAGTTAGCCATACCCATCAGAACAGTAATAAACAAATAGCAAATCTAGGCACAGGTGTTGTTAGAAATGTTTTCTCTATGTTTACACAGCTTTTTAGCTTTATAACATATATAAACCTGGCTTCCACATTTTCCTCCTCATTAGGGAAAAGAAGTTTCTTGGAAACTCCCCTGTCAAAGGCTTTTTACATTTCCAACTGAAACGGTTTCTTTCCATTTGGGTGTGGCTGTTTCAAACAGCAGATATAAGTGTTGCATGAGCCCTGTAAACCCAGGAGTGTCTGCTCAGCATGTCCAGGGTAGAGCACCACATTCCCTGATCCTCATGTCTCTTCACGTCCATTTAAGAATGTGGAATACTATTCACTAACCTCTACTCAGTGGAATTATACTTATGATTTAGATGGTCACCTCTCTAGAGACACCAGCTAAGATAACTGGTACAAAAAAAAAAAAAAAAAAGATAATCGGTACACAGCAATTCAGGCCACCTCCTATTTATTGACATGATTAATTTATTTGCCTACTTATGTACTACTTTTAAAGGAATGAACTTGGGAGTATAAAAGCAATTTCTCAAAATTTAATTGGACTCTTTAATAGTACTTGCTCAAGAAAAATATGCCAGTGATTTAGAAACACAGATCCCTCCTGGGAATTAGGAGGCAGGATATTGGAGAGGGGATCTAGAACGTCACTCTCTTGATTCTCCTTCCACATATCTGGAACACCCAACTCCTCAAGTGGCTCCTAGAGCCCATTTGGGAAACCACTGACCAAAACCAAAGGAAATTACTCCAATAGTTTCCACTCTATGTTATCTACTTGCTCACATTTGTACATACATTTTTGGGGAAAGTACAAGCAAACAAGTGTCATTACGGGAGGTCAAAAAGTGTGTCACTGGCTTTGATATACAATCAGATTAAAATGTTTTTCTTTTTAACCCGTGTAAATACAAGACAAAGTGGTAGGTCTTACCCAAAGGTGGCCACAAAGTTTTCCGTGGACCAGCCCATGACAAAGGACCTTTCAGTGTGGACGTTGGCATGTCCCTCTTTGTCCATACAGTTGGCAGTCCACATGGTATGCAGTGGTATTTTATTTTCTATCTTGAAGTTTTTTTCGTACCTAGAAAGATACCCAAGCAAGACCTCTGTTAGTTTATTTCATAAATGTTATGGGAGCAGCTGTGCTCATAAGAGACCAGTTCTCACAGCTCCAGGGCAAAGCATGCCTCCCTCGTCGCTATCACCCTCTGTCCACAGCACAGCAAATGGTGACATGGGGTTTACAAAGTGCATGTTGAGCAAGGTCTGGCCTAGGAAGGTCCAGAAAATACTTCCTCGAATGGCAGCATGTAGACATTTTTCTGAATGTTGAGTGCTGAGTAAAGACTGTATCTTTTAGAGCTTTTTAAGAAAACCATTAATTTACTTATTACTGTAGGTTTGTTGCTTATTATATATATTTTTATGGTTATTATTATAGTGAATTATTCATTTATGATTTGCTTACTTCAAAAAGTATTTGAGGAGCTAACAAAGGTACCTGATACATGATTTCTAAAAAGACTAATACAATTTTTTTCTTAAGAGAGACAAACCAGGTGAGTGCCTGGGTGGCTCAGTCGGTTAAGTGTCCAGCTCTTGGTTTCAGTTCACGTGGTGATCTCAGGGTCTTGAGACTGAGTTCCCCTGTAAGGCTCCCCTCTCAGTAGGGAATCTGTTTCCTCTCTCCTTCTGCCCCTCCCCCTGCTAATGCTCACTCTCTCTAAATAAATAAATCTTTAAAGAGAGAGAGAGACAAACTGAAAACAAAAAATAAACTTGGATCAGAAGGATTTAAAAGTTACTTTCAACCTTAATTAAAAAAAAATTTTTTTTTCTAGCCTTTAAAGCATAGGTTATTTTCTAATTTCCCTTTCTTAAAATTTTGTCCATATCATTTTCCCACAGATTTTGGCTAAAATCTGTTAGCTTAGATTGAGGCCAATTTAAAAATCATCAGTCCATTAATCAGTCAATCCCAGATCAGTGGTCAGGAGGTCTTATATGTGAGTGATGGATACTTCCCATTTCTCTGAGGAGTCAGAAGGTAATCAACTTTGTCAGTGGTGAAATTGCTTTTTTATAATTTCTGCCTAATCTTCTTTGACCTCTAACATGAAAACCACCATATTGATTAAGTTGGTTAATTCACAACTTTAACTCTCAGGTGGGCTTGAGAATTAAATAGTTATAAGCCCTGTGAGGAATGCTTAGGGAACTTGGGACACACCACTCTGGAATTCCTTACTGTTCAGAAACACACATGGAAACACTAAACTAAAATGAGATCAAAGACACCTCATGTGCAAAAATCCCTATGACTTCACTGATTCATGGAACAATTAAAGCTATAACTCTCCAATGGGATGTATGAAATAAAAATAATTTTGCCGGAAGCCCACTTGAAGGATAATTAAGAGTCAAAGCTTATGACACAATAGATCTAAATTATCAGGTATCTGACTATCAGATAAAATCCTTATTCTAGATAATAACTCCAAAGGCACTGTCAAGCTAAAAATATATGGCCAATGGGAAAGATAGACATGTATCTGTTGGTTTTTACAGGGTTTTTTTTTTTTCTAATGTAGATATAGACACCTAAGGTACTATGTGGAAACTTCCAAATACATTCACCTGGAAAAAGCCATTTCAGCAATTCTGTCCTGAGTTCAAGAAAGCCCTAAGATTATCTACTCCAAACCAAGGAGTTATCCCAAAGCCCAGAACATGGTTTCTACTTTCCTATAACATTTGGACCACTTACCATATACCAAGCACTGTTCTAAGTATTTTATAAATACGAATATTAAAAATTTAATCCCCAAGCAACAACACTAGGTGGACTCTATTAGCTCCATTTTACAAATAAGGAAACTTACAGAAAGGTTAAATAGATTGCCAAAAGCAAGAGACAGGGTTTGAACCCTGACAGCCTAACTCATGAGCCCATGTTTATAACCACTTGGCCTCTGTGGTGCTGACCTATAATGGTTCCACGAAGTACCCTTCTCATCTTTCCTACCCTCAGCCTCACTTCGGTCCCCAGAGCCATCAAGCTTGCTCCTGGGATTTATCTGGGGAATAAGAGGATAAATCTCAAGACATTGTATTAACAAAGCTAGTTGCTTTCTTGGAAATATTTAAAATGTATTACAACAATTGAATTGCTTTATACAATTGAAGTTTTACACTTCAATGGATTCTTCTAGGGTCTTACTGTGTTTCTTCACTCTCAATCACTGACCCAACTAGATTAACTCAGTAAAAATTAAAAAGTACAAGTCTAGTGTAAACTGACTCGAGCAGAAGGAAGAGGAGAACTGCAGTTTTTACTTTTAAAAATAGTCCTTAATATTTTTATTTACATGATGGATATCACTCTTGCTTTCTGCTACCTCAACCTTTATGCTGGAAGGGAAGCCCCAGCATGCTATGGAAATTTACAGGAGTCTAAGGAGATTCTTTCTGTTCTAAGATAGGAGTGTTGTCTTACAGATATTGGGAGTAGAGAGCACGGTATATTCTGTAAGTAACTCTTTGTAATTTCATTGATATTGAGTTAATAGTCATTTTCAACTTTTGACCTAAAAAATTTCATTTTTTGTTTCATTTTACATTCTTCAATAACTAAATATGAGGGATGTGATGTCTAAAGAATTAAGTTCAGTCCCTTCCTTTATGTAAATTCTTCATGGGCCTCTACTAGTAATAATATTTTAATATTTATCAAGCAATGCTATTCTTTAAAAAAGTAATAATTTTATTTGAAAAATAACTTATTTGGTATTTTAATGAATATCAAAAGTTATAAGGAAGATTCCATCTAACTTCAATTCTTGAGAAATTTCTAAAGTCATGTGAAAAAAAATGAAAAAGTCCTAATTTTCACTACTATTGACATCTTGTACAAGTAGAGAAATAACATTTCTTTGTGAAGAAACAAACACTTAATTCTCTTTATTACTACACACAAACTAAATTCACTAATTTTGACTGAATAAACAGGTAGCAATTAGTCAAATACTTAGCCAATTCGTGTTAATTTCTATAGAATCAACCTAAAGATGAGAGAGTTTCCCGCTGAAGCCTGAAGTGAGCTGAGGTAAAATGGAACCCGGGTCACCCACCCCCTTCTTATGGCTAACTGGAAAAACTAGGCACCAAATCAGATTACTAATTTGAACAGATCAATTCAGGGCATAACAAAATCCTCCAACTAAGAGCAAGGCATGATAGCAATGAAATCAGTTTATTATTGCAGGTGTTTCTTCTTTTTAGTTGTTTCCCTCTAGGAAAAATATATATTTTTTCATATTAACAGTGATCATAAATATGCCCACATATTTACTATTGGAATGATCTCATAGTCCTTTTCTAAAAATTGTGAAAAAACTTGTACACCGCAGCAGCATGAAGTACCGCTCGTTACTGCGATGGACAGAATTGTGTCCCCTTCCCCACTGCTCGCCCGCATTCTTATCCTAAAGCCGTCTTTGCCAATATGATCATGTTTGGAGAGAGAGTTTTTAAGAGGTAACTAAGTGTAAGAGGAGTCATCGAGGTAAGGTCCTAATCCAGTAGGATTGGTGCCCTTGTCAGAAGAGTGAGAGATATCTCTGTGCGCATGTACATGCAGGCACTGAGGAAATGGCCCAGGCACAGGCGTGAGGGCAGCCGTGTGTAAGCAGAAACACAGCTCTCACCAGAACCTGACCCCAATGGTGTCCTGAACTTGGACTTTCAAAAATCTGTGTTCTCTCTGTATCAAGGGTCTTGGTTTTATAAATCAAATTCAAGTGTCTCAGATCACTTACATTTTCTAATATTCCTAATGGATGTAAAAAGTATATAAGATACCTTTCAGGAGCTGAAGCTCTTAAAAAAGAACATTATTAAATACACTGATGTAGATTTTGTCACATCATAAAAACCCATGAGTAGACACAAAAATCCATATCAAAAGCAGTATGTGGAAGAAGAAAAATGTTCCACTTCTTTTGTAATAGTGAACCAACCAAAATAAAATGTCAGCTTTTAAAAGGATGCAGATCTCTTGTGGAGAAAGAACACTTTATATAAATTTTTTTATATAAAAAATGTTTATATAAAATTTTTTTATATATAAATTTGTCTTTATATAAAGTTTTTAGCAGAACACCATAGGCTCTGTAAAACCCAATGAGAGATAAGCAGTATTCAGGACAATAAATGTCTCCAGTAAGAAAAGAGAAGTCTTCTTCTTTCCATACATACTGTAATCATTACAAAGATAAAAAACAAAGTAAAAGAGAACATGTTCCCCTTACAAATCGAATGTGAGGGGTCTGCAAGGTCCCAAGGAGCAGGAAAGGAGTTTGCTATTTGTTAGCATATCTCTTGGACTGAACATGGAAGAGTACATCACGGAGTGGCAGGAAGAGCGTGTTCTTGCCAGGAAGGCAGGCCTGGCTTGGAGTTTCTCCCTCCATTTCCCTGTGGATGACAGGCCTGAGACTTCCTCCACCCTCATTTTCATTTCTGCAGCCAGTGGGTGGAGAGGAAGTTACACGAGGCATCTGTAATGCTCCTCATGTGGCCCCAATGTGCATCCCGCGCATTTTTGCCTCCCATACTCACCTTGGTTAAACAAAGAGAATGATAACTAGCCTGAATTTTTAAAAATAATGACTTGGCCCTCTAAGGAGGAAGAGAGTGCTTCATATGGGCTGCATGCCAGGACTTGGACAGTCTTCTCTCTGTCCTCCTCATGGCATCGCCACCTCCAAGGCTACATCTGTAGGCAATTTCACTCATCTCAAATATATTTTACTATTTCTATCTTTGCCTCTGATTTTTTTGTTTGTTTTTTGGGTTTTTGTTTTGTTTTGTTTTGTTTTGTTTTGGACAGCTACACTTCATTTTTCAGTTCATTAAGCATTCTGACCTCTTACCAGGTACCAAACAGATTGGAGTTATTTGTTTTCTCAACATAAATGTTGATTTCAAAGAGTTCAATGATGAAAGAAAATCTAGGTGTTCGTGGAATGTTCAAAGAATTTCAGAAAAATAGAAAGACTAGAAAAAGCACCACATGTTGAATAAAAGCCTGTGCTTTGAAATAAATGGACCTAATTTCAAATGTAGACTCTACTAATTACTAATATGGTGCCCTGGGAAAAACCTTTAGACCTTTGAGTATCAAGGTCTTCTCTAAAACAAAAATAATCCCATCTGACAGGATAGTTATAAGGTTGGACAAGATTGGGTACATGAAGTTCTTGGTACAAAACCTGACATGTAGTAAGCCCCTGGTAAATTATCATTTACATCACTCAGATTGAGTATAGCATTTTGCCACATTAGTACTTGCATGTCTTGCCCCTGGTAGGGCATAACTGGGAGCTGGGTAAGGGCGGCAAAAAAAAAAAAAAAAAGAAAGAAAGAAAGAAAAGCGGGGGGTTAGTTTTTTTCTAGTGACCAACAAGCTTCTTGATATTTGGTTTGTTGGAATATTCTTCGGCTTTCATGATGTTTTGTGACATCAGAGACAGAATGGACATGATGTTTTGTGACATCAGAGACAGAATGGAAACAGAGATGGAGCAAGGAAACAGATGAACTCCCATCTACCTGCCTTCAGATATTTACTGAGCAATCATCAGGTTCCAGGCTGGGTTTGTGTTCAGGACTAAAAGGAAAGCGCGCACAGTTGGTTCTATCTCTAGCATATGTTCCAAATCTGTCTGCTGCCTCCTTGCTTTTACTGCACTCCCACGATGGAGCCCTTGAGAGCAGCCATCAGACTACCGCCCCCCCTAACCAGTTTCCCTGCTTGCACTCTTGTTTACGCATCCATCCATCATGTACCAACTGTCAGAAAAATTTGCTCGAGCTATAAGTCAAATTTGGTCAGTCCCCTAGTTAAAAATCCTTCTGCAAAATATTTCCTGTGAAGACTCTATGAGACTGGACCCCTGAGTACGTACCACATCTGATTGCATGCCCCACGCTTTCAGCCCTAGTCAGATCACCCTTCCCTGAGCCCCCCTCCCTCCAAGGGGTCAGACTGCACCTGCCGGTCCCTCAGCCTTGAAGGTTCAGGCACCTTGTCTACCAATGTGGCTGCTTCTCATCTCAGTTCTGCCACCTCAGAGAGGTCTTCCTAGACTACCCCTGCTACATTCCCATCTTCTCCCCCCAGTCTACGTTCTATCAGAAGCACTAATCACAATCTACAATTCCCTCTTTTATTTTTATGTCTTGTCTGTAAGCCCCTGGCAAGAGACACACTGCCTGTCACATTCTCAGTTGTATTCTCTGCAGGGCGGGCATGGCATAAAATAAGACCTCCATAGACACTTGTTGAATGAATGAAGGATCCAAACACTGGCAAAAAACAAAAGAAAAAAATGTCATGTCTTCCTATGGTAAGGGTTCATGGAAATGTAACTTCGTGATCCTCGCAAGAGCACGTAGCATAGCATACATACTTGGTGTTAGAGATCAGCAACACATCGCTGAACAAGAAGAGGTACCGCTTCTGCCTCCTCCAGCCTCTCTTGAGCTCCACGGGGCTGTGGATAATAAGCAGGGAACCGGCGGCAGCCTCAGATGATGTAGCGCTTTCGCTGTGGGTGTCCACCTCAACAGAAGAGACCTTCCTGCAACCCATCAAAGACCACAGAGCAGCCAGTTACTAGTTAAATATACAATAGAGTTGTATGCTAAATGTCAAGGTTCACACAGCACTAAAATTTAGTCTCCACCCCCAAAACAGGGCACCAGAGCTCACATTCAGGGATCACTGAGTTATAGAAAGCTATTGAAGGAGGTGAGGTGGGGGCGCCTGGGTGGCTTAGTTGGTTAAGTGTGTGCCTTCGGCTCAGGTCAGGATCCCAGGTCCAGGGATTGAGTCCTGCAACAGGGTCACTGCTCAGCTTCTGCCTCCCCTCTACCCCACTCCTCTGCTCCTGCTCTCTCTCTCTCTCTCTCATATATATTCACTCTTTCTAAAATAAATAAACAAATCTTAAAAGAGAGAGAGAGAGAGAGATGAGGTCACTTGGGGAATTGATGCAGATGGGGAACAGTTTCATGGACAAAGACCTTGGGCAGGCCAACACTTAGAGGTGGGGTAGAGAAAGCAGCAAAGCTAACCATAAGCTGTTAGGAAGGGGAGAACCAAGAGGTAAAGTGTATTACAAGAAGGCAAATAAACCACAACAACGAAAAGGAGAATTTGTGGCCTAATATAAAACAAAATGATATGGTGTTTGTGAAGGATTAATTACAACTTGCTTTCATGTTAAGATAAAAATGAAGACAACTGAAGATTCTGGAAATTGAACCCGGTCTTATCCAAATCAATAGTCACATTTGGGGGAAAAATTCTCAAAGTTCGACAAGAATACTGGAAACACCAAAAAGTTTCTGAACACAAGAGTTTGTTTAGCTATTACTTGGCTGAGCTCTAAGCTCTGATAGGACTTTCTGGTCATAACAGGTAAAACAACTCAATTGAACAGAACACAAAAATCCTTTCATAAATAGGACAGATATTTTCATAGACCTGGGAAAATTCTGTCTCGTGGAGCCAAGAAAGTGTCTCCCCCCAAGACTGTAGCACCTGCTCTCTTCTGCTCAGCAGCACTGAATCTTAGGAACCTGAGTAGCTTTTCATGAAGCTGGTGCTGAAGTTAATCACTAGTTTACAAGTATTAGAAGAAACAAAAGAGACAACACTTCCTGTTACCATCAGTCTGTTTGAGGCTCAAAAAGAGTAATATCAAAAGACTACCTTGTGCGGTGAAGCCTTGAAAGACCACCTATGAGTTCGGACGGCTTTCTGATTGACGTGAACATCGTTTTGTCTTCAGTTCTCGGGACTGAAAATCAAGTGAGTCTACAGCTCTTGGCAGAGTACTGTAAAGTGCCTGAAGCCTCAGGATTCCACAGTAGCCTGAGATCACTGCCATTATGACATCACGGATCTAAGGCTCATGTCATAACTGCCAAACTGACATACTTGTTTCCCAGTTTGGCCAGCATGTTTTGATTTTTTAAAAGTAAACCTCTTTAGTTTGAAATAACTATACATTTATGTGAGGCTATAAGAAAGAAGACAGAGAAATTACACCAATATATTACAGATAGAGACTTCCAGACACTTCTATCACCACAAGGATCCTTCCTTTTAACACCACACAAACTTCCTCCCACTTCCATGACCTCTTTAATCCCCGGCAGTCACAAATCTCTTCTCCATGTGTACAATTTTGCCATTTCAAGAATGGTATACAGATGGGATCATAGGGTATGTAAAATTTTTGTGATTTGCTTTTGTCCGTTCAGCATAACAGGAGGCACCTGGCTTGCTGCAGGTGCTTGTGGTTCATTTCTTTGTGTCTCTTAGTAGTATGCCAGAGTAATAGCGTATCACAGTTTGCTTCACCACCTGCTGAAAGGGTTCTGGATTATCCGCAGGCTTGGGCTGTCACTAATAAAGCTGCTGGAAACAGCTGTGTACAGGTTTTTGTGCCACCATTGGCACAAAACGCCCAGGACTCCAACTGCTAGGTCCTAGGGTTAGCTGCTCTGTTTTGTTTTGTTTTTAAGAAACTGTCCAACTGTTTTCCAGAATGGTTCTGCCAATTCACATTCGCACTGGTACTGTAGGAGTGATTCAGTTTCCCCACATCCACCCTAGCACTTGGTGTTGTCATTTTTTATTTTAGCTATTCTGGTAGCTGTGTAGTGATATCTCCCTGTGGATTTAACATGCATTTCCCTAATGGCTAGTGATGCTGAACATCTATTTCCCATCTGGACATCA
Organism: Mustela erminea; assembly: GCF_009829155.1. NCBI lineage: Eukaryota > Metazoa > Chordata > Mammalia > Carnivora > Mustelidae > Mustela > Mustela erminea. Next base: position 75,912,911 of record NC_045615.1, read on the forward strand.
ACTTAGTGTTAGAGAACCTACAGTAGTCTGTTAAAAACATTTTCCATGAAGACGGTGTTCCTTGACCACTGGGAAACTGACGGTTTTACAGTTGAGGCAACTGCTGAACAGACACGTTAGACACTTTCAATCCAAGTGCTGTGATGTAAAATGAAAGATTCAAATCCAGCCTACTCAGGAGGTCACCCAGCTTCCCATGAGGACCCCCCACTCTTCTCACATGGACAGCATCTTTCCTTTGACAACTGTGGAGGACTGAAATTGGAGCCTACTAACAAAGTCTATGGTTTTCCTTGAAGACACCTATACCAGGTATGTAAATTCCCTTTTACTCTCAACTCAACTCTATGGACCTCAAGAAAAGAGTCTATGTCTGATTTATCATTTAATTCTCATAAACACTGGCACATTGGAGGAATTCAAAAATTCTAATGAATGGGTGAATGAAAGAGTTTTCTGGCATGGAAGGAGGGGAAAAGGCATGATTTAAAATAGTCTCTCTCATTTACTTCATCCATTCAACAGATAGTGTTTGAACCCATTCTAGGAGAAAGGCTCTTAATAGGTCTGAGCAACAGGGAGCCAGGCCCAACTCTTAGAAAACCAGGATTTAAATATGGGGGCAGGGGGCAGACATTAAACAGAGTGCCATAAATAACTGTAACACCACACTCTGGGAAGTACTGCAGAGAAAAATTAAAGAGTGAGATGAGAAATTAAAAGAGAGACCTGACATCTGATTTCAACTGTGGAGAGGAAGGTTCCATTGAAGAGCTCATTTGAGGGCGCCTGGGTGGCTCAGTGGGTTAAGCCGCTGCCTTCGGCTCAGGTCATGATCTCAGGGTCCTGGGATCGAGTCCCGCATCGGGCTCTCTGCTCAGCAGGGAGTCTGCTTCCTCCTCTTTCTCTCTCTGCCTGCCTCTCTGCCTACTTGTGATCTCTCTCTGTCAAATAAATAAATAAAATCTTTAAAAAAAAAAAAGAGCTCATTTGAAATAAGCTTTAAAGAGTAATTTGGGATTAATTAGAGAGAGGAGAGAAAAGAGGAAGGAAGAGGGAGGTGACAAGAAGAGAAGTGGGTTGGGAGGGAAGATAAATTTTTCAGGTGATGGGACAGAATGTAAATATGTGACATTTCAGAGACATGGAAGAGTTTGCTAGATTGGAGACACGGGCAGAAGGTACAGGAACATGAAATAAACCTGAAAAAGTAGGTAGAGATGAGAGCACAAGTTTGATAGTCCTTTTAGACTTTATTGAGGCCTCTCATCTTAAAACCAAACTAGCACAGAAGAGACATGTAGATAGTGGTCTTCAAGTCTGTAGATAGTGGTCTTCAGACTTCTTACCACTTTTTTTTTTTTTTTAGATTTTATTTATTTATTTGGGGTGGGGGGCACCAGAGAGAGAGAGAGAGAGACAAGCACAAATGGTGCTAAGCATGGAACCTGACCTAGGGCTCAGTCTCACGACCTTAAGATCATGACCTGAGCCAAAAACAAGAGTCAGAAGCTTAACTGACTAAGCCACCCAGGCACTCCTTCTCACCACTTTAAAAGGGGTAAGTGCTACTCTGGACATGCTTCACTGTATTATAACCATGGAGGCTCATTGCCAACACTTTCAGGCCTCCCATCAAGCATCTGTCAACATTTATTTAAGGTAAAAATGTAGGCAGACTTATCTCTGAACCTTCCCCAGTTCCCAGATTTTGTCCCATTCTCTGCCTCTTCCTTCAGAGAGGTTACAGATTTAGATGCCAGGAAAATTTCTCTCCTTCTAGAATCTAGTTCCTGCTTATCAATTCTGACGTGCATCAGACTTATTTGGGGGAAATTTTCAGGCGCTCCTCCTAAAACCTCCTCCCCCAGAGGTTCTGATTCATCAGACCCGGAAAAACCTGTATTTTAAAAAAGCTTTCTGAATGATTCTTATATGTAACCAGGATTGTGAGGAACTGGTTTCCAGGAATTAATTGAGAAAGATGTAGTGTTCTGATACTATCCTTCCCTTGTAGTAAAGCAAAGGAAAGTTTCTCTTAGAAAGATAAAGGGAGCTTTCCTTAGTCATGTAATAGTTACCTTTACAGTAATAGCTTAAGCTTCATTTCTTCCAAAATACCATTGCTATGTGTGTTAATTTGTTGAATGAGCCCTAAATAGAGTAATAGTGATAGGGTCTGTTTTCATCAATTTCACTGAACACTTAACTTTTCACCCTAAATATCAAATAGAAGAGAGAGTATAAGGTGGTCCTATGCCCATAATACCAACATTTTTAAGCATGTTGCAAAGACAAGACTATTTTCTTAATTCAGTTTTTTTCTTTTAAATTTCCTGTCTTTATTTTATTTTAATTCCAGTATAATTAACATACAGCATTATATTAGATTCAGGTCTACAATATAGTGTATACAACAATTCTTTTTTTAAAAAAATATATTATTTATTTATTTGGCAGAGAGAGACACAGCGAGAGAGGGAACACAAGCAGGGGCAGAGGGAGAGGAAGAAGCAGGTCTCCCGCTGAGCAGGGAGCCCCATGCTCGATCTCAGGACCCTAGGAACATGACCTGAGCCGAAGACAGACGCTTGACAACTGAGCCATCCAGGTACGATTCTGTACATTACTCACCACTCATCATGATAAGTGTACTCTTAATCCCCATCACCTATTTCACCCATTCCCCCCACCCACCTCCCTTCTGATAACCATCAGTTTGTTTTCTATAGTTAAGAGTCTGTTTTTTGGTTTGTCTCTTTTTCTTTATTCATATGTTTTGTTTCTTAAATTCCACATATAAGTGAAGTCATATGGTATTTGTCTTTCTCTGACTTATTTCACTTAGCATTATACCCTCTAGATCCATCCATGTTGTTGCAAATGGCAAGATTTTGGTTTTTTTAATGACTGAATAATATTCCATTATATATATATAGATATATATATATCTATATATATATCACATTTTCTTTATCCATTCATCTATCAGTGGACACTTGGGCTGACTCCATAATTTGGCTACTGTAAATAGGGACAGAGGAAGAGGGAGAAGGAATTACCAGCAGACTCTGTGCTGAGTGCAGAGCCCAATGTAGGGGTCAATCCCACAACCAGAGATTATGACCTGAGCCAAAATCATAAGCCAGACTCTTAACCAACGGAGCCACTCAGGTAGCCCATAAATTAGTGTTTTTCTATTTGGGGGGTAAATACTCAGTAGTGGATCATATAGCAATTCTATTTTTAATTTTTTGACTAACATCCATATTGTTTTCCACAGTGGCTGCACCAGTTTGCATTTCAACAGTGCATAAGAGCTCCTTTCTCCTCCACATTCTTGCCAAAACCTCTTGTTTCTTATGTTGTTGATTTTGGCCATTTGGACAGGTGTGAGGTGATAGCTCACTGTGGTTTTCATTTGCATTTCCCAGATGATGAGTAATGTTGAACATTTTTTAGTGTGTCTGTTGACCATCTGTATGTCTTCTTTGGAGAAATGTCTGTTCATGTCTTCTGCCCATTTTTTAAATTGTTTTATTTGTGGGTTTTGGTGCTGAGTTGTATAACTTCTTTATATTTTGGATACTAGCCTTTTATGTCACTTGCAAACATCTTCTCCCATGCAATAAGTTGTCAACTAGTTTTGTTGGTGGTTTTCTTTGCTGTGCAGAAGATTTTTATTCTGATGTAGTCCCAATAATTTATTTTTGCTCTTGTTTCCCTTGCCTCAGGGGACATATCTAGAAAGATATTGTTACAGTCAGTGTCAGAGAAATTATTGCCTGTGCTTTTTTCGAGGACTTTTTTGAATTCAGTTCTCATATTTAGGTCTTTAATCCATTCTGAATTTTATTTTTGTGTATAGTGTAAGAAAATGGTCCAGTTTCATTCTTTTGGATGTAGCTGTCCAGTTTTCCCAACATCAGTTTTTAAAGAGATTATCTTTTTTGCATTGTATATTCTTGTCTCCTTTGTTGTACATTAACTGACCATAAAATCGTGGGTTTATTTCTGTATTCTCTATTCTGTTCCACCCATCTATTGCCTATTCTTCTGTCAATACCATACTATTTTGTTTTATTACAGCTTTGTGATATATCTTGAAATCTAGGATTGTGATACCTCCAATTTTGTCCTTTTTCAAGATCGTTTTAGCTATTTGGGGCCTTTTGTGGTACCATGAATATTTTAAAATTATTTACTCTAGTTCTGTGAAAAATGCTATTCATATTTTGATATGGATTGCATTGAGTTTGCAGATTGCTGGTGTATGAGGCATTTTAAAGTATTTGTTCTTCCATCAATAAGCATGGGATATTTTTCCATTCATGTTGTCTTCAATTTTTTTCATCAGTGTTTTAAAGTGTTCAGAGAGAGTATAGATCTTTCACTTCCTTTTTCAAATTTATTCCTAGGTATTTTACTATTTTTCATGTAATTGTGAATGGGACTGTTTCTTAATTTTTCTTTCTGTTCCTTTATTATTCGTGTACAGAAATGCAGTGGATTTCTGTATATTGATTTTGTATTCTGTGACTTTCCTGAACTCATTTATCTGTTTTAGTTTATTTTTGGTGGAGTCTTGAGGGTTTTCTATATATAGTATCGTGTCACCTGCAAATAATGAAAGTTTTACTTCTTCCTTACCCATTTGGATTTTGCTTATCTCTTCTTCTTTTCTGATTGCTGGGGCTAGGACTTCCAGTACTATGCTGAATAAAAGAAGTGAGAGTGGACATCCTTGTCTTGTTCCTGATCTTGGGGAAAAGCTCTTAGTATCTCACCATTGAGTATATTTGTCATAGGTTTTTATATGATCTTTATTATGTTGAGGTATGTTCCTTCTAAAACTACTTTGTTAGCATTTTTATCATGAATGGATGTTGTACTTTGTCAAATGCTTTTATGCATTTATTAAAATGATCATGTGTTTTTCTCTTGATGTGATGTATGATGTTAATTGATTTGTGAAAATGAATCATGTTTGCATCCTAGGAATAAATGCCACTTGGTCATGGTGAATGATTTTTTAATGTATTGTTGGATTTGGTTGGCTAATATTTTGTTGAGGATTTTTGCATCTATGTTCATCAGAGATACTGGCCTGTAGTTCTTTCTCTCTCTCTCTCTCTCTCTTTTTTTTTTTTTTTGTAGTGTTTCTATCTGGTTTTGGTATCAGGGTAATGGTGGCCTCATAGGATGAATTTGGAAGCTTTTCTTCTTCTGTTTTTTGAATTGGTTTGAGAATAGGCATTAACTCTTCTTTAATGCTTGCTAAAATTCACCTGTGAAGCCATCTGGTCCTGGACTTCTGTTTGTTGGGAGTGTTTTGATTATTGGTTTAATTTCATTGCTGGTAATATGTCTGTTCAAGTTTTCTATTTCTTCCTGATTCAGTTCTGGGAGGTTATATGTTTCTAGGAATTTATCTATTTCTTCTACTTGTCCAATTTGTTTCCATACAATTTTTCATAATACTCTTACAATCCTTCATATTTCTGTGGTTTTGGTTGTCATTTCTCCTTTTCACTTCTGATCTCTTTTATGTGAGTCCCCCCACCCCCCAACGCTCCCATCTTGCTCTCTCTCTCTTAGAGTCTGGCTAAAGTTTCATCAATATGGTTGATATTTCTTAAAAAACCAGCTCCTGGTTTCATTGATCTGCTCTATTTTCCCCCTAAGTTTCTATTTCATTTATTTCTTCTCTAATCTTTATTATTTTTCTTCTGCTGGTTTTGGGTTTTGTTTGTGTTTTTTTTTTTTTTTTTAGCTTCTGTAGATATGAGTTTAGGTTGTTTATTTGATATTTTTCTTGCTTCCTGAGGTAGGCCTGGATTGCTATAAACTTCCCTTGTAGAACAGCTTTTGCTGGATTCCAAAGTCTTTTGCTGGATTCCAAAGTTTTTGGACTGTTGTGTTTTCATTTTCATTTGTCTCCATGTATTTTTTAATTTCTTCTTTGATTTCTTCCCTTAAAATGTTAAATCTTTGATTAAGTGTGCATACTGGAAAACATTCTTTAGTGTCAGGAGCATGAGCTCTAGAATCCAATTACCTAGTTGTAATCCTTGCTCATGATTTATTATCTACATGTCACTGGGTAAACCAGTTACACTTCTAAAGCCTGGATGTGCTCATCTATAAACTCAAGATGACAATGATAAAAGCACCTGGGTTTGTTATGCAAATTAAATGAGATTATACTGCAGAAATGTTAGAATGATACCACACAGAGTAATCCTTCAAATAATTTAGTTATGCTTATAGGAGACAATGAGACTTTTTATTCAAAAATAGCAACAATATCATGGGCATTTTCCCCAAGACCAAAGGCAGAGAAAAAGAACAGGTAGTAATGCCGATTGAGTAACAACAAATTGCCAAGTTCTTTGCCAGGCAGTTTATGGGTATCATCTCATTTCCTTGCAGCAGATTTGTGAGGTAAGGATCATTATTTCCATTTTATAGATGGAAAAACTGAAGCTTAGTAAAGTTAAGTAACTGAGAACAACATACCTGATATCTGTAGAGTCAAATATGTCAAATTTCAAAGTCATATAGTTTTTCCTCACCTAAACAATGTTTCCCTTCTGGGGGAGGAAAGATAATATATTTTAAGCCACATCCCATTTAGGTTGGCTCCCATGTTATTTAATTGACAAATGTGAGTGTTTTTACCAACTGTCAGTGTTTGTATATGGTGCCCATATCCCACTCTGTCTCTCCTCCCTGAAATGGCTGGTTGTGGAATCCTAAGCCGCTGTTGGTTCCATGTCCTAACTCTCAGATAGGAAGTTTGCATCAGCTCCCAAAGTGGACAGGAGACTCCTGTTATTTTACGGATCCAGATCTTAGGCTTTAGATAGGCGGGGAGTAGGAGTCAGGACTGTGAAAGTCTAATGATTCCCGTCCTGATGTCTAGTGGTTCACATCCCTATGATAGATACCAGGCTGTAAATTGTACTTCCTCAGCTTGATCCCCATCCTGGATCGGTATCCCTATGAGTAATTTCTCTCCTGAGTCTGGCACTCTGGACTTTCTCCTACCACGAATTGATTTTTATCTCTTTAAAGAGAGGGAAAAATGTATGCCCAGGCCTTGGCAGTGACTGCTCACTCTACTACCCTTTGCTGCCCTCTACTGACCATACTGGAAATACATTTAACCTTTCAGGCCCTTGGCCCAAAGCAGACACTACCGTGAGTGAAACCAGGCACAAAAAATTGGAGATGCACCAAAAAACTAAGTAAATAAGAGATGATATTTTAATGTAAGTTTTTAAAGATTTTATTTATTTGATATATATAGAGAGATCACAAGTAGATAGAGAGGCAGGTAGAGAGAGAGGGGGAAGCAGGCTCCCTGCTGAGCAGAGAGCCCAATGCAGGGATAGATCCCAGGACCCTGAGATCATGACCTGAGCCGAAGGCAGAGGCTTAACCCACTGAGCCACCCAGGCGCCCCTAATGTAATATTTTTAAAAGTCAATTTTCAAAATGTACATGGTGAACAAAATACCTAAATGTACCCCAAAATAGTACTACTAGCTTATATGCACATAAACCCTGCCATCCATCTTTTCATTCAAGAAAGAGGTCTAATACCACAGTGGCAAATCTTACTACCAATACTGGTCAACCTTTCTCATCATTCATGTATATGGGGGGGGGGACCTGTAAAATTAAGAGTAAGTGAAAAACAAAGATGAGAAGATCCAATTAGAACAGATATTATAACAGTTGAATCCTAAAGAAAACAAGTAAGAGAACAGGAGAGAAAAAAAAAAAACTGATTAAGAAAACAAAACCAACTAACATCTTCAGAGTCAAGAAGGCAAAGAACGGGTGGCTATGAAATAAGAATAAAGATAAAGAAAGATTTTTGGGAAATTAAAGGTAACATCGGCCAAATTAAATTTAATAGAAAGTCTTAAAGATTGAATTTAAATAATCCCATTTGAACTTGACACTTGGAACATTCATCTTTCAGTTTTAATGACATAAGATTACCCTTTCTTTCTCCATTATGTTGAGCTATTTCGTCCTTCGGTAAGGAGTAATTTAATAATTGGAATAATGGAAATGCTATTTTAATCGGTAGAATCAACATATAAACAAAACTTGGAAGACAACAACTATAAAAGAGAATCTAATATTAACAGAATCAACATATAAACAAAACTTGGAAGACAATAACTATAAAAGAGAATCTAATATTAACATTGATAATATATAAAAAATGGAAGTCTGAATATTAAGGCAGCAGAGAGATGTGAAAGATAATGTCACAGATTTTTTTCACCTATTTAGTTTTACAGCAAAAAATCAAAATATACTGTCCAAAATTGATGTTAAAAAATACAGACTTAAGCTATACTTTAAAATGATAATCATGAGAAAAACCAAAGCAATGTAACTGGAAAGTGTAGAAGTGGATGGATAAAAGAAATAAATTTCTCATCTTTCAGTAGATGCTATTTAAAACTGATAGAGCAAGAAATGGAAGTATTAACATAGGTTTCAGAGGTATTGTGATAACCACCAGCAAAACAGAAAATATTCAAAAATAGGGAACAAGTTCAGGCAGAGAATTTACTTTTCATTTGGTACCACTCTGTACTGCTTGATTTTTAAAAATGTGTGTATGTATTAATTTTACACCATAAAAGTTAAAAGAAAAAAAAAAAACTTTTTGCAGCTGCAGCTCTTGGCTTCACTTCCTGTCCAGCTGCAGTCCTTCTCCTTACACGAGTGGTCAGATCCCACTGGGACAGGAAGGAGTGAAAGAACAGAAAATTTCTGCACTGAATTTAAGTTTGGAATCTTTTTTGTTTGTGCTTGTCTTCTATCTTTTCAATGGCGCAACTCTTTGGAATACTAACTTTTGACTACTTTAATCTGTGATCCCTAGAATCTTCTAAAAGTCTTGCTAAACTTTGTTAACCTTCTGTTACTTCTTGACAAAGAACAATCCTGGCTCATTGGCTCTTACTGTGATCGTGGTATTTTATTTTCTTAGAAACTTGGTTCTGGACAACCGCTTACGAGCCAGGTCCAACTCAACCTGCCCAGGTAGAAATGAAAAGTCTGTGGAAGAGTGATGACAATTACTATTCTCAGAATAAATAAAATGTGGTATATGACGAAGTTAAACATTGTGCTAAGGGAGTAGGGTGACATTCATTACCCCATCCCTCATGCATTCACAGGGGAGAGTGTACTTTACTCCACTGTTCTGGAGAGAACACACTTGGAGGAGTTTGGGAGTAAATCCTTTCTCTAGACCACCATCTTGCACCCAAGTGCCAAAAGCATGAGACACGAGACACGAGACACAAGAACACGAAGAAACCAGAATATCTAAATTTCGAAGAAGGCATTGATGTCTCAAGGGTCACTCTCTGAGAGAAAGTAGGCAATACATATGGGAGGGTCCCATACACGTCATCCAAACAAAACGGTAACAACAAAAACAAAGAAATACACACATGTATTAAAGATAGAAACCCAACTGTTGCTGGGCACCGTCTGTTCAGAGAATACGGACTTAGAGAAGCTGTGTACTCAACACTGGTGCCGCTGGCTGGCATGTCATGGGATGAAACCCAACAGTTTCAGGTCCTCCGTTGTCTCCAACATAAGGAGAGCTAAATTACCTGCCTTGCTCTTTGGCTGAGAACAGCAGTGTCAAATGACATTACCTATTCACTGAACTGGAGGACCAGTTTTGTTTGTGACAACTTCTATAGTGAAGATGCGGTTTCTTTTGTGACTGTTGACCCCTAGGAGACTAGAACTAATTAGAGAGTTAAACTAACTTTGAAGAGGCTGAAGAAGCTACACCCATTTCTGTGAAATCCCAGGACATGGCTGCAGCCTTAGGAACCCAGGCTCTGAGTAAAAGCCTCTGGCTGACACTGAACCAACTGTATACAACTGAGAATGAAGTCATTTGGACTTTCTATGGGTTTTTATTTGTGAAGGGATTTAGTCTGAGGGGAAGTTGAGTCATAAAAGAGTTTCATATTGTTCAAATTTGGGACATTTTAATGTGGATACAGTCTCTGTGTTCATTTCATAAAGTCTGGTGAGCCACTTTGGACAATGTGACTGGACATATTTTGTCCCAAGAAATAGAAGAGTGAACTTTCAGCTTAGGCTGCTGCATGGAGTTCTGTCTGACTCATAGTGCTTGATTGAGTCTTTTGTGGCAGAAAGCAAGATGCCCTCCAGCAGTTCCAGGACTCCATAGGGAGAAGCAGAATTTAGGAGTGAGCGCAGCAGCACCGTGAGCATGCTCAGCTCCTTTGAGGGGGGCGGCTGCCCTGGTCCTGCCCCCCACCGTGCTGGAACACGATGGGTTACAGCACTGTTTCGCAGCCTTCCATCATGTGTGCGCGGCCATCACACCTTGTCTACGTTTGCACCATCCATACAAACATTGAAATGTTTTTCTTTAAGTATTCAGTGTGGACTTCATAATCTTTGTGCATGGTAATGTGTTAAAATGTGTTATACATTTTTCCAAATACAGATTAAAATACATGACTAAAATTATTTTTTTAAAAAAATGCCTGTGAACATGCTACCTACAGCAACTCACGTGACGCCAGTGGAACAAACAGTGTAATATACTAAAAAGTTCAAAAAGCTGGCAAATGTTGGGAGGGATGTACCTTACTCTCCAGGTTTCCTCTCTGATCCTGATGACAGAGGTGGTATTGGGAGAGATATTTTGGGCTCTCCCACCATCCCAAGCAACACAGAAAAGATCTTTCTAAGATTTACAGGAGCTCGGTAAAGTGCTTTCTTATTGTGTCCTTGGCATTCAGCACGCAGGGCTTCTTACTCCCATGTTGGAGTGGGCTTGAGTGAGGATGCCTATAGTTGCCTGGCCATTCCCCGGCTCATTTCCAGAGGTGTAGTAGCAAACCCTGTTTCTGCTTGAGGCCTAAGCCTCACTCCACCCAGCTTGGCTAGGGAAATCCATGATTTGGATGAGAACATACATCTCAACTGCCTTCTGTCTCCTCTATTTCTCGAACTGGTTGAATTCCAACACAGCACATAGTTAGAAAAACAAGCAAAATACTGTGTATATAAACAATTAATGACCGCTTGTTATGGAAAAAGTATTTTTTAAAGGATTAACACAACTTGGTACTTAATATTGTTGAGTTCTCCTTCCCCAACTTGGGGTTACAATCAAGGAGCAGTCTAGTCTTTTTAGCTGAGTCTGTGCACTGGAGCAGGGGCACCCTCCTTTGTTCCCTAGTCTCTGAGAAGGGATGAGATATAATAGGAAGAATATTGGCCTTGGGGTCAGGCCTGGGGACAGATTCTGGATGTTTAAAGTTGGGCAAATTACCTAGCCTCCCTGAATCTCAGGTTTTACATGGGTAAAACTCCCATTTTAGGGTTGTCGTGAGGATCAAAGAAAATGTGTGTCAGTAAGACTGCCATTCAGAAAGAAATTCAGATCCATGTCTAGGTATCCACTGGGCATGTCCATATCTAGATAGCTTTTAAGAGTTTGGGATCTTTCCCTTGCATGGAAGTGGAGCATGAGTGGTCATGCTTATATTCAGAGGCCTTTTTTAGCACAGATAAAATGCCAAAACAATAAAGATTTTGATCTGATGTGTTCGTTTGTGCAAACAAGCTGCATAGCAAAATGGTGCAGATAAACGCAGATGAAAATGGAATTTATACAAATAAATGAAATTATGTTTCTCTAGTATAAAAATAGATCAAATGGTAAGAGCACAAAAATAGGTGAAATGGTAACATAAACTGACTTGTGTAATCAGAGGGTCAACTCTTGACATTTTTCTCTCTAGGCCTTTTCTAATAGTTTTGTTGCTAAGGCTACAGTGTTTTTGCCAGATTGGAACAGGATTGTCAACTCTAATGAAGATTAAGTAGCTTTCTCAACTAGATTTTTTTTTTTTTAATAAGCATCAGTTAATACTGCTGGCTTTCAAAGCCATGTTCATGAAGAATGGAAAGATCTTTAAAGATCTGTTCTTAGAAAATGTAGCTAATAAAATTTGAAATTTAGCAGCATTTCTATTCGACAGTTATTCCAATACAAATTTTTATCATGGTTACACTGAACAAAGTAACTTAAAATCTAATTTCATATATTTAATAAAAAAATAAATTATTTATCTTAGCCAAAAATTAATTCCCTAAAGAGTGACTGAGGTTACTTAATGAACAATTCGTTTGACTGGTGGGGAAAGTGTTTCACAACTGCTCACAAATGCACACTTTATTCTTTGAACAACACAGATAAGTTATAAGATTAAGTCCTCTGTCTTTTGATTCCTATCCTTCATTGGTGAAAGTCATCTGAGTGTTAAGTGTAAATACAAATGCACCCAAAGAAACATGGGAGTTTTGTAAAGCACGATAAATGAAAACCATTGGTTCTGGACACTCAATTGCTAAAAGGATGTAAAAGTAAGAGCCATTAAGAAACACGTGAAGAAACACTCCTTTTGATGAGCCTGCTGAGAAGCCCGTGGATCTTCCTTGGTCATGGACAAGAGACCATCTAAACTCTAAAAACTGGTGCAATCTGCATGCCTGTTGATCCCGCAATTCTACTTGTGCACTAAAGCATGAGCTTTAAATGAAATAATTCATGTTAAGTGCCTAGCCACTAGCAGAACCTGTTTTCCTCCTCTGATCTCTTTATATTTTTGTAGCCAGAAACCCCAATGTTAATTTCCAATAAGAAAAGCTGAATATTATCAAGTCAAAAGTTCACCTTAATTTGAATATTGCAGCATTAGTGACATCTGGTGGAAAATACGAGTTACAATGTAGCATTATTATAGCTATTCTGTTCCTTCCTTATATCATTTTCATCACATTTTCACATAATCTTCCTCCAAACTGTGGGAGGAGTACACTTCCCTTCCACACTGAACTTTGGTTTAGCCACAAGACTTGCCCCCATCAGTGGAATGTGGGCAAAAATGTCAGTGTGAAAGTATGGAAGCTAAGTTTTAAGAGTCCTGGCTAGCCTTTTCCCCTACAATGGTAGAATGAGACATGTGACCTGCAGATTTGCTAAGAGTAAGACAAGAACCCCACATAACCCACACTTAACAGGAAAAAAAAAATGCTTATGGTTATTCTGTGGTTGTTTCCTATGAAGCAAAACCCAACTAATACATGAGATCATTTATACCTCTGTGTAAAATTCCCATGAAGGCTTGACTTCTCTGTCCAATTGATGACACTGCAAGAAGAATCCTGAAGACCAAGTGTGGTTCAGTCCCTTCTATTTCTATTTCAGACCTTGACAGGCCCAATCGGAACATGTTTTCATTCCTCTACCTATGGCAAGCAAAACTGAGTCAGAGTCCAGGCCAGGCCTATAGACGCTCTTGGAATCTTGGCTTCTCTGGTTTAACATGTTGTGGAAGTAAGTCATGCATGCTTTTTTTCCCTCCCAAATTTTTATTTAAATTCTAGTTAATTAACATATACTGTAATATTGGTGTCAGGAGAATTTAGTGATTCATCACTTACATATAACACCCAGTGCTCATCAGTCATTCACAATTCTTGAACCCGTTGGTTTAAATATCTCCCTAAGGTGAGCTTCAATGTATAGGAAAGAGGGTGAGACAAGTATAGTTGGAGCCATAGGCCAAAGCTTTTCCAACTGAGTTTTACCAATAAAGCTCATAGCTTGGCTCTTACTAAACTTCAATATATATATTTCCTGATTGATATAAAATGTATACAGGGGAAAAGTCAGTAGAAGTCAGTAATGTTAGAAATCACAAATTAAAAGTGATTAATATTAGAATCATTTAATTTGGTGAATAAAAACATAAATGACAGAAATTTGAATATTATCAATGATATATTAAGAAAGTTTCTACCAGTACGCTTTTTGGGGGAAGAACCACATTATTTCTGGTCATTTAGCAGAGGCAGTGTTTCCAAAAGCACCTTGGAATTTCTTTCTAAAAAGAATTTCAAACTTTTATCCTAAAAGTAGTTTCAGGATTTTCAACTCTCTTCATATTTTTACTAACTTTCCATTTCTGCTTTCCTTCTCAACCTAATGTTTCATGTTGAGAGGTTATGAACAGCCCAGAATTCAGTATTAGTGTCCACTTTGTACTACATCTTATGCTGGAAAACCAGACTCTTGACTACCTAATTCAACATCACTTCCATTTCTGAGAAAGACCTGTGGGTGGACCTCAATTATAGCTTCAATTCTCAAGGAGCTTGAGACAACAACAACAGCATTCATTACACCTATCACCAAATATTGGTACCTACTTGTCTTGCACTGAGAGAAGAATTGCCCTTTATTCTTAACAAGCAGGCAACAGGATCAAAGAGATCAGATTATTCAGGTGAAATAACAAAGACAAATACATATGAGATAAACCTGTGCAGTTACTTTCTGGTAGCTTGCCATGTATTTTCCTCTCCTTCTTATCTCAAACTTCAGAAAAGCCCGGACTCTGTTTCGTTCATCCCATTACTTAGCACATTAACAGTTGCTCACTTTGCAATTCTTGATTGAATGGATACAGGCTAGTGTTTTTACTTGACAGTGAAGATTAATGAGTTAATACATATAAAGAGCTTAGTATAGTGTCTGATACTAAGCACATAATTATTTTAAAATGAGGTAAGATTTAGAACAGAGACTAGAAGAGTCTTTTTAGACGTTTGCCTTCAACTGACCTTGGAAAAATAAGGAAAAGTAGGCTGGCAATGAGGCTAGGAGTATAGAAAAGTTCTACAGGCCAAGGTATGCTAAAACAAATTAATTCCAAATGACATGTATTATTTTATACAAAGAATGATGCTTATTTTAAGTCCACAGTTATAAGATTAAAGGGGTATAATCAAAGCTTGTTCAATAAATTGAAAGTACCTTCAGATTTTAGTAGGCCCTGGTAGGCACAATATATTATTTGCTATACTGAATCCATCCTATTTAACTGTGATAATACTACACCAATAGAAAAATATGTTAAGACAAATTTAAAACATACATATTTTAACTTTATTACATCATTATTTAAAGCTTGATTTTGTAAAACATAAAAAAATTCTTAAGAGTTCTATATCACGGGAATTTAAACAGTGGCAATATACACAGCTTTGTAGGTTCAAGTTATATAAATTAAAATCAAATAATTGGAAATGTTTTCAATATGGAAAATATACAAATGAAATAAATGGCAAAAGTATCCAATAGGAACAATATTTCATTACTTACAGATTATCATTAGATAATTTCAGGATCTAAATAAAGACTGTGAATATTGAGACTTCTTTTGTTGTATTTTATATTGCAGTATCTCTGTAACCTATATTCTGAGTCAAGGTACTTGACCAAAGGCATTTAGCTTTATAGCAATAGTTTTCCATCTACAGTTACCACCTTCAAAGGAATTGACATAACAGTGCTGATGTAATCTGCAAGTTCCCTTTTGAACAATGTGCAATAATTTATGTCAACCCTGTATAAAGTCATACAGGTACCAAAAAATGGAACAATTATGCACAGTTCAATAGAAGTTTTCCCCACCTAAAAATTAACCAACGAAACAAAATGTATCAACTATAGTTGACTTGGTTTCAGGAAAACCACATCTGAGAATTACAAGTACCATCACTGTCCTTATCTCATCCTCAGTCATTGACAGGAATTTTGTAGGCCACCATGCTATTTACTTTGTGGATTGTAGTAGTGAATGAACGAAGACGGACTTCCTCAGAATTGGTAATAAACTGTGGTCCCGACTCTTCCCATTTTTCAGGAACAACCAAATCTTTGTCTGTATAAATCAGTAGATCAAATGAACCTAAATTGGGGATAAGATCATTAAAGTACAATTATTTTTTCAAAACCACAACTGCCCTTCCTGTCTCTTTCACATTTGAACCACCTATAGTGTCAGAAAAGCTAGGTTAGTTTGATCTCTTTACCTAACTGCTTTTCCTCAGTGGAAATTTTAGTACAAAACATACTGTACTCCTTTTAGTTTATTTTATGAAAAACTCGATTTTCTTTTCTTTAAAGAGAAAAACCACTAAAAATATTTGCAGGAAGTGTATCATTAATCATGAGACAGAATGAATCTAAGCCACAGAAAAGATAACAACTTGGTACTGTGATTGCCATATCCCAGTACCCAGAATGGCATATGACATATTGAAGGTATTCAGAATATATCTGATGAATGAAGGAGTAACTCAGAAAAGACACAATTACAGCTATAAGTCTTAATTATAAACACAGAAATATGTAGAAAATAAAAATAAATTACATCAAAATATTCAAGAGTGACTACTGTAAAATACTTTCATTCCTTTCCTTTTTAGCACTTCTAAATAAAATGCAAATAGCATTACTTTAGCTTTACAACATTTTTCTAATTCACGTAACATGACATTGATAATTAAGAAAAAATTTAATAAAAGCGTTAATTCTTAAAGTAGTAGCTTAGTCTTTTCCACAACAAATTTAAGCCAATGTGAAGTTGTAGCATACTTACAAGAAACTTCCAGCAGTGGCAGAAATGTCACCGTAGCTGTGATCTGTCTGATCACTGAACGGATTTCATCTTGTATAGCTTTCTGAGACTTTTCTCTGGGTGCACTATCAAAGAAACCAAATTAATTAATTCATTTTAACTTTTAATAAGTAATTTAAAACACTGGTAAAATTATTTATCTGATTAAGTGCTTTCAAAATCAAATAAGTAATGCATTCAAAATGAGTTTTTTAACATGAATATAAATATATGTCCTTAAGAAACATAGTAGGCACAATATGTATCTCTATTGTTTCATTTACCCTTCCAATGATTTTTTAGGGTTGATCTTAGTATCAGGTCATTAAATAACAGATGACTAGAAAAGCTGCCAAGTGCTTCAAGTCAAGAAAACTTCAGCATGTCTTAAAGATAAGAAGTAGTATTTAAAATACTTAATCAGTATAATCATTTGGCATTTTTAGTAATGCCTAAATGTCTAATATCCTATTGCCTCAAGTATGTTAATTATGTATGGAGTTATTTTTATAATTAAACATTTTCTAAAATAGACCAAAGACGACTTCAGGAGCAAACTTCATTACATTATGAGAGACAGTTTACAGGTAAGCATGCCTAGGACAAGGCTAGAAATTAGCATATAATGATGGGCATGTCCCATCCAGAGGATCTAAAAATTTCAGTTTAAGAAATGTCTAAGGAAGTTTGTAGCATTAAATGAAATAGAGTAAGATGGGGAAAAGTTTAGGATAATAATTCATGGTTAAAAGTACCTTTCAAAATTCATGAAGTGGCCCACCTAGGATAGATACCATGTGTAGCTGTATGTATAGCACCATAAATAACTGAAGTTTGAAATTTATGGATTTAGCCTATGGGCAATTATGCTAAAACTCCATGATAGCCATAATTCTTTTGTGAGCTCAATCCTTCTCCACAGGAGATTAAAGATCAAATCTAATATACTTAGAAACAAACGACCTTACATGAAACTAGTTCAATATAATTAGAACTCATTTAGTAAAAGAAAACAGTTTTGGAAAGAATCTATTAAAGTGGAAGCAATTTATTTCATACTTACCTGTCATCTTTCGCAGTCTTGTCACACTCAATATCAAACTGCCACCTTTCAAGGACCTCACCACTTTCAATATTTGAGATGACTACCACCAGTTTCTGAACTGAACACTTGTATAACCAATCTGCAATACATAACAAGGCATCTTTTTTGGTTCACTGCATTACAAAACAACTCTCTTCCCAGGTCTCACTTTCTACCCTCAGCAAATTCCTACCACTAGGTATTTTGGAACTCTGCCAACTTGTACTGAAAACCTGTCCCACAATAACCTAGCTCTGGTTTTCGAATTCTCAATACTTATACCAGATGTATATTACTGAGTGCTGAAGACAGAGTAGTGAACATGCAGTACACCCTAATCCAAGGGAAGATGCAGGATACGGCTATTAATCTAACCATTGCACTAATAAATGTAAAAATTATTAATTGTGATAAATGTTATAAAGTACAGTATATGATGCAATGAGAGAATACAGGAAAATCTGACTCAGGGAGTTTTCACTTGACTTCAGCTCTACAAATAAATACCATTAAATATGCACAAGGATACAGAAAAGGGCACAGGTCTTAAATACTGAAAAGGGAAGAGCATCTGCCCCGATGATTGAAAGAACGGTAATCCAACTACAGGAAAGAAAGGGGCGAATGAACAAGTTCAGTTTGTGCAGGATACATATGGGTCAGGCCATGTAAGCCCATGTGGGCCAAATAAAAGAAGTAATACTTGAACCAGGAAAGTCATTACTGTATTTGAAGTATGCTGTGATGAAATTAAACTTGTATTTCAGAACTATCCTTCTGGCTGTGATGTGGAAAGTAGAGTGGAGGTAAAGAGAGGATCCAGAGACATTTATTAATTAGCAATTCAAGCAAGAGGAAACAAGGCTTACAGGATAAACTAGTAGAGATGGATCAGTAGATAGAATCAAGAGATTTCATGGTTAAAACTGTTAAGATTTACTGATTACTTATGAGAAAGGAAGGGGAAAGACTCAGGGATAGCTCCCAGCTTTCTGGTTTATAACATTAGTTGGATGGTTGATCCATTCATTGAGAAATAGACTGCAAACTGGAGAGGATGCTTAAGTTTTGTTTTTAAGATTTTAAGTAATCTCCACACCCGACATGGGTCTGGAACTTATAACCCCGATATCAAGAGCTGCATGCTCCACTGACTGAGCCAGCCAGAAGCCCCTTAAGGTTAGTTTTCAAGTATCACTGGGATAGCCATGTGAAGCTATCAAGGGAGCCACTAAATCTATGAGCACAATAGAACTGGGCTGGATGTATGCTTGTGAGTCAACTAAACAAAGGCTGTTGGTGAAGCTATGTACATGTCATAGATCATCTAGAGAGAGATTATAGTAAGAAAAGGGCCTCAGGACGAGGCCTGAATTAATCTTGGAAATTGGGATAGCATGCTCAGGAGTCTGCAGGTTTTTTTTTTAAGACATAAAAACAATTTTATAATATTTAGGGCTTGTGGGCCACCTAGGTCTCTGTTGCAGAGTCTTAAAAAAAAAAGAGCCCTTTAATAATCTGAAAACATTTTTAGTTTGCAGGCAGTACAAAAATAGGCCACTTGCTGGATATGGGCTGTCAGCTTTGCTTACCCTTTGACATATCAACTTTTTCTCAATTTAGCTCTGAAAAGGAGGAGATTGGGTAGCAACTTAAGGATTGGGATGCGTGGACATTTTTTTCTTTTAAAACTGAAGACAGATGAAACCAATGAAAATAACTCAAAACAAAGAAGTCAAAAATACCAGAGAACTGAAGTCCTTAAAAAGGCAAGAGGGATGGAGATTCAAATATACTGAACAATTTGCCTCTAAGAAGAGTAATTCCTTCATTTTAACTAAAATAAAAGGGCGAAATTGTAAAGGAAGGTCTGCATACACCTGAGGTGAAATATCCTCAGTGCAGTCTTTTTTTTTTTTTTTAAGATTTTATTTATTTGACACAGAGAGAGAGAGAGAGAGAGAGATATCAAAAGTAGGCAGAGAGGCAGGCAGAGAAAGAGGAAGAAGCAGACTCCCTGCTCAATCCCAGGACCCTGAGATCATGACTTGAGCCAAAGGCAGAGGCTTAACCCACTGAGCCACCCAGGTGCCCCTCAGTGCAGTCTTAAAGGAGACAACCCAAAAACCAGTAGCTTAGGTGGGGCTTGCCTCTCCATTAAATTACGATGACATAAGATTCTTAGTTGCTTACAGGTTTCAGGCTAAATAATCTAAGTACAGCTCTATGAATGAGTATGGGTGATTTAGCCCTGAAGATAATAAAAATACAATTAATCTAATTTTAAAAATAAAGTTCTTGATAACAAAAAAAGTATGTATGACTCACAAATTTAAAAAAAAAGAGAGATGACTACTCTAAGTGTTTTTTAGAACTAGTTTTGGAAGAGCAAATGGGGACCTAGAGAGAAATATTCTACAACATAGAAAAATTACAAGTGAGAATACTAAGTAGAGAAAAATATTGGGGGGGGGTAGGAATAGATCGAGAACAAGTACTGATTCAATTCAGTAACTTCTTGAGCTAAAGAAAAAACAATGAGTGTTCACATAGAAAAGGCTGACTGACTTCTAAGAAGGATTTAAAAAAAGACAAATGAAAATATGCAAAAAATAAGAAAACTCTATTAGGTGCTCTATTACTTAGTAGTTCTTTTTTTTTTTTTTTTTTTAAGTTTGGCTCCTAGGTTGGATCTACTTTTATTTTTCTTTATCTTAAAGTAACGATGGCTTTAAACTCTAGGCAGCTACAGAAAATATATCATGTTAAAAATATATGGTGGATTTTTCTCCAATAATGACCACCACCATAGTACGTAAAATTCGAACTTGGTTCTATCTGGCTACATGAACTGCAAAAATCATTTCTAAGGGAGTGGATGGAGACAGTTCTGTGAAGCCATATCAGATTCCTAACATCAAAATATTCAACCCACTCACAATGCAGTATGGGAAGGGTGGACTTTCTTTCAATTTATGTATTATCTGTTTCCTTCCCATTAAGAATCACTGTATTTGGGATTGTAGCGTTTTACACCTCTTTGTACAGAGCTGAAAAATGACCACCAAGATGCTAGAAAACAGTCCTAAAAGGCCTGCAAAACTCAAAATGGTTTTCAACAATTAAATACCTTTCAGTTGTTCCACCACATTATTTAGGTATTTTATGAGCTCAGGATCAGTTGTTACAAGCAAGGTGAGTCCATATTTCTGCACTCTAGTAAAGGTTTCAGATGGATATATGCCACGCTGATACAAAATGCTGTTGATGCCAAATGCTGAAAACAACAGGAATGTTAAAGAAAAGTCATTATCACATTGTAACTCTGGAAAATAAAATACTTTCAGATGTGGCTGCCGTTTCATTAATGGTATAAAACTGTAAATGCCTGTAAACTGTAAATAGTAGTAACATGTGTTTGGGGGCATCTTGTTGAAAGCACAGTAGGTAAAAGGTGGCATTAAACATCCTTAAAATCTTGCTTCTAAGTAAGAGAATATGATACCTACATTTCTGTGGCAATAAAAGAAAAACCTCTAAATGCATTTATCTACTGTCGAAGTAGTACTACAGCTCACTGTAATCCAAGTCCCAATTCAGATTATGCGGTTCGAGGGGGTCACAATAGGCTTCTGCATCTGAGTTAGCAACTAATTAACTGCTCCCTCCAATGCTCTCAGCAAGCTTTCCTCTTTTCCCCGCCTTTCTCCTCACAAGTCCTGCCAGAGTCTATCTGAAGGTACAAGTGGCCTAGTCCAAAACAGCGTTTCCTAAATCTAATCCATCACCTCCAATACCGGAATCAAAACGCGGCTGAGGGGTTGTCAAAAATATAAATGGGCCCCACCCGGCAGTACTCTGCCTTAAGTCGCGGAGGCCGGGGTTGGGGGCGGTGGTGGGAAGTGCGGAGGCTCTGCAGTTTAAAGCAACGCTGCAGGTGGAGGGGCTATGCCGCGAGGCAGGCCTCAGCAGCACCTAGGCCTCCTGCTCCACCATTAGCAACGCGTCCGGGGGCGGCGCCTGCATACGCTTCTTCCTAGATTCTCCCGCCACGCAGGAGGCGGAGGCAGACAGAGCTTAACGGGAGGCATCTCGGTGGCCCCCCTACCCCCCACCGCCCCCCCCCTCCTCCGTGGCAGAGCCACGGGCCTACCCGGCGGCCTGGTCTCAGTTCTCCCCGCCCTCCGGCCTGCGCGAGGAGAACTTACAGAAGAACTCAGCTACGATTTCGGCGCTCCCGCGCAGGGTGATGCCTTGCTCCCGGGAAAGCTGCAGCGCCATGGCCGGTCCTACAGACGAAGGAGTGAGCTTCCACCCGGCAGAGAGCGGCAGCAGAGATGTACACACCAATTCCCCGCCACTCGTTTCAAAAGTAACGACGCAGCGCGCCGTCCGGCCCTCCGCGCAGGCGCGACGAGCCTCTAGGCGCCGCCCCACGCGGCGGGTCCTGCAGGTCCTCTGTGCGCCTGACGGAGCAGGCCCCTCACGCAGGCGCAGTGGGTGGGCGTGTTCACGGCGTTCCCGGTCGTCCCGCTCCGGAGAGTCCTGGTTGAGCACTTAAGAGTTGTGGTCTGTAGACGACGCTGTGGGAAGGAGACGCGGAAACCTGACTTTAGTGGCCGCTCCGTAGGCGTGCGGAGTGAGCGACCAGGGAGCACAATTGGTTTGTTTCAAAGCTGTTTTCAAAGTGATACGAACTGTCCGTCAGCTGCATCTTAAGTGGCCTCAGTGATCCCTAGCCGGCGATTGAAACTTGCTAGATGCTTTGGGAGTCAGTCAAGAAGCCGCGTGCGCGGTAGCCAAGCCACCGCTTTAGAGGGCCTGATTACTGTATGGGAGCGCGGCTTTTCTTGAGAAATTGAGTTACGCTTAAAAGGACGAGCCGCAGCGCTTTTTTGTCCTGTGTCGGTCCTGGTCTCAGCCTTTTCCCCCACAGTCCCGCAGTGAGGCAGTCTGGAGCGGCAGGGGCTGCAAAGGGCAGTCAGACTTGTGCGGGGTGTACCCCGCGCACGCTGCACCCACAGAGGCCGATCAGGAATAAGTTCACCTCATACAAAAGACCCACGTATACTGAAGAGCTTTTCAGGGAATTTTGACTCTCAAACTCAATGACTTCATGTTAGGATGGGAAGTACTAAAGCGCACCATTAATGTTCACGTCAGTTGTGAAACAATTTTATTCTCAAAGCAGTTAGAAAAATTATTTGTAAAGTGACGTCTCAAACACTGTGTACCACACACATTATGCTATTTAGTTATATGAGAAACGCCTTCGTGTCTTATTTTTCTATTATTGCGTAACAAATTCCCACAAATTAATGGTTCAACACCCTTTTGTTATCTCAGCCGTGTAGATCAGGAGCTGTTATGATCCCGCTGAGTGATCTGCGTTAAGAGTCTCACAAGGGTGAAGTAAAGGTGTCTGCAAGTGGAATCTCATCTAAAATCTGGGGTTGTGTTCCAAGCCCGTTGGTTGCTGACAGGATTAATGTCCTTGTTTCTTGGACTGAGGTTCTCAGTTTGCTAGTTGTTGGCCGGAAGCAAATCTTGTGCCTTTGCCAGGTAGTTCTTCCACAGGCCTTCTCATACTTCCGGTCCCACGACTTCGTGGAGATCCCTTTTAAGGCTTCGTCTAATTAGGTTAGACCTTGTCAGATAATTTCCCCTTTGATGAATTTAATCTGGGAAGTGATACCTCATCATATTCACAGGTTCTGACCACACTCAAGCAGAGGAGATTATATAAAATGTGCTCCTTAGAGGCCATGGATTTTGTGGCCATCTTAGAATGCTGCTTATGACAGTGTTATGTATCCGATTTTGATCAGTTTGAAGAGTAAACCATAGGTAATAGGCCAAGAAACCCTAAAATATTCTCCTTACCTCCTTTAGTTTCTTGTACCTGTAAGTGTGTTTGAATCACCATCTTTTCACTCCTTCCACCAGGAACTTAAAGCCAGACTTCTGGCATCACACTGTTAGAGCATGATGCCCACCTTACTACAGATAAAAATTGTTCTCTTTCTGAGAATCTTTATAATACTCAGCACTTCAGTAAAGACTTCCTTCAGTTTCATGGTAATATAGTTTTTAAATTACCTGAAGATATAAATAATTATTAGTATAATTTTGGAGATTCTAGAGCTTAAAAGGCTTGCAGAATATATGTTTTCCATGTATAGAAGAAGTATTTATTACTTTCTTTGTGCTCTGTGAGGAAAAGTAAGAAACAATTAAGTTTAGAAGACCAGGTCTGTACTTTTTGAGTTTTGTTTACTAGTTTTGTTTTAATATGTATACTGAAAAAAAAAAAAAAAAAAAGAAAAATTAAAGTCTGCCTAACTCTTCGGCCCCCTCTCAGGTTACTTTCCTAATCTGTCAATTCCTTTAGTCACTTTTCCACCTCAGGGCTTTTCATAATGTGCTTTTTAATGCCTAGAATTTCTATTTCTATGTTCAAATTTCTATGTTTATACTTTTTTTTTCTTAAATGTAACTGTATTGACCTCTTACACTATAAAATCCTGCCCTTATGTATTCTCATAGCATCTCAGAGCACTATTTCAGAGCATTGTTTTTATTCTTACAATGAAAACAATGACATTATAGTAATTGTGCAATGATTTGTGTTATATCATTCCTGTTACTGTAGAGGATCCATGATGACAGTGGCTAGTCCAACAATATTTGTTGAATGAATGATCATTTGAATATTTGCCTGGGAAAATTTCATGGAAGAACCCAAGACATTTTTAAATTGGAGAGCAGGTTGGATGGATGGGTGAGGTCACATTTTGGAAGCTTTGATTATCCATTGGAATTAGGTTGGACATTCCAGGGATTTCTAGACTCTTAGAATTAATATAATTAAAGGGGTATTTTTTTCAAGTGTAAATTCAGTAGTGGTTGTAGAATGGACTGTGTATAGGTCAGTGGAGAGTGGTGGTCCTCAAACTTGAGAATGTGAAAGAATCACTTGGGTGTTTTGCTAAATGTAGATTCCTGACTTTTATTCTCCCTTCTCCAAATCTAATTCAGTCTAGTACCATAGCTGCTAGCCACAGGTGACTCTTAGGCACTTGAAATGTACTTGTCTGAACTGAGATATGCTACAAGTATAAAAATACCAGATTTCAAAAACTTAGTATAAAAAAAATGTAAAGTATCACAATGATATGTTTTTGAATTGATTACATATTGAAATGATATTTTCACATGTATTAGATTAATTTCACTTGTTTCATTTTAGTTTTTTTTAATCTGACTACAAGAACACTAAAATTACATGTGTGACTTGTGTGAGATTTCTGTTGGAAAGTGATGCTCTACTTAATGGGGTCTAAGAGATTACATATTTTAACCAGCATCTCAAATGATCCTTACACTACTTTTAGAAAAGCATTAGACCATAATGGATATTTTAGTAATGCTGGCCTAGGAGGTTGAGAGCCTGGACTAGATGGATGCCAAAGAGTTTGAATAAGAAGGAATATATATATATATTCTCTCTCTCTCTCTCTCTCTATATATATATAAACTCAATTCTTGCCTCAAAATTATATATATATATATATAAAATTATATATATATATATAATTTTGAGGCAAGAATTGAGTTGATGACTTGAGGGAGAAGAATGTACTGGTAGTACAGATAAATCCAAGGTGGCAAGCTTGCAATACAGGCTAGTGTTGGTAATATCTGTGGGGATGTTAGGAAGAACTGCCCAAACTCTGAGCCTATTTTATTTCTTATTTAGCACTTTACCACTTAAGATTCCAGAAGCTTTGGAGAGATGTCTATCCTATTAATTTTAATTCCTTGGTTTGACATTGACTTATCTAAATCATCTTATCTTTACAGAATTTTTTTAAAAAACTTGTTTTCAGCTACTTGAGTTTAGTTTATTTATAATTCAATGAAGTCTTTCTAATATTTGGGGAGGAAGGAGGAATATTTGGATAGTGAGAAGTATCAACATAAATTAAGACTTATTTCTGAAGAAAATTCAAGCAGACAGCATAACCAAACAAACTCATATCAATAAAAGAGATAACTATGAAAAAGTGTATCATGAGCAGGCCTATATTCAGTATTAGGATGCTAAAACCAGAAATGAAATTGCTGAAGCTAGAATCAAATAGAATTTTAGACTGAAAGTAACTTAATTAATGACTTAGTAGAACAATCTTATAACTGAGGAAACTGAGGTCCTGAGTGATACATGGTTAGTGTAAGATTCAATATCTAGATAGAAGATTCAGTAGTAGAATCTAGAGTTCCTGACTTAGACTCTTGTTAAATTTTATCAATTTGAGGACATGCTAATTAATGCTCTTGTTTTTAAAGGCTATTTTTAAAAAATAAGCTGATTTTAAATTAAAATTTTTAAATATTTATTTATTTATTTTAGAGAGCGAGCATGAGTGGGAAAGGCAGAGAGAGAGGGAGAGAGAATCTCAAGCAGACTGCCCTGAGCAAGGAGCACCCCATGGGGCTCGATCCCAGGATCCTGAGATCATGATCTGAGCCAAAACCAAGTGCTGGGGCGCCTAGGTGGCTCAGTGGGTTAAGCCTCTGCCTTCACCTCAGGTCATGATCCCAGGGTCCTGGGATCGAGCCCCGCATCGGGCTCTCTGTTCAGTGGGGAGCCTACTTTCCCCTTCTCTCTGCCTGCCTCTCTGCCTACTTGTGATTTCTCTCTCTCTCTGTTCAATAAATAAATAAATAAAATCTTAAAAAAAAAAAAACAAACACCAAGTGCTGGACCCTTAACCGACTAACCTACCTGGGTGCCCCAAGATTAAGGATTTTTATTCAATAACCTGTACACATAACTTATCAAGAAAACAAGTTACAATCCATAATGCATTTTATGTTATTACACAAACTGTTTCAACTGCCAGAAGATGGCACTGTTTACATGTAAAATAATACCTTTTAAACCTTAAATGTGTATCTGTTTCAATTTGTGCTTCAGTTCAAAGTAAAATTAAGGAAAAATGTATTTAGTGGCTTCTAAGTTATCTGTATATGTGAAATACATCAGAATGAAATATTAATCGTAATATAGAATTCATATCCTTCTTGTAAACACTTAGTATATGGATGCTCAGCATTTGTATTTACACTTAATTTGCATATTAAGTTTTTTTACATGGAAAAAGGAATCATTTTAGTTAATTGAATCGTTATTCTTACAGACTGATGAACGTTTTCCTTCAAATCACTAGGTATTACTTTATTTCTGAGGTCAACATCTTGACATAAAGCAGTTTGTTCTGAACCTGATAAAACAGAGGGATACTTTATGATATCTTCAATAAGAAATGCATTTATTAAATTTTGAAAAAAATTACTGTGCACATAGGTAATAAATAAATTAATTATTAATTATGTCAGTTTGGGGAATTTGCTTTTTTCTTTTTAAAAAAATATGTTGTCATAAAGACCTATTTTCCTCACATACTTCCCAGCTAAGGAGTTTCTTTGATTGTTGCCCCACATATTCAATAAGATAGCACGACAAATTTGAATCATGACATTTTATTAATAAGCAATGGCTTAGTAAAGTGAACAAATATAACCACATACTGGTATAATTTATAATTTTTAATTATCCAGTTGCATATTTAGGATGTTATAATCTTATCATTAGTAAAAATTAAGAACCAAATATTGAAAACATATGAACATATTAATAAATCCATAAGTTCTTATAATGAAAAATATGGGCTATTTCCTATCAGAAAGTATTACTGTGGTTTGTTATGATTTTGTTTTTATATTATAATTCTCTTATGATAATGGCATATAATCACTTAGAGGTCTATTCATGGTTCAGCCATGATTAGGTATCAAAGGTAAACTGGAAAGGTAGATGATAATCTTATTTATATTTAATCCCTAGAGACTGATGGAACGTGTGTGTGTGTGTGTGTGTGTGTGTGTGTGTCTGTGATATATATATATGAAGACTGGGTTCTGCAATCAGTTGGATTTGACAGCACAGTGTATTTTAAAATGTAATTGAACTTCAAAACAACTTAGAACATTTTCATGTATAGAAACTATCAACACAAAGCCTCTATGAAGAATTAAAAAGCCATGGTTGCTATTAAATTAATAAAAATAGATTTAATTTCTTAAATGATTTAATAATTATGTATTAAATTTGATCAAACATTTTATGCCTATCATATTTATAGTTTGTTGTTATTTTCTATATGTAGGGTTATTTTTATTTTTATTATTGCCCATATGTAAGTAAAGATGGATTAGTTCTGCTAAATCTGTCAACTACTAATTAGACTAAAATGTTATCTGAGTAAATAAAGTATTTTTTGAGGAGTTTTACAGACATAATAAAATAAAAAAACCTTAAATTTGGTCTTTCTCAAATTTTGTGAATACCAATTTATAAAATTCTTATGAGAAGAAAGAGCTTTGTGAGAACATGGAAAATCACTTTACTTTAAATTTATATTTTTCTGTTTACATAAACTTGGTTTTGTCAACTGGAACAATTTCTCTTATAAGCGTCCTTGTCTTTATAGTTCATTTGAACAATACAGTAGTCAAGCCATATTTATCAGGTTACAGATCAGTCATGCACATTAATTCTATTATTTCTGCTGGGATTTCCCACTTAAAAATAGAATATGGCAGTGTTTTTTATTCTTAAGTAATATACATAGTCTGTTTAATATCAACTGACAACAAAACGACCTACTAAACCCTAGAGTTTTTGGTTTGATGTTGGAGATTAAGTGGATTAAAAAAAAATGGTGTCTTTTTATTTTTGTTTAGTCTCAGTATAGTTGTAAATAAAGATGCTAACTTTTCACACCAAAATAGATGGCAATTATCTGTTGTAAGGTAGTCTTTTGGATAAACCAGAATATACCTTTTTAAGCCTGCGTTATATTCATATCAAAAGGAAATTTGAAATTTCATTAATTTGTGTATCTCTAAGAATATTCTTGCAAACCCTTGTCTGAGAAACAACAGGCTGGAACATTTAGATATTCAAAATGTATTCACAGAATTTTGATATTCTTAAAATTGAGGTGTGGTTATGAGTTTGTATAACTGAGAGTTATTAATGAGATAGGTTCCATTTTGGTTTTGGAATTTTACATTAAGATTCTTATTAAATTTGAGTTATCTTTAATTTCTATTGACTTAATAAGAAATTATAATGTTTAACTCCTAAAGGCAGCCAAATATACTATTGCAACATGGTTTAGACATCTTAGGGACTTATGTGCTGCTATCCCTTGGATAGCTGCCTGCCTTATGAAAAAGGTCAGGAGTGTGGAAAGGGCAGGCCATTACTTAACGCCCCAGTTATGCCTGAAACTTGAAGGAGGGTTATTTGAAGGACTCTGGAAATGTGTATATCCCTTTCTCTTTTCTTTCTCAAACATCTTGTTTAAAATAGTGTATCCCATTAGTAACAGAAAAAAATGATGAATATACACCAATGTAGGTTTATTTATCTCTAAATTATAAACATTTCCAGACTATTAGGTACATGTAGTATATACTGTACTTTATATTTATATATATTTAAAATATATATTTATGTATGTCAATTATTATATTTTATATATGTTATATTTAAACATAATAAATATATATATTTAAACATACACAAGTTAGAAATTAAAGAACGATGAGATAAATGTTTCTTTTAAAAATGATTCTTTTTGGAGCTCCTGGGTGGCCCAATCCGTTAAGCGTCCAACTCTTTCAGCTCAGGTCATGATCTCAGGGTTGTGAGATCGAGTTTCTACCTCTGGTTCTGAGCTCAGCATGGAGTCTACTCCAGATTCTCTCTCCCCCTCTGGCCTACTCTTTTCCTTTCCCTACTCAGGCTCTCTCTCTTTCTCTATAAAATAAATAAATAAAATCTTTAAAAATGATTCTTGTTATATCACTAGAAAATAATTTATGTTTATGTTCACTAAAGGTATTAATAACTGCATTAAAATTTATGCCATTTATATGCCTCATTTTTTTTAAAAAAGGCTTAATTATTTGTAAAGAATGATTTAAAAGTCTGATGCTAAGTTCAGTTTATTTTGATACTTGTTAGTTTTTTGGTTTGTTTTTGTATTTTTTTGTTTTTGGCCTTTTGACCATCAAAGCTAAAAAAGATACATCACAAAGATATGAAGGTACAAATGGAAGATGTTCATTATTGACTTATTTTTTATTTTTGTCTGTATTTTTACAATTTTAACAAATGGATCTAAAAACAAAGATTTAAGCAGTTTTGACCCATTTATTAAAGATATGAAAACACATCTTTCTATTAATTTGAAACTAATTGCTTCCACCTTTTAATTGCCTTTGGAACTAATTTGTAATTTAGAAAAATTATAAATGGACTAGAAAAATCTGTTTCCAAGTTTTTCGATTGTACAGAGGAAGTTTTTTTTTTTTTTTTTTTTTTAATAATCGATACAAACATGCTCTCTCAGCAGCATGGCTGTCTTTTGAAAACCATTTGCTCATTCATTTAAAAAAGTACCTTTTCCTTTGAAAGAACATACTGAGTGTTAATTTTTCTGAAATTCTTGTTAGATAGCATAGTACTGAGTGTTACCTACGTGGAGAAAAGGTGAGTAAATTTGAAACAGTTGACCTTTATTTCCTCAAGTTACCAACAGTGACCTGTAACTTTCTGATATGTAGACTGTGCGAGGGTGCAGGTGTCAATGCATTTGTTACATTTTAGTACAGTATATTTTCTTAGATTAAAAAATAACAAGAGTAGATATTCTAACAGTTCTTCTTATACCCCCAAGGTACTGTTTTGTGAATATATTCCACATTGGAAATTTAGTTAAAAGTATGTTTACAGAAGCCCTATTGACTGAAGGATAAGGCACCCTGAGCTGGGGATAGTATGGTTCCCTGCTTGCCCCCTCTCTCAGGTAGACATGGAATAGACAGATGTAACTTGGATGACTATCTTGCCTGTGTGGAAATGTCATTCTCAATGCCAGCTTCTGCCAGACCAATCCTGTGAGGAAAATACATTATTGTTATTGGGAAAGGGTGCCCGAGACTTTTGAACACCGTTCATTTTTCACTTAAATCTACCAAAGGCAAAGGCGGTTTAAGAATAAAAACCCTCTTAGGAGTTTCAACAAATTCTTATGTGGTAAAATTCCACTTGGATCACATGAATAACTTTACTACTGGTAGCATAGAGGTGGAAGGTCATGGCACTGTCTAGCAAGCAGCAGTCTCCAGCCCATCTACCAGAAGCTGCATTCATAGGCACACGTGTAAGAAAAGGGTGTCATCCTCGCCTGTTCTAGAGAAACGTTTTAGAGGCGAGATATCCAGACAATGTAAGAACTCCAAAGGGACTTTTCCTCCCTCATCTGTAAAATGGAGGCAACGATAGTACTTGTCACATCAAATTTTTGTGAGGATTACAGGAGATAAGACAACTGAAACTTTGGTTTATTGTTAATATATTATTCTTGTTATTGTTATATTCTTGTTATTATTAATTATTGTTATTATTAATTAGATAGCTTTTCTCCCACTTTCCCAAGCACCTTTCCTGAGTCTAATACATGTGTAGTCAAGGATAACTAGAGGAGTCCTCAGGTAACACAACTTAAGGAAAAAGGTGAGAACAGACCCTCTCTTACCACTACACCCAACAAGATACAATTTTAATAGCTAGCATTTATTGAGCACTTCTTTCCTGCCAGACACTCTTCCAAGTACTTTACGGGAATCTACTTATTTAATCCTTTCACAAGCACACAAGTTAGGTAGTTACCTGTAGTTAGAAAACTTATAGAGCAGGGTGGGTGGAGGGGGCGGACAAAATTAACTTATAGAGGGAAGTTGAATAATTTATCCAAGATCACCCAACTCCAAGAACTGAAGTGAACTCTAAGCAATCCAGATGGTAGCAGGATGTGAATCCCGAAAATGTGGAAGGTTTGGCTATATTGTAGATAATCTATCATGAGATGATGCATAGTGGGTCCTTCTGTCCTGTCCCTCCCTCCATTCTTGATGTGAAATATTAAGTGAAGGGAGGAACAACCTTCCATTTCTCAACGGAGGAGGAGGCAAGTTAGGGAAGAGGGGAGGAAAAAGATAGGTAGACAAGAAAAAAGGGTTGGAGAGATTCTGGGGGCAGCCACTGTGGGGAACGGGAAGAGAATTCAACCAAGGAGAAATAATAGCACAGAACATTGTTCCCCGACAGATGTTTACTGAGTAATATTTATCTCATGATGTGGAGCTGAATGGATGCAAGAGGGGGGAAAACCCAGCCTCTCTTTTCCAGGCGGATCTAGCTGGGGAGTGAATACACCAAAATACATAAAAAGAAGGCATAGGATAACAACCAAGTGAATATACGCAATAAATGCAAAATGAATTCAAAGAATTCATTTGGGAATGTGTCATGAAGGAAATAATAGTACTTGAAGGGTGTTCAGAACTTCAGCAGACAAAGATGGGTGGCTGTCAGGGAAGGTTAAATTGAAAACATTAAGTCTGGTGTGGGTCATAAAGAAAAAGTAAGACAATAACCTTTTTGGATGTAGACATATAGGAAGGACATTATAGGTACAGAACTTAACATCAACAGAACAAAAGTATGAAAGCACCAAACCAGCTCACTTTTACCCAGGACATAGTCTTCATGTAATAAGATCACATTTGTGTCCTTTTTCTAGAGAGCCTTGTGTGGCAGGCTGAAAAGTTGGGACTTTTCCCAGGAGACATGAGAAAGCCATTGGAAGTTTTGGAACTTGGGAAGAATATAATTATAGCGATGTTTTAGTAACATAATGGTAGCTGATGTGAAATACAGACTGGAAAGCTATGTAACAGTCCAGGCAAGAAGCACTCAAGGCTGTTCTTTCACTGTTTAAAGTGCAGCGCGTGCTATAATCATCAGCAGAATCCTTCCTTTTGCTTCATTCTCATAGATTCATCAGTTTCCCCACTTTTCTCCTTATCTTTGGTGTCTTTGATTTCTGGGTCTTTATTTCCTCCAAAATTTCACTCTTCTTCTTAGCTCCTACGCTTTCCTCTTGGCCTTGTTTAGTTTGTCTTCCCCTGTTCTATGTGTGTCAGCCGTTCTGCTCTGATCTGACATGATGCAGAGAGTAGGCCTGCACATTTCAGCCTCACCACAGAAGACTCCAATCAACCGAGGGCCAGACTCACTCCGTTCCTCACGTCATGCCATATCCCACAATATTTGCTTAGCTGTAATGATTCCTAATGTTTGATGTCATTTTATTATTTAAATTCAGTAAAGTATTTCTGCCTTTTTCCCCCATGAGATTATGACTAACAGAGGACCATGTTAAACTTAGTGTGGTTGTATTTTTTTTTTAAAGATTTTATTTATTTACTTGATAGAGAGAAATCACAAGTAGACGGAGGGGCAGGCAGAGAGAGAGAGAGGGAAGCAGGCTCCCTGCTGAGCAGAGAGCCCAATACGGGACTCGACCCCAGGACCCTGAGATCATGACCCGAGCCGAAGGCAGCAGCGGCTTAACCCACTGAGCCACCCAGGCGCCCAGGAGTGTGGTTGTATTTGTGAGGAGAAGATAAGGATAGTAGTTCTAGTAACCCTATACGTTTCTTATTGTTTTATTAGGTTTTCACGTAATTTTATCCAAATTTGAAAGTCTTTAAAACTAAAGTCAGAAAGTCATATACATTAACTTGATCTTGATACTCTCCTTAAAATGCTAAAATATTGCCACTGTTTTCTATCTGGATACATCGTTTTTCTATTTAATAAGCTACCAGTTTCTACTTTCTCTTACAGTGACTTAGTATTCAAAACATAATGAACATTTAAGTATAGAGGTGAAAATAAATAGAAAAATGAATGAAAACGAATAGAAAAGTCTTGAATCTGAAATATGGATATATCTACATACATACACAATATGTTCCTAAGCCATTTGAATCCATAACCTTCCTTTAAAAGCATTATTACAGTGGTTTCTAAGTATCTCAAAATTATTTTTAAATTAAAGCTTTAGGAAAGTAGAAGTGCACTTGGAGTCCAAAAGAAGTTTGCTCTTTTATGGTCTTTTTTTTTTTTTCTTTACAAACCTTGCCATCCATAGTAATTCTGAGTAATTAATGCTTAGAGCAAATTTACCAAAGGCAATAAGAAAGCATCAAGTACATAAGAGTGACTTTTTAATTATGAGATATTTTATGAATGATTCAGTCCTACACTTCTAGCAGACTTCCACATGAAACCTTTTTTCTTCCTTTTTTCTTCAGTGAAAGAGGAAAATCAAACTTGGTTTTCTCTTGAAAGCCAAGAAAGAGCTCAAGAAAGGGTAAAAAATGGATAGCAAGAAGTTCTTTATTGTGGAAAATTAATCCATTTTGAAGTTCAATGGGAATGGGCGATGTTTGAATTTTGTATAGAAAATTTATCTAACTTCGTAATTAACTTGATTATTGGATTTACTATGTAAACAAAGTATAATGTTCCTTAAAGCTTATAAATAACTACTTTTTCTAACCATAAAAGATTAAGTGAAAACAAAGGGAGTGAACAAAAATGGGAGGGGGTCACAGATCTGTATCTGCATGGAGGAAGAGGGCAGTACTTTTGGGGGAGTGCAATTTACATGAGCATCTGGGTCTTTTGTCATGTTTTGGATGGATGACCTGAGTCTGATATATTGGTGAATAGCATTAACAAAGGTCTGGTTGTCAAAGGCTAGAAAGAAAAATGCAATTAGCCACAGCAATGAGGTGATGTCTGTGTTTGGGGGAAAAAACCGACACCTAACTGGCAATAGAAAACACTGAAATGATAACATCAGTAAAAGGCCAGATTTTGTGTGGTGTGTGTGTGTGTGTGTGTGTGTGTGTGTGTGTGTTATCTATTATATACTGATCTTACTCAGTAGGATATGACAAAAATGTCATTTTTTGGTACTGTTTGGTTTATGTGATGAAAGGGAATGTGTACCTGTTATCAAAGAAGTGACATGAACTCAATGCATTTTTAACTCATAAACACTAATTTCACCCACCTGACATTCTCAATACTGTTTGTTTCTATTGAAGAAAATTAGAAATAAATAAAAGTGCACTTGGAGTCCAAAAGAAGTTTGCTCTTTTATGGTCTTTTTTTTTTTTTTTTTTTCTTTACAAACCTTGCCATCCATAGTAGAGAAGCATATCTAATCTCCCAATTAGGTCAGGCCCCAGGATAATCAATCTCTTTAACAGCAGATGCCTTGTTTTAGCAAATGAATGCTTGGTTTCAAAAGCAGTTTTGTGTTGAGAGAGGAGTGCAGTTGGCATGGGTGATTAGAACTCTTTTAAACCCTATAAAAAGCTTCTGTAGATTGTTTTATGCCCACACTTTGTGAATTGAAGTAAATGCTGTATATCTCCATCTTAAAATGAACATGGTGGGGACTTTATACAGCCTGTGAGAACATCTACATGCATATAAATGGAATTATTTGAAGTCCAACAATTTTATGGCCATTTGAATTAAACTGTGATTTTGACAACATCTAAAACTAGTGAATATGCTTTTAGTAAATGTTCTTTGTATAATTTAAATATGCTCCTTAACGAGCATAACTTTATTAGGTTAACAGTTTTTAAACTGAAAATACAATGTCAAATTAACATGATTCTTATATTTATTGTTTGGCCTACATTTACATTAGCCTATAAATGCCTTTCTTCACGTCTGATGCCTTTTCAGTTCATAGTCACAACATGTGTAAATGAGCGGTGTGCAAGCCAACTTTGAAATCAAGAAAAAAATCATTTAACATTAAAGTTTATAAACTGTGTATTAAGCCAAAACTATAGTTTGACTGTATTTTGCTCAAACAACTCATTTAATCTAAGACTGAAATAGTGTGACATACTTTTCATTGTGGTCTAACAAAAAAAAAAAAAATCTCTAGGACTTCAGTAAATTATTTTAGATAATATTGTCCAAAATCTGATGGCTGGAACTCATCAGTAATGCCTGAATGTGCCACACAAAATAATTCAGAAGGCTGCAGGAGTATTTGTTTCCTTTATTAGGAGAGCAGTCACATAATTAGAAGCATTAAGTTGAAACTTTTGTAAGTTAGTTAAGAAAAAAAAAGCATTCACTTGCATATTTAGAATGTTCTCATTTCAACTTTATTGTATAATAGTCAGTTCTACCAATTTTTCTCCCCTCTTAAAAATTGTTTCAATCATGCCTAATCTGTAGAAAGCTAATATTTTCCATAGTGAAGGTGGATAAGACATCTGAGGAAAAATTAAAAGCAGATGGTCTTCAATTTAAGAAACATTTGATACTAATTACTTCTTACCTTTCATTTGACTTAAATGTCGGTGAGTGTATAGGGTTACATTACTTTTTAAAGTAAGTTTTAAGGCTACATTTGGTAGATAAGGTAGAGATCCAGTGAGATGAGATTTTAAAAATGCAGGCATTCTTAATAATACCAAATACCGAAATAGAACTGTGACAATTCACTTGTGCTCATTCTAAGTTATAATAGCATTTTAATATGATTAGTGAAATGGTTTCTGTGCATTAAGATCCCTAAGGTTTTTAACTGGAAAACAGTTTAATGTCCAATGTATTATTCAGCTATATTTAAAAAAACTTTTTTTAAAGATTTTATTTACTTATTTTCAGAGAAAGAGAGAGAGAGGAGAGAGAGCGAAAAGGAATTTTCAGGGGGAGAGGGAGAAACAGGCTCCCCGCTGAGCCAGAAGCCCGACATGGGGGCGTAAATCACAGGATCCTGGGATCATGACCTGAACTGAGAGCAGATGCCTTATTGGCTGAGCCACCCGGCATCCGAGCTCAGCTATATTTTAGATTTAGAACTTTATTTTATTGCTGTAACATGTAAGACAGTTTACATTTGATTTAGTGGAATTAACACTTAGCTTTACATGATAGATTTCGTACTCAGATCCCAGTGATTTTCAGAATCCAGAGATTTCCAGACTAAAAATTTTCTTTTCTTTTTTTTTTTTTAAAGATTTTATTTATTTATTTGACAGACAGAGATCACAAGTAGGCAGAGAGGCAGGCGGGTGGGGGGTGGGGAGCAGGCTCCCTGCTGAGCAGAGATCCCGATGTGGGGCTCAATCCCAGAACCCCGGGATCATGACCCGAGCCGAAGGCAGAGGCTTTAACCCACTGAGCCACCCAGGCACCCCCAGACTAAAAATTTTCTGATCACAGAGCTCTTGTACCTAATTGTATACATGGATTATTTCTCCTTAGACACGCACACATATTCACATGCATACACAAACACTATAATATGAAAAAAAAAGTCTGAAAGAAAACATTCCAAAATATTAACACTATCTTTGGGTGACAGATAAATTTGGGGGTGTTTATAGAATCGGCTTGCATTTTTAATTTTTTTTAATAATTAGGAAGAATTATAGCTATTTTCAGTTTCAAATAACAGACACATTATAATCCCAGCATAGGTAGTGTATAGTTTGACAAGGGTTTTCTCCTGTTCTGTGAAATCTCTGTAACCTGTTCTTGTCTTAGCACTCTCACTTTGGCCCTAGTGTTGAAGTAAACCACTCCGTGAAAGTTACAGTTTAATCCTACATTGGAAGAAGTATGTTGTATTTAAAGCATCCCAGGAATGGGGGCGCCTGGGTGGCTTAGTGGGCTCAGTGGGTTAAGCTTCTGCCTTCGGCTCAAGTCATGACCTCAGGGTTCTAGGATCGAGCCTTGGATGGGTGCCTACTTGTGATCTCTGTCAAATAAAAAACAAAACAAGCAAACAAAATAAACAAACCTTTAAATCATCCGAGGAATAATCTCAAATAACAAAGAGTAACCATGGTAAATAGAAACTGTACCTATTCAGGATCTCAGGAGCACTTTGCAGTTTTAAAAATTATTGAAGCCCCCAAAGACCTTTTGTTTATATTATATCTATGGGAATTTATCACATTAGATGTTAAATCTGAGCTATTTTTTAAATAAGTATTAATACATTTAAAAATAACAGTGAATACCTGTTACTTGTTGACACACATAATATAGTTTTTTGAAAACAAAATAAATTATGTTGAGAAGAATGACACTATTTTCCTATTTTTGTAAATGTCTTTGAGGTACGGCTTAGCAGAAGACCGTTGGCTTCTCTGATCTGCTTTTGCATTCAATTTCTTACAGTGTGGTATTTTGGTTGAAGTATATGAAGAAAAATCAGCTTTATACAAATGTATTGGAAAAGGAGGGACATTTTAATAACTTTTTCAAGTAACTGTAGATATTCTTTTTTAATATTACACCAAATCTCAGCAAGTACTAGTTTGTTTAAGATCACAGGTTATATGAAATCTAAAACTAAATCAAAGAACTTTTAATGCCTTTGAAACTAGCCCGTTTCTCAAGAAGATTTCTAATAGGAGTCTAACTTTTGCTTTAAAAAAATAAATTATAATATTGCAACAATAATAACACAACCCCAAGGTTAGGAGGGTAATGTTTTAATCTGCGTCAAAGTTGTTTCCTAAGAAACATTGCTCACACTTCTGAACCTGATTTCTTTCTTTTTTTCTTTTTGTATTTTTTAAAGATTTTATTTGTCAGAGAGAGAGAGAGAGAGAGCAAGCACAAGCAGGGCAGCAGCAGTCAGAGGGAAAAGTAGGCTCCCTGCTGAGCAAGGAGCCATGAGCAACTAGATCCCAAGAACTTGGGATCATGACCTGAGCCAAAGGCAGATGCTTAACCAACAGAGCCACGTAGGCATCCCTGAACCTGATTTCTTAATTCTTAGGTTAAATCAACTTCTATGTTTACTTTTATTGTATGGATGAGGTCTTAATGCCTTTGATTTTCATCTTTTTTTTAAAGATAACTTTATCTCTATTCATTAAGCAGATATGAGCTGCATGGGAATATCAATACATGTTTGATCAATGGTTGTTGGTATTCTACTTTCCCAGATTTCTGTCCTCACAGTCAGTATAAAAAAAATTTCCAAGCAAAACCTTTGCTTAAGCCCTGAGAACCAAAATATTGATTCCAAATGAAAATATTTGTTTCAGTGGTAAATTTTTATATCAGAAATCAAAGCCAAAATACACATTTCCTTTTATGGCACTCATATAATATGTCAGATACTATTAAAAATAATTCAGAATGTTCCCACACATTGTTTGATGATGTCTCTTTTCCTTGTAAACATTGGTACAAAATGTTTTAATGATGAACTAATTTAAAAAAATCTTTAAAACTCCTTTTCTTTCAAAATTGTTGTCTGCTTGTTTCCACTAGGAAATATAGATATATTTTCATGTTTTTTTTTTTTTAAATGATGAAAACAATGATGTCACTCTTTGCTTGTGAGCCTAATAGCCGCGCTAGAGGATTTCTGCCAATGTGGCTATCAAATACATTCAAGATCCAAGGAAACCATTTGTTTAACCTTTCATACACTCCCAGAATAGATAAGGTTCCCCTATTGTGCAATCTCACTTCTGCAGCCTTGGATTTCCACACACTGTGCTCATTGTAGCTGATATTTATTGGTACAATCAGTTGACTTTTTATGCCCAATTTTAGCCAGGTTTTTATTTTTTAATTTATTTTTATTTTTTATTATGTTCAGTTAGCCAGTATACAGTACACCAGTAGTTTTTGATGTAGTGTTGAGTGATTCATTAGTTGTGTACAATACCCAGTGCTCATCACAACACGTGTCCTCCTTAATATGCACTCTCTGGTTACCCCATCCTCCCCATTCTCACTCTTCAGAAACCCTCAGTTTGTTTTCCAGAGTCTAGAGACTCTCATGGTTTGTTTCCCTCTCTGATTTCTTCCCATTTAGTTTTCCCTCCCTTTCCCTGTGTTCCTCTGTGCTATTGCTTATGTTCCACATATGAGTGAAATCATATGATAATTGCCTTTCTCTGTTTGATTTATTTCCCTTAGCATAATCCCCTCCAGTTCCATCCATGTTGATGCAAACGGTGGGTAGTCATCTTTCAGATGGCTGAGTAATATTCCATTGTATATGTGTAATCAGTTGATTGATAACTGTTTCTCTCACTACATTGTAATCTCCGAAAAAGAAGGGTCTGAGCTGGCTTTTCTATTTTCTGCCCAGGACCTTGCACGGTGTTGGGCACAGGGTAAAAAGCTGGAAAAGCTTTTCTGGAAAAGCTGAATATATGACTAAATAAACGCTGTTGAACATTTGATGCACTTCAGATTCTCCAGAATATTTTCCTGAACTTCCATCTGTGCTCTTGCTGAGGTCCCCTCCAGTCTCTCACTCAGGTCCAAGTTGTCATCCCAAATACCATCACACTAGCTCATGCCTTGGCTATCTCATATCTGTCCCATTGTGACAGCCTTTCCACTCCTCCTTCTACAGATGTGATGGTTTTCTTGACATTAATACATTTCAGTATGGGAGTAGTTTTTCTAACTCACATAATTCCTTTTTAAAAATTTCAGTCTGTGGTTCCTGGGTTGCTCAGTCGGTTAAGTGTCTGCCTTCAGCTCAAGTCATGATCTCAGGGTCCTGGGATTGAGCACCACATCCGGCTCCCTGCTCAGTGGGGAGTCTGCTTCTCCCTCTGCTCCTCCTCACTGCTCATGCTCTCTCTCTCTGAAATAAATAAGTAAATAAAATCTTAAAACAAAACAAAACAAAACAAAAAAACCCTTTCAGTCTGGCACTCTAGATAGTCATACTTATCATCAAAAAACTCTCCGTAACTTTTTCCTCTGTTTTGCTCACCTTCTTCATCATTTACTTGCTGCATAGGTAATAGAAATCTGCAGGATGCATTTGCATCTGCTGCTACAAGACTCTTCGATGGGAGTGGACCTTGTGAAAAGATACAGCTTCCTCCATCCCCCACATTCTGCAACCCACGGCGCTTAGTCCAGGAATAGTGACTATATACTTGAGTTCCCAGAGCTGGTGACATGTAGCTCAGAACCACACCAGGCCCAGTTAATAACCGCATGTTAAGGTGATGCCTTTGGACCTTAAAATGAACACCTGAAGACTTGACTCAAAAACACTATAAAAGCTGCAAATATTATTATACCCCAAATGCCTAAAAATACCTAATCCCTGCCTCAGCCACACCTGCAAGGTCAACCAGAACCATCAAGAGTCTCAGGTTACCTGCCAGACTCCATGCCCCACCCAGGATTGAAAGCGCACATAGCCCAACACACTATATCCCCAGCCCTGATCAAAACACTGTGATTTCCGGTACAATTTTGTCCCCTCCCTAATCCATCTCTTATTTATTTCTTAAGGTTTCCTGACCACTTACCAAGGTGTCAAGAGTTTGACTGGATCAGTAAGTACTACTCTTTTGTCCTTACCCTAAGTCTGGAGCCAATCCTGAGACAGACGTGGGATTTTGAAAGAAGAAAATAATCACTTAATATATCACTTTATTAAAGAGAAAACTGCTTTC
The DNA here is from genome assembly GCF_009829155.1 of Mustela erminea. NCBI lineage: Eukaryota > Metazoa > Chordata > Mammalia > Carnivora > Mustelidae > Mustela > Mustela erminea. Next base: position 75,954,062 of record NC_045615.1, read on the forward strand.
TAGAATCAGAGTAGTTTAGCATAGGCTTTTTAAATTGAACTCTTTGCCTCTGGATTCCATGTGTTCATTGAGTAGTATTTCTGCATTTCTTAACCCCAAAATTCAGTTGATTCTTCTTCTAATATAAGCCTTCAATAGTTGTTACTTATTATTAATAAATTGTTATTTATTCATTAATCTCCTACTTTTACCTGGATAAAATGAAAATTTGGACTTTTAAGATCCATGGCCAACTAGGTACATGCACCTCCAATGTAGACAGGGTTACCACTTTGCCACTAGCACAAGCCTCCGTCTCAGGGCAGATCCCTCTCTCCATCACAGAGAGCTGTCCCCAAGGCATACTTCCCAAGGTCAGGCTGCCACTGAGAGAAGAATGGCCCATATTGAACTACCTAGTTTGTTCTTCTAATATTTCCAATCCGATAAGTCACTCCTTATCGGGTTAAAGCAGAAGTCAGAAAGGTTACTGCAGTGGATGAATTTTCACATGGAACCTGAAACCAGCGAAGTGGAACTCCCCTCCCAGTAGATAAGTTCTCTATCAGTATGTGAGAGGTAATTTCAGCACCCATCCTGCGATCTTAACTCTGGGTAATTAGCATAAAAGCAGCGAACTCAGTAGATTAAGCTATCCGCAGAGGAGAGTACCAGGAATACATCTAGTCTCGTCCCTGCACAGAAATGATAAGAGATGCTGTAGATAACCTACTAGTCAGTGAAAATGTTCAAGTTTAGATAACAGATAACAGAAGGTTTATTTAGAAAGGACGAACTAAATTTCCTGCTGTTTGACTTTCATTTTGTTTTCTCCATTTTGAATTACTGAAAAAGAAATGGGAATGACCAGTCAGCCTTCCTCATGCCACTAAGGAAGCTTCCTGTCAAATTCTGTGAAAACTTAGGGTATAACTTGGGGAAAATGCACTAATTCTATTTTATGAGACATTGGCATATCTGTCTTCTATTATTTTTATTTTCTGTAGAGATAATTTGAGAATTGTTTAAGAATGTTTGAGAATCATGACAAAAAGAAGAATCATTGATTATACTTGGAAACAAATGTTACAATTTATAATGTGGTCCATGATAAAATGTATTGACTTATATTCTTAAATAACTGACTCTGGGACTTGAAATGATTGTAATATAGGAGGCAGAGAAAATTATATTTTTGTGAATATAATTTGGTACATTAAGAACAAGAAATATCATAAAATTCAAAAATTAATTGCCATAAAGGATATATACAATATTGCCTCCCCACCTTTTATATTTGTTAATAGATTGTTAATCTGATAGTTTAACCTATTGGGATTCTATTTTACTTCCTTTGTGAATTTATTGGTTATAACTCTCTGCTGTATTAGTTTAGTGATTATCTTTAACTTCTCACAGTCAACCTCTAAGTGATATTTAATACTTTACATATAGAATAGGAACTTTAAATATAGTGTGCTTCCATTACTTCTTTGTGTTATTGCTGTATGCGTTTTACTTACACACTTTTTTTACTTCTACATGTTATTAAGTCCCTAGTATGCTCTTATCATTTTTACTTTCAATAGTTGCTTATATTTTTAAAATATTTAAGTAACAATTTTAAACACCTAGGATGAGAGTGACGTTATTCAATGTAAAGGCTTGATGTTATTCAATGTAAAGTGTGATTTTTTTTTAAGATTTTATTTATTTATTTGACAGAGAGAGATCACAAGTAGGCAGAGAGGCAGGTAGAGAGAGAGAGAGAAGAGGAAGCAGGCTACCTGCTGAGCAGAGAGCTGGATGCGGGACTCCATCCCAGGACCCTGAGATCACGACCTGAGCCGAAGGCAGTGGCTTAACCCACCGAGCCACCCAGGCGCCCCTAAAGTGTGATTAATACAATGATGGCAGAGTGTGTCGCAGAATGAGATCTCAGATACAGGAAGGGCTAAATTATTATGGACCTGTAGACTTGGGTTACAAAATTTACATTTTATTCTATTTTTAATGTTAAAGAGAGGATTTCTGGTTTTAAAAGATCATTTGGGGGTGCTTGGCTGGCTCAGTCAGTAAAACATGCGACTCTTGATCTCAGGGTTATAAGTTTGAGGCCCCCATTGGGTGTAGAGATTACTTAAAAATGGTTTTAAAAAATATTTTTAAAAAGATAATTTGGGCTCCTGCGTAAGAGAGATTATAGTAAGCAAAAATCGAAATTCATAGCACATTATAGAGTTAGTTCCCAAGATGGTGGTGATGAAATGAGGTAGATGAACTTAGGGTCTCTTTTGGAGTAGAACTCAAATTTTGAAATTAAACTTGGGTTAGAATTCTTCTGCAACTTACTTGTCACATGACTTTGGGCAATTTAAAGAAAGCCTTTCTTATATCGATTCTCATCTGCAGAATGAGGATTATGGGAAGATTAGCACAGCACATATAAAATATTAGGTTTATACCATGATGTCTGGCATGTAGCAGGCACTCAATAAATAGGAGTTATCATTCTTACCATGTTATCGTAGTCTGTAACTGATCTTCCCATGTCCTGTGCTCTCTTCACAAACATGTATCTCCACATGTCCACTAGAATTACCGTTATAAGTCACACATCATACCAGTCCTTTAAGAAACACCTCCAGTCCATCTGATCGGTATAAACTCCATGGCACATATCAAGGACATGATTTGTCTCTGCATCGTCATTTCTCACATCATTCTTCTCCCAGTTACTCCTGGCTCTAGAGGAGTGCTTCTCAAATTTTCATGTGCTTACAGCTTTCCAGGGGATCTTGTTAAAATGCAAACCCTGATTCTAGAGATCTGGGTGAGGCCTGAGGTTTGGCATTTCTAATAAGCTCCCAGGGATCCTTTTCTGCTCGTCTGTGGATTGTACTTTGGGAATCATAGCACTAGAATACATAAAGTTCCTGCAAGGTTATTTTGGGTCTCTGTGATTTTGGCTTTTCTCATCGGTCTGATCTCACAGTCTCCAGAGTGACCTCTCCTTATTTCTTAGCTTCATGAAATCATTCTAGTCTGTCAAGGACTATGCTGCTCAAAGGTCACTTCCTCTGTGAAATTTTCTTCAAACACTCATTTCATTCTTCACCACAACTTCCCAAATGTTTGTTTTCTCCTTTCTCCATAATATTTTATAAATAGCTTTTATAAGAACAGGTATCATTTTGCACTGCAGCTGATGTTCGATTGTCTTCCTTGTTGGACAGCTCTCCTTGAGGTCAAACGCTGTGGCTCTGTTTCTTCCTAAGTTGCATAGTTCCTTACATAAGGGCCACCTGGCCAGTGCTCACTAAATATTTCTGAAAATAAATTAAACTGTGATGTGTACTGCTGAAAAGTAGTGAATCACTCTGTACAGCAAACATGATTCCAAGTAAGTAGACAAATTGTGGGATTTTTTGGCTTAAACTATTGATCCTGCATTTCTTTATGTAAAATAATCCCACCCTTCTTAAATTTTCATCAGTGTTGTAGCTGGTCACCCACAGCAATTATATATCCATAATCTATATCTATTAATTTTTAACAGAGCAATATGTCTTTGCCAGGTTGGAAAGCCTCAGGCTTTCTCTTAACTAATGCCATGCTAAAAACGTATAAATATTATACATACTGTGACTTAATAATTTCATGATTTCTTTTAACTGTGCTACCAGAGGGTAACATGGTTAAAAATTTTTTTGCTTGAAGCTGGTAAGGAATGAGAAAAAGAATAGGAATATAACTGCCTTTTTAACGTTTAAACAAAATAAAGAAAAGGAATGCTACTTAATTTATATTTTAATATCTATAGCCAAATCCCCACAAAAAGTTCATTCCAAGCTTTTAAAAAAAATCCTATTTGTCTGATGGGAAAATTTAGGAATCATACTGGATGAAAAGTATCTTCAGGGCATACATGTGTAATTATTTCCATTTCTCAAGAATTCTTTAGCCTTTATCAGTTTTTCTCAAAGAGAGAAATCAGGTTTGTCTTCTGCTCCTGGATGGACACACCCTCACCCCACCAGTTACCAACCAGGGAAAATCTCTTTGAAGTCAATTAGAACTCCTCACTTACACTATAACATAGAATGAGAGCAGTTCCTAAAATGGCCAAGCTGGAGATAATGTAGAGCTCTCAGCAGATCGGACAGCTCTGTTCTCAGGACTGAGGAATTGTGTTTTCCATATGCACAACTCTTGGTGTTACTGATTTCAGTTAAGTAGGCTTTCAGATTTTAATTTACATAACATTAACACGTTTCCCTGAGAATCGACAGTTTTATGGAGACATTTCCTTGTCTGTTCTCATGAAATTAAAAAAAAAAAAAAATCCACAGGGCATTCATTAACACTTCTAAAAGTGACAGGCTGTGTCTTTATGCCATTTTCATTTGCGCTGCTTCTGATCTTGCCATCACTAATTAAAAAGGGAATTTAGGGTACTATAAACAATGCTTTTTGGCCATACTAGAAGCTATTTCTCATCTGATAAAGGAGAAAAGTCCCCAAGGCCTCTTGGGCAAAGAATAAGGATATACTCTTTATGGCTTTGCTCTCAAAAGGCCTTATAGTCTATGATGTTTGAGGTCCTTTCCTTGGGAAATTTTCTTCTAGTATAGTTTCTACTACCTGTCATTCTGTTCTTCTACCTCAGCGCAGAAGGATACCCTTTCTTTAATCAATCACTTGGTAGGAAGGTAGGATTTAAGTTGGGTCTTAAAATAGGAATATAATTTTAATATAAGGAGGGGAGGTAGTTGGTTTGACTTGCTCAAGGAAGACTTGTCAGCTGAAGCCCCAAAGGTGGGAAGAAGTCAATAATATTTAAGGGATAGCTCAATGACCAGCTTTGCTGGAGAGTAATAAATTGAAAAAGGAAACTTGAGACTCGATTGTTAAGAAATTCAATTTGGTGGGGCACCTGGGTGGCTCAGTGGGTTAAAACCTCAGCCTTCGGCTCAGGTCATGATCTCAGGGTCCTGGGATTGAGCCCCACATTGGGCTCTCTACTCAGCGGGGAGCCTGCTTCTCCCTCTCCCTCTCCCTGCCTCTCTGCCTACTTGGGATCTCTGTCTGTCAAATAAATAAATAAAATCTTTAAAAAAAAAAAAGAAACTTCAATTTGGAGCAAGTTGTTTGGACTTTATTCAGTATGTATTGATGTTAATAAAGAGGTTTTTTTTTTTTTTTTTTTAAACGGCAGATAATAGCCATATTAAACTTGGATGGGCATAAGTATGAGATATTTTGGGATGAGAGTGATGTTCCATCAGAAATGAAAGGGAGAAAATGCAGTAGGCTTGGCAAGCTGACTCCCATGTATACAGTCTGGTCCATCGAAAGGCACAAGCCCATAGTAACAGGAATCATTCTTTCTGCTGGAGAAGAGCAATAGGAATATTAAATAGCAATTTTGGAAGTCAGGAAAACCTGGGTGCATGTCTCCACATCTTCCCCCTCTGCCAGCGGTGAACAAGTTCAGAGTACACTAATCAGGTAAAGAAAAGGGCTTATCGCAATTGAGGCAAAGGATTGTTATTTGTTGAGGTTCAAGGCAGGATCCCAATGCTATAGTTTGTGTGTAGAATTGTATGAAATAGGGTAAACATGTGGGCTGGAATTCTAGGCCAGTTATTTTCCAGAACATAGAGAGGGAGATAAAGCCAGACGCTCAGTCTAATGGATTAGATTAACAGGATCTGGCTACATGATCACCTCAGACTTATTCCTTACTCACTGGACCCTGGATTTGGTTGGTGATGAAGGAGGCTATAGGTTGGGGAAATCCAGCTGTCAGTGATAGATCATTAGATCTGGAGAGGCCAATCTGATAGTGATATTGAGGTTTCAAACTACTATGGGGCAGTCTAGTCAGACTAGTCAGGTAAAGAAAGAAAGGAGAAACATATTGCAAGTGTCAAGAATAAAAGAGGTGACATCACCACAGATTATACAGCTATTTTTTTAAAAATTAGGGAAGAAGACATATAAATGGCCTACAGATAAATCTAAAGGTGTTCAACATCATTAATAATGAGGGAAATGTGGGGTGCCTGGGTGGCTCAGTGGGTTAAGCCTCTGCCTTTGGCTCAGGTTATGATCTCAGGGTCCTGGATCAAGCCCTGCATTGGGCTCTCTGCTCAGCGGGGAGCCTTCCCCCCGCCCCGCCTGCCTCTGCCTACTTGTGATCTGTCTCTCTTTCAATTAATAAATAAAATCTTAAAAAAAAATGAGGGATATGTGAATCAAAACCGCAATGACCTCACACTTATTAGAATGTCTGTTATCAAAAAGACAGGAAATAGCAAGTGCTAGCATGGATGTGGAGAAAGGGAACCCTCATGCACTCTTGGTGGGAATGTAAATGGTTGCATCCATTTTGGAAAATAGTGAGGAGGTTCTTCAAAATATTGAAAATAGAACTACTATATGATCCTGCAATTCTACTTCTGGGTATATATCTAATGGAGATGAAACACTAACTTGAAAAGATCTGCACACCCCCATATTCGTTGCAGCATTATTTACAATAGCTAAGATATGGAAACTTCCCAAGTGTCTATCAATGGGTGAATAAAGAAGATGTGGTACCTATATATGTACTTAACATTATGTTATACATACACACACATTGTAAAATGTCCTGGACCTGTACAGTTTTGTTAAATTGAATTGTTTTAAGATTAGTTGAAGGTCAAGTGCCTCCCTATGAGTATATATCACTTTTTCATGGATACCAAGTTGTTAATACCCACATAGAAACCCAAATCTACTGTTTTCTGTCTTGAGAAGTTTACTGGTCATCCTCTGAAACAGTAATGATTGGAGTTATACTTAGGACTCTTCAACTCTTCAACTTTGTTCCATTTATTTGTTCTGTTCTTTATTTGTTCTACCTAATTCTTGCATTCCAGGCTTTTTTATTGGCAAGGATATTACCACACAAAAATCAAGGATGTTATCTGATGTGGAGATTCATAATGTTCTTCAACCTTTTGTTTTGTCTAACTTGCTTACTTCACTCAAATATTCTAAATTGCAATATTCTAGGATTTTTTATGTCAGATATTTAGACGTAGAATAGAATTCCAAGAAGTAAATAAAAGTTTTATCTACATCGCATGATCCTTACCTCTAGACCGATTCCCAGGGTTTGATTTGACACAGGTGGGCCTTAAAAAGTTGGTCCATTTCCAAGCCATCTCCTACACAAACATTGACGAAGAAACTGGTTTCAGTGTCAGTTGTGGTCTACACGAGTGATTATGTTTAACTGACATTAAGAATGTACTTCTTCTGTATTTCCATCCAAATGGTCCATAAATATGTGATAGCCTATCCATGCATTTGAGTAAGAACAACACTGATTGATCTGGGTGTATTTTTAGGATGAGAGAGAAAGATTTGTTTTTTTGGGGGGGGGCGGGGAAAGATTTCATATTGTAAAATGATGAACTATAGTAGAAAACATAAAAAATGTTTAATACCAAATATATAAGATATAAATACCAAAGATATAAATACCCAATAAGCCATAAATCCACTTATTCTAAAATAGCTTTTCAGCTTCTTTGACACATGGGAAGTAAGAAACTAATGACACCCATTATTATACAGTAAAGTATTATATAGTGAAGAAAAGATGTCCCAAGTACTCCAGCTTTTTAATATTACCTGCATTTTTTTTTCTATATCCAAATGCAATAGCTGAACTCCCATTTTAGGTATTGTGAGAGACATTTTGCCTTGCTCAGTATTTCTGTTGATTATTGGTTTGGATGGGATGATTTCCAGCCTGCTCTAAATTGCTGCTTTTATATATTTCTCAATTCTTATTTGTCATTTTCTGTAGGTTCTGTCCTTTTCCTGCTTGCCTTTTCTTCCTTCCTTCCTCCCGTTCGCTCTTTCCCTCTTTCTTTCTCCTCTGCTTCTTTCTTTCTTTCTTCTTTTTTTTTTTTTAAAGATTTTATTTATTTATTTGACAGAGAGAGATCACAAGTAGGTAGAGAGGCAGGCAGAGAGAGAGAGGAGGAAGTAGGCTCCCTGCTGAGCAGAGAGCCCGATATGGGGCTCGATCCCAGGACCCTGACATCATGACCCGGGCTGAAGGCAGAGGCTTTAACCCACTGAGCCACCCAGGCGCCCCCCCTTCTCTGCTTCTTTCTTAATTATAAGACTCAGCCTTGGGTTTTTAGTGTCCCTAAGCTACACTACAACAAGGGTATATCTATGTAAGTGGCTTAGGTTTCATGGTTAATATAGGAGGATTAAACACAAAAAGAATTTAAAAAGCAAATTAAATCAGGACACTAGTTCCTAAAAGTTCTCTTATCACATTGGTTACTAGAAATTTCTCATTAGCCATCTTTCTTCTTTGTCGTCATTTTTCTGAATTCTTTTTTTTCTTCCTCTGTCAGATGCTCCTGTCATCTCTAATGATTCAGATAACTGGCCACCATATCTCTATCATCTCTTGCCTATCAATGGAAAATGTGCACATTTTTTTTCTAAAAAAAACACAATTAAGACTTTTTCCCCACATTAACTGATTAATCCAAGAAAATACAAAAATCTTCTAGTAAGCAAAACAAATAATAAATAGTAGACATCTTTCATTTGTTTATCCCACATATTGGGATGTTGAGCAATTGGTGGAGCACCTCACAGGCTGACTTGTTAGCTTGGTATCCAGGTGATAACACGTAGAGTAGTTCTGGTCTTTGAGAGCAGTGCCATTGTCATTGATTGGTGTCTGTGCCCAGCACTTATAGGTTTTGAATATCATCTCAGGATAGTTCCACTTTCCTGTTTGAAATAAAGGTACACGTCAATGTAATGCTATTTTTAGTGTTTCATGATTATTATATATATATTTTCAGTTGAACCATTTTAGACTGCTTTTCTTTCACACTTTTAATGAAAGAGTTGATTGAACTTATGTTTCTTAAAGAAGTAATAAACATATGCATGAAGAAAAATATCTAGTAAAGCATATTGTTTGCTCTTTTAACTTATTTCCTAATCCTCCTTTCTCAAAATCTAGTTGCAAATTATGTGACTTTTCCCAGTGGCAAATTGATCAAAATTTAGCATTTACAAATATTTTACATTTAGGGGTGCCTGGGTGGCTCAGTGGGTTAAGCCTCTGCCTTCGGCTCAGGTCATGATCTCAGGGTCCTGGGATTGAGCCCCATATTGGGCTCTCTGCTCAGCAGGGAGCCTGCTTCCACACACACACACCCTCCATGCCTGCTTCTCTGCCTACTTGTGATCTCTCTCTCTATCAAATAAACAAATAAAATCTAAAAAAAAAAGAATTGTTTCTATTTAAAAATTTACATTTAAATTCTAAAAAATATTTTGCTATTTTTGTGTCTTCTACTTTATAGGATATTTAGTAAGTTTGAAAACAAATCTCAAAGCTGATCTGAGCCATTACTGCTATGAAAGCTGAAAAGCTAAAATTTCAGTGTACATAATATATTCTGGCATACTATTTGTTGAGATTCATCTTGTAGCTGATTTTCTCTGGTTTAAGTATAAACTTGCAAAAGTGAGCACAGCAATGCCTTAATCATATGTATCATACTAGTCTGACTGCTAGGATGTTTACTTCAAGAGTATTGCTTGGCTCAGTGTTTATAGCCTCCAAAAATTTGAATCTAATTTCTAGAAATCAGTCTATAACTGGAAATAAGAAGACGATATTTTCTCAAAACAAACAACCCCAACAGAAAAAAACCCCACCATCTCCCTTAGATTTACTTATAACCTCTGAGAAGCAAGGACTTTGCTTGTTGGTTTGTTTTTAAAATTTTGGGAATTGGAAGAGTTCAGTTCTACATAAACTTAACAGATCCTAAGATATAAGTACAAATAGATGGTTTTGCCCCAGCTGGTAAAGTTGTCAGTGCTGCTTCCATTGTTGGTTCTGACATCATTGAAGGAGTAGAAAGGCCACTATTTTCCTTTTTATTTTATTTTTTTCTTATTTTTAATTTTTTTAATTAACATATAAGGTATTATTTGTTTCACAGGTATGGGTCTGTGAATCATCAGTCTTATATAATTCACAGCAAAAGTTACAAATTCACCCTTTAGAAGAGTTAACTCTTTTCAAATGTCACATTTATAATTTCCAATGAACAGTGAAGAAATTCCAAGAGCCTATAAGAAATGAGAGCTGAATGGTAAGTACAGCAGAAGGTGAAAAGTCAATGAATCACTGCATTGTACACCTGAAACTAATATAATATTGTGTGTCAACTCTACTTCCATGGGGGGAGGGCAGGAAGAAATTAGAGCTATAAACCGAATTTCTTTTCTATATCTTAGCTCTTAAAATACATCATATTTCAAGGATTCTAATATTTATGTTTCTTTTTACATTTTAACATTTCTGGAAACAGGTTGTGTCTTGTGGTTCTGATGTCCTTGTCGTTGCTTGTCCATGTGCATAAAAACTTACAGAATGAATGTCAGCAACTTGGAATAAAATTGCAGAGATGATACTGTATCACCAGTGCTCTTGATGGCATAGATGATAGATAGTATCGTGTGAGAAACATGGTCATCCGGGACTCTGAGTTGAAAATGTTTAGAAATATTTGACTTGGGATGTGAGTAAGCTTTAGGAATACCCTAACTGATTTGTTTTGCTTATATTTTATTATTTTTCTAAGATTTTATTTATTTATTTGAGAAAGAGAGAGAGAGCTCACACGCACATGCACATGAGCAGGGGCAGAGGGTAGGGAGAGGGACAAGCAGACATCTGCCTGAGTGTGGAGCCTGATCTGGGGCTGGATCCCATGACCCCCAGACCATGACTTGAGCCCAAACCAAGAGTCCCCTGGTGATTAACTGATTAAGCCTCCCGGGCACCCCTCTTATATTCTCATTTTTTATAGATTCAAGAAGGGCATAAGATAAAAACCTATACCTCAGTAGGTATTATAAAACTCTTTCGATAAGTATGTAGTGTAAGTTCTGTTATAGAAAACATGTGTTATAACTTGTGTAGCTATGTTTTTTTTCCCTTCTCTGTGGTACATACAATAAGGACATCCTTACAATCATTATGGTATTATGATTCTGAGGTGAACATAGATTATGAGATTTTAGAATTTTTGAGTTACTAATTTTAAAGAAGTTTTTATTGTTGCTATGTCTTTTAAAGTGGTGATATGAGTCATATCATATCAAAGGAGGCATTGAAGCATTTCTTAGATTGAAAAATAAAATTTTACAGGACTTAATATTTCCTTTCATTCTCATAATTAACATTCTTTTGGAGAACTACTAACAAATACGTTCTTTAAAAGTGAACTTCAAAGTCTAACTTTGGGCCATAAGTAAACTACTCTGTCTTGTTTATTATAGACAATCATGGTTGAAGGTTTTGAAGTTTAGTTTGGAAGAGGATTTAGCACTCTGCAAGTTTATATTTAAAATTGCAATATTGACTGATTATCTTTCTTAAAATGTAATAGACATAATAAATTGCTTGTAACACTCAATATTTTCAGAATGTTTGCCATTACTGTACTTGATGATTATCATTTAAAAAAAAAAAACTCTCTGATCCCCCTTTCTGAAAAGGAAACCAAAATTACTTCTCAATCCCTTCATTGTCTACATATAATCTCTGATTTAATATTGCTAACCCAATACAGCAACACCTCATTTTCTCAGCATTGCCCAAGAAAACTTTGTTCCATGCCAGTAAATTTCCCAGATAACCGAAGAATATACATTTAAATGAGAAGCCTAGCTTTTAGGCGGTTTTGTTTCGTGTTTTACTGTTTCTGATAGAAATATTTCTACAGTAAACCTTTCTGTTATTCTTATGTAAAGAAAACTGAAAAAAAATCTCTAAAATTTTGTGCTTTGTGGCAATCTCAAGAGGGAGACTGCTTTATTCGTTGATGGGTCTTCAGCACACCATAAAGAATGGAATAAAAGGAAACAGTTAGTGGACTTGGACTACATTCCAAAATCAATGAACTTCCACTTTTCCTAGAAAACAGGGACTCAACTATTGCGACTATCAGTTACAGCAGATAGCGTGCTCTGCCTGTGTGCACAACCTTCAAGTCCTGCTCCGTCCCCAACTTCTGCGTTCTGTCACCCCGCCGGCTCAGGACTGCATCCATGTGTCTCCATACGGCCAGGTGCATAATCTCAACTCCGCTATTTGAGAGTTACAATGTATAATGATCAATAATTGAATTAAGCATCACCCCACTCTACTTTAAGGATATACAACTTTTTACTTTCTAGTCGTGGCACAACTATTCACTTAGCCATCCAATTTTGAAATCTTGGCATAGCCTGTGATTTTCTCCATTTCCATCTTCTAGATAGGTCAGTTGTATAGCTATTTTTCTCTTTACGTCCCCACTATTAACACCCTCTTTTTACCCTAAATTTGAATTTCTTATTCTGTTACTGCTTTTATCTAGAATGTTCCAGATTGTCATATGCTTGATCTTTAGGCCTCCAGTCTCTCAAATTTCCAGTGTATTAAGTACAAAATGACTAATCTTATCAAAGAGAGGTCTTTTCCTGTTCAAAAATCTCCAGTGGTTCCCTATTTTTGTTTAAAAAATTTTTTTAACCTAAAAAGGAAAAACAATTACCAGCAGAGGCTGAGTTCTGTTGGTCACATAAAGATAAAAGGATATATAATTATTTTGACATTAAGCATGACAATCCTTTCTGGCCAATCCTCTGTATCGCAATCTGTTGTAAAATCTCCTTAGTCAGTAGGACTGAATGCATTGAACACATCAATTTTCATTTCCAGGATAAATTACTGGAAAATCTCTATACACTCTTCTGAAACAACTGAAGAGATTCATTGACCTTTTTTGAAATTTGTCTACAAATACTGAGGACATTCCTGTACATTTTTTGAGCAACTTGAGATATCACTGAAAATTTTTTTTAAAAGATTTTATTATTCATTTGACAGACAGAGATCACAACTAGGCAGAGAGGCAGGAAGAGAGAGAGGAGGAAGCAGGCTCCCTGCTGAGCAGAGAGCCCAATGTGGGACTCGATCCCAGGACCCTGGGATCATGACCTGAGCCGAAAGGCAGAGCCTTTAACCCACTGAATGACCCAGGAGCCCTCACTGAAATTTTTTTGAAGTCCTTGATACTTTAAAAAATAGATATTTAAAAAATTTTACCCACTTTATTGAGATATAATTGACATATAGCATTGTGTAAATGTAGGGTAAACAGGGTGTTGATTTAACATACTTGTATATTGCAAAATGATTATGACCATAGTCTTGGCTAAGACCTCTGTCTTGTCTCATAATTGCCATTTCTTTTTTGTAGCAAGAACATTTAAGAGTTACTCTTTTACCAACTTTAAAGTATATTATTAGCTATAATAATATAAATATAAATACATATATATAAATAAAATAACATATTATTAGCTATAATCACCATGCTATACATTAGAGACCAGATCTTGTTAATCTTATTTTTTTTTAAGATTTGATTTATTTGAGAGAGACAGAGAGAGTGAGAGAGAACAAGAGCAAGAAGAGCGAGAGAAGCAGGCTCCCTGTACAGGCTCCCCACTGAACAGGGAGCCCAATGCAGGGCTTGATCGTGGGACCCTGTGTTCATGACCTGAGGCAAAGGCAAATGCTCAACCCGCTGAGCCACTCAGGTGCTACTGAACTTGCTAATCCTGTAAGTAGAAGTTCATACCTTTTAATCAATATCTTTGCATATCTCCCACCCCTAAGCTACTGTTAACTACCATCTTGGATATTTCTTAATGTGTATTCATTCCTATATTTAGTTGTTTGCCACAGTTTTAACTGAGATGGTATTATGTGTCCAGTGCCATAGATGTGATAGTACACAAACACAGGATTTTACCCTTAACTAACCTATAGACTAGCTTACTTCACCACTTGGTGTGGAAACATATATATATATATTTTGTATGTTCTATTTTTAGAACATGAAGATCATTTTTCTGTCAGGAGAAAAAGAAATTCTAAAGTCTTTTAGCAAATTGCTCTCTTCTCCAAGCAGTAGGGATCTTCTTTTCCTCCCTTTTCTTATTGCCTAAAATATGATGGAAGAGTACTTTAT